>NC_090442.1:114137790-114445706 GCF_031143425.1 Pleurodeles waltl
TTTACAAATTTAAGACCAGACTTATAAACATGTGCCTCAGAATCATACTATATAAATACAGAATCGCCAAAGGTGAAGTAAAGTGTCTAATCACATTAAATCATACAAGCATAACACATACAAGTACATCAATCAAATGCTGATGAAAACTAATAAAACTTAAATATTCTAATTTACTACAGGAAACCTAAATATTTCTCTGGTAATGTAGGAAATAAATAATAGTCAAAGTGTCAGCATAACAGAAACTTCAATAGAGGTTCATCAAGAAAGATGTGTGTAAAATAAAAATGGAGTGATCAGTTCCCCTCTAAGTCTCAAGGGAATTTCCTTGAGTCAAAAAAGAAAAAGTCTGCCTCACTTACCTAACTGAACACCACTTTAGACCTTGCAGAACCTTTGAGAAGCTATGTTATCATCACCAGTAGTTTTCCATCCTCAGCACAGTTTGGAATTTGCAACTCCCATGAAACTTCCGTCCCACACAACAAACCTCAGGACCACCTTGGATATCTTCCTTGTCCAGGAGCTCACAGGGGAGCTCTCTTATTTATTTGTTTCTTAACGTACCTCATCCTTGCTAACATATCCTGCCAGACCCCTTTATCTGAAATATACAACATGTCTTTCATTAAATGGAGATGTCTGCAGATCCACCTGCAAATGAAAAATAATACAACACAAGCAAAACTCCACTTTGAAGTTTAAACATAGAAAACCAATTTAGGCCTTGACTTGAGTCAATTTAACATGTAGTCCAATGCACATTTGAAATAGAGGATTATACATACATTGCTCCCTCACAAGTACAATAAATGGTAAATAACTGTCATCATAACGTTAATATCATAATCTAAGTACATTGAGTATAGATGCATAAATTAACCATAGTTCAATTGATTAAATGTCATTATCAAAACATGCGCATAACTTTCCTACATTTCTACTCTTGAGTGCACCCTGCTTATTATTATTTTGATGCACCTATATAAATATAATATACGTTAATATTAAAATGTTACAGCTTGTAATCAATGGACCCATTCAAGGGGTATACTCTTAGGGCCATATTTATACTTTTTGATGCAAAACTGCGCTAACGCAGTTTTGCGTCAAAAAAATTAGCGCCGGCTAACGCCATTCTGAAGCGCCATGTGGGCGTCGTATTTATTGAATGACGTTAGCCGGCGTTAGCCGCCGGCGCTGCCTGGTGTGCGTAAAAAAAAAAGACTTACACCAGGCAGCGCCGGCGTAGGGGAAAATGGAGTTTGGGCGTGAAAAAAGGGTGCAAGTCAGGCTGAGGCAATTTTTTCGGCTCAACCCGATTTGCGCCATTTTTTTTCACTCCCAACCCCCATTGAAATGACTCCTGTCTTAGCAAAGACAGGAGTCATGCCCCCTTGCCCAATGGCCATGCCCAGGGGACTTATGTCCCCTGGGCATGGTCATTGGGCATAGTGGCATGTAGGGGGGCACAAATCAGGCCCCCCTATGCCAAAAAAAATAAATATATATATATACTTACCTGAACTTACCTTAATGTCCCAGGGGTGGGTCCCTCCATCCTTGGGCGTCCTCCTGGGGTGGGCAAGGGTGGCAGGGGGTGTCCCTGGGGGCATGGGAGGGCACCTGTGGGCTCATTCCGAGTCCACAGGTCCGTCTAACGCCAAAGTATAAATATGGAGTTAGTTTTGCGTCAAATTTGCGTCGAAAAAAACGACGCAAATTCGGCGCAAACAGAGTATAAATATGCCCCTAAGTGCTTTGAATTGGTAACTGGTGTATGCATTGATTATGATGTGGTGATTTTACAGAACATATTGTTGATTATAAATGTTACACGTTAAAGTTTTTTTCTGAATTTTAAATTAAACTATAACCTCCCATCTAAAGTACAAACTATGTTTTATTATACATCAATACTTATTAAGCGTGATGCATAGAATTTATTAAAAGTAATATAATTATATTTTCAGAGCATATAAAACTACAGTAATTTTAAATGGAAATTTACGATTACAATATTTTAAAATGGTTAAACATATGTATAGTTTTTATAAACTATTTTAAATATTAGATAATGTTTATTTAGATGTTTATTTTATATCATCTAACTTAATCTCCATCTTAATTATTTTCTAGGGAGGAGGGTTACAATACCAGTGGTTGGACATGTGTGATGCTAGAATTACTCCAGCTGTGAGCTGAAGTAGTTTACAACTGTTTTGGTACCTTTCTGCCTGTTGTAACTATGGAAAGTGCAGTTAGTGACAAACTATTGGCTATGGGTGTGTTGATGACTATCCCTCAGCCCATCCCTAACTCTCCCTTTTATTCATAATTATTCCCCAATTTAGCAGCACCTGGCTGGATACTTCCTAGATGTACTACTGAAACACATATCTATTTGTCTATATATGTGAAAGCTCCACAGCCAACGTGAAGACCTCTGTACACATAGGTATAGAAAAGGAAGAGATTTAAATTCCACAGCTAAGTTTGTGAATAGCTTTTTGTAGAACTGAAAAACATACTGCAAAATACAGGTTCTGAATAGGCCACTTTTAGTGTTGATTATTTTGTGTGTCCATTCATGATAAAAGGGGTTCAGAACAAACTAACAACCAAGTAATTCTGGAAGTCTCACACGAATGACCATTGCTCAGAAAGCACAATTCTTATGTAATGCTCAAGTGGTTCATGTGTTACAATCCACTAGATGCCCCGGAAGTTGGAATCAAGCCTGAAATCTGGCCAGAGGGTTTAGGCATTTAAAGTATTTTGCAGATATTAAACACATATCAAGCTAAAATTAATTATATTATTTTATAGCACTTCATACATACAAGCTTCTATTGTGCTTAAACACTGAAAATAACAGGTGCTATATTTTATCAGTTTCATGGTGCTCAATTTAATGGCAATCAATTCACCGATCTTGCAAAGATGAAGAGCTGAGTCTGCCTTAACAGGATTTTGAAACTGTAACATTCAGATTCAAGGTGAGTATTTTTTAAATGGGTTTATTATTTATTGCAGAACAATACCAGCAACAACAACAGTTGCGGTGCTCGGGTGGAAGAGGGACCGGGGGGAAGGAAAAGAGACGGAAAAAGGGGGGAAAGGCAGGAGCATCTCAGAGGCAATTTCGTATAGCAAGCATACATTTTCTCACTTTTAAATGTAACAGATGAACATCAGAGAGCCAGTCATAAACACAGTGTGCATGCAAGTTTATCCAATGGGAGGGAAAAGATAAAGTGGCAGATGGGCCATATATTATATTCGGGTTAAGGGGTGCGGTCAAGTTGGTGTTCTGCAGGATGAGAAAAGGGAGCGTGAGTATAGTGTGCAGTGGTGTTTTATAACGAAGTGCTGAACTCACAAGGGTGTGGAATGGAGCAGTCATTGCAGCATCCAGAGTGATGCAACATGTATTAGTGAAATCTTAGTGAGTTGGTACTGCCCCATTCTTTTCAGGGGGTGCAAGTGTAATTTTTGTGTTCTATATCGATGACAAATGTATCCCATATCTTGCAGCCGCTGCAGGCCAGGCCTTTATCTTTCATGATATGTAACCCTTTTGCCTCTGCATTGTAGCAGGGCTTGTGACCATTTATTTATGTCCGGGGTGGTGGGTGCCTTCCATTGCATCCCTATTAGGCATTTGAACAATATATATGTCAGATCAATAAATCTCTGTAGGTGCCCATCTCCTTTGGTTTTAGAGCGAAGATCTAGAAGGGAAGATTCAGGGGTAGCATCTACGTTATGACCTGCCAGGTCCTCCTTTAATGCAGTGATGTGGTGCCAGGTGCGTAGCAATAGAGGACAGTCCCACACCGTGTGGTTAAAACCTGCTTCCGGCAGCCTGCAGCATGGGCACTCTGTAGCCATTGCTGGAAATAAACATTTCATGTGGTGAGGGGATAAGTAGGTTTTATGGAGATAGTTTAATTGGGTGAAGTGAAACCTAGGGTTACGCAATACCTCTTTAATGTGTCAGAGGACTCCTGGGGCAGTGGGCTTGGAAAGGACTGTATACCAGTGGGTGAGTGCACCTTCTATATCAGTGATGGCAGTAGTATTCAGGACCTCGTATAGCATGTACACTATTTTCTTAGGGCCTATCCCCAGTAAGAAGATGTTAAGAATGTTCAACACTGATGGTTCTGCGTCACCATTCCGCCATGTAGTACGTATTAACTGACGTATCACACAGTACATTAAGAATTGTCCCGGACTTGTGTTGTTCAGTTCTATAAAGAATAATAGGGAGGCATCATTAAATATATCTCCTACCATTGTTAAGTTTGCCGATGTCAATGGAGTCATGTTGTGGTGTGTGACCAGGGTGTGTTCATTGAGTATGTGGGTTATGGGGATTAGTGGGGACTAGGGTGGTATGCAGGACTTACTGTGTATGAACCTGCACCAACAAGCTTGAGCCGTGCCCATCAGGATAGTTCCCTGCAATGGGGGACATTTCCAGTCTGTCATCCAGGCGTTTGTATGTGTCAGGCTCAGTCTGTTGGTTAGGGAGGGTTTTTCCTGATGTGGGGATCCCGCCAGCCATTGTAGGAGCCATCAAAGGTGTGCTGCAGCATCATATAATTAGAAGTTAGGCATGCCTAGTCCTCCTTGGACCTGGTGGTGTTGTGTCATTGAGAAGGCAACTCCGCAATGGTCTTTCTCCCATAGTAACTCCAGCATTAGGCTATAAAGTGTAGTAAAGAAGGATCTGGGAATTACTATCGGTGACGCTGCAAGGAAATATAGTAGCCTGGGAAGTATAAGCATCTTGGCTATTGCCACTCAACCCAGGGTTGAGAGCGTCAGTGAGCACCGGAAAGGCACCAAGCCTCTAATGGAGTGAACAGCACAGTCTAGGTTGCCCTCCTTCAGATCATTCATAGAGTGATATATTTGTACCTCAAGGTATTTGAAAGTAACATAACACCCTTGCAAGCGATACGATTAGAGAAGGGTCCTCTCTTTCTCTGGGATTTGGGCTAAAGGGAATATGCAGGATTTCGAGCAGTTAACCTTGAAGCCCGAGATCTCTCCAAAGGAATCCAATAAGGACATAAGCTCTGGCATGGAGACTGCGTGGTTGCCCAACTATATTAATGTATCATCAACATATAGGGATATGATGCGTGTTTAGGTCTAGAATCCCCTATTGTCAACATATAGGGACATGATATGATGCATGTTTAGGTCTGGGATTCCCTATTGTCATGTGTGGAGATGTAAGCTGGATGCCAGCAGCTCCATCGCAATCATGAATAACAGTGGTGAATACGGTCACCCTTGCCTTCTGCCTCTACTTATCGGAAAGCTATTAGGGCCTTATTTATACTTTTTGGTGCAAAACTGCACTAAGGCAGTTTTGCCCCAAAAAGTTTTGCACCGGCTTGCACCATTTTTTAGCACCAGCTGGGCACCATATTTATGGAATGGTGCGAGCCGGTGCAAAGGGTAGGCTAGCTTAAAAAAAAATTACGTTAGGCAGTTCTGAGTCAAAATAAATGATTCTGACCAGATTAGCATCATTTTTTGACGCTAAGGGGCATATTTATACTATGTTTGCACTGAATTAGCGTCATTTCTTTTTACTCTAATTCAGTGCAAAACTAACTCCATATTTATACTTTGGTGCTAGACCTGTCTAGCACCAAATTTATGGAGTTAAAGTCATTTTTTGGAAGTGGAAACCTACCTTGCCTTAATGAGATGCAAGGAAGACTCTATGGCCTTAACACCATATTTATACTCCAATGTAAAAATGGTGCAAGGGAGGGAGGAGGGGTCAAAAAATGGGGCAAAGCTTGCTTTGCCCCATTTTTTAAGATCTGGGTCAGGGCAGGTGTTAGGGGACCTGTGGCCCTATTTCCATGGTGGAACACTATGGAATAAGCCCAGAGGTGCCCTCCCTAGGCCCTAGGGGCACCCCCACCCACACTAGAGGGACTGCGAGGATGGGGGACCCCATCCCAGGTAAGTACAGGTAAGTGCATTTTATTTTTGAAAGTGCCATAGGGGGCCCTGAAATGGGCCCCCATACATGACACTAGGTGCAATGGCCATGCCCAGGGGACCCCTGTCCTCTGTGCTGGCAACTGGGGTGGTGGACATGACTCCTGCCTTTTCTAAGGTAGGAGTCATGTGGCATGGTAGGTTTAGCACCATAAAATGACGCTAATCTGGTTAGAGTCATTTTTTTTACTCTAACCTGCCTAAAGCCATTTTTTGGTGCTAAACCCTCTTCTTCTATACTGCCAGCCCCACCCGACTAAAGTCAATTTTTTTAAGCTCTAGCCTACCCTTTGCACCGGCTTGCACCATTCCATAAATATGGTGCCCGGCTGGTGCACAGAAATGGTGCAAGCCGGTGCTAAACTTTTTGGTGCAAAACTGAGTTAGTGCAGTTTTGCAGCAAAAAGTATAAATAAGGGCCAATATTTTGTAAGTTTGCGCCACTTTTGTGACATAAAATGACGTTAATGCGGTACAAAAAAAGTTTAAATCAGGGCCTTGGTGCTAGATGGGTCTAGCACCAAAGTATAAATATGGAGTTAGTTTTGCACCGAATTAGAGTAAAAACAAATGACACTAATTTGGTGCAAACAGAGTATAAATATGCCGCAGAGTATAAATATGCCCCTAAATATGGCGTTAAGGCCATAGAGTCATTTTTTGCACGGGAACGCCTACCTTGCATCTCATTAAGGCAAAGTAGGTCTCCACTTTCAAAAAATGACTTTAACTCCATAAATTTGGTGCTAGAGGGGTCTAGCACTAAAGTATAAATATGGAGTTAGTTTTGCACCGAATTAGAGTAAAAAAAAATGACACTAATTCGGTGCAAACAGAGTATAAATATGCCCCTTAGAGTTTAAGTGCCCCGTTTTTACTCAGGCCACTGGATTAGAATATAGGGTGTGTATCCAACCGAAGAATGCTGGGCCAAAGCCCATGTAAAGCAGAGTCTCTTAGAATTACCAACTGAGGATATTGAATGCTTTTTCTATGTCCAGTGACACAGCTACTCGTCCATGATCTCTTTGCACATGATCACATAGCAGACATAAGAAACATCTGATATTGATAAATGTGTTACGACTGCGGATGATGCCTGAGTGGTCCATCTGAATATTTTTTTCAGCATTTCTTTTTCTTTTTTACAATATAGCGCTGTACAAAGTAAGAGCCATATTTTACTGACATTATACTGTGACCTTGAACAGGTAAGGAGGTGATGATCATTCCTCATTAAATTGTTGCAGATTAACTTTTTGTAAACATTACTTTTTCTTTTTCACAATATAGCACTGTCCAAAGTAAGATCCATATTTTACCAACATTATACTGTGACCTTGAACAGGTAAGGAGGTGATGCTCATTCCTCATTAAATTGTTTGGTCCATATGAATTTACTGACCCATCAGATGGAGGAGTCTGTTTACTAGTATTTTACCCAGCACTTTGCAGTTTAAGTTCAGTAGTGATAACGGCCTATAAGAGTGCAAATCAAGCGGGACACAGCTGGGTTTAGGACCAAGTGCTTTTGCCTCTTTAAACACCTCAAGCAGTGGTTGGGTTAGGTGTGCAGAATAAGCAGCATGGTATTCTGCCGGAAGGCCATACATGCCTGGCGTTTTGTTATGGGCCAGATGTACCAATGCTAAACGACCCTCCTCAAGCCAAATTCTCTCATCCAGGTTACTTTTCTGCAGTGGGGTCAGATGGGTCAGGGGGAGGTCTTCCATTAATGCAGTTAACTATTGAGGGGTGGGAGCTGGACCCACCTCATATAATGTTTGATAATAGGCTCTGAAGGCAGTGTTAATGGCGGCTTGCATGTTGACCACTTCACCATTATCTAACTTAAGAGCTCTGATTAGGGACCAACCATGCCAGTAGTCTACTCATACAGTCAGCTTCAGCATGTTGTTGGGTCACTTAGGTGCTCATTATGAACATGGCGGTAAACACCGTTGGCTGTGGTGTTGACGGTGAACAGAAGACTGCCATTGACGGCGAACAGAAAGCCACCATATAAAGATGCCAATACCAAAAACCGACAGAAATTCTGCAACCACCAGCCACTGCCAGGGCCTTGTCGGCAGAAAGGCTGCACATCCCACCCCGCCACCACCAAGCACACAAATCCCCCGCCTACCAAATAATGATGCACAAATCACTGTGGCGGTTAGTGGAAGCCGAACGGCCATTGGCAGTATAGACCGCCACGGCCATCAATGGAACCCAATAGCAAGAAATGCACACATTGGCAAGTTTGAAACCCACACACCTGACACACATCCACAACACCAGAAAACATGCACAGACACACCCCACAATGCTTTGCATCGCCAATAGGAGAAGCCTGACTGACAACACTAGACGCAGACACTGAACGCCACATCACACAACTCACACACCCAACCACACAACAGCACCTTCTCCAATATCCACACAACACAGCATCCACAACATACACCATGGCACCCCCTAAGCACCCACGCTTCACAGAAAGGGAGCTAAAAACAATGGTGGATGAGATACTCAAGGTTGAGCCGTAAATTTTCGGGGCACAGGTCCAGCACACATCCATCGCCAGTAACATGGAGTTATGGCAGACTATAGTGAACAAGGTCAATGCAGTGGGAAATCATCCACGCACGAGGGACGACATCTGCAAGAGATGGAACAACCTGCGTGGAAAGGTGAGGTCCATGGAATCGAGACACCACATTGCGGTCCAGAAGACTGGGGGAGGACCCCCACCTGCACCCCCCTGCAAGGTATCACAATTGCACTACACCACACACAATGCACCACCACATCCTATGCAAAATGCAATGGCAACCCCACAAAAGGTCCCTGCATGGCCCAACAGGGGAAAAACTGCATAAAATAGGCCTGACCTGTGCACCCTCATCCGAATTATTAGATGTAACATACATGTCCATTCCTCCCCTCAGGCACCACCACCCTTGCCACCCTGAAGGAAAGGACAAGGAGTAGCAGCGCCCCACATGGAGACAGAGGCACCACTCAGGACACTGGAGAGGGAACAGTGGACACTGAGGAATACCCTGGTCCGTCACTCAGTCCTGGACTGTCATCCTCCAGCATTCCCACCCAGGATACCACTGACACCCCTACCACCCAGCCAATAACATCTGCACATGCCAATCGACCCCACACCAGTGTATCCAGGCCACAGACTAGTAGAACACAAGTAAAGAGGCCACAGTCTCTGCCTACCAACAGGCAGGATGATGATGGCCCCAGTATAAGTGGAACTGCCAGACCTGTGCAGGGGACACAGGCACAGGAGGCTAGGCCCAGTGGGAGGGCATCAGTGGCCCAGGGGGGAGGCCAAAGGATGGATGTAGCAACCCAGGAGGTGATATCAGAGGTGCTAGCAGCATGCCACCATACCCAAGACAGGATGGGCCAGATCCTGGCCACCCTGGAGCAGAGTCAAAAGCAGCAGATAGCCCAACATCAAGAGACCATAGAGCAGTGGAAACAACTCAATGCAACCATGGCCTCTATTGCAGGGGTGCTGCAGCACCACTACCCAACCCATCCTGAGACAACCCAGGAAACCCCTACAACTGCCCAGGACACACACCAGCCATCAACATCAGCAACAGCAACTGGACTGGTGTCACTGTCTAAGGACACACAGGAGACCAGCTCCCCTACCCTTACAGCCCAGCACCAGACACTAAAATGGTCCCTCAGACCCAGATATGGCACTGGAACACCTGCCAAGACCAAGGCACCCTCAAAGAAGTGACTTTGACACAAACTGTCTCCTAAGTGGGCCACTGTGCTACCTTCCTCACCGGCCAATTGCAACTCAACAGCCTGCAAGGTACAGATGGACATATACCCACTGCCACCAATCGCTGAGACCATGTAGCCAGTATGAACATCCACCATCAGCCCACTCCCTAGCATTGTAAAGAGCACTAACGCATCCCTGACAACTATTAAAACACATGTACACCAATTTCTATGTCCCCTGTCATTATGTTGAATCAATTGTAAGTGTGAATGCAGTTGCCAGTTAAATTAAAATTCAGATCTTTATTGCAGGAATGGCACCCCATGCACAACATTGTGTGTAGCTAACAGAAATGCACTATGTTGGTTATCATGTCACATGGCACCTGAAATTCAAGTAACAGTGTCAATGACTACAGACCCCACACCCCCATTGAGAATAAGTCTGACTGACATCATGCAGTGCAGATAACATCATCAGTGAACAGTACATCATAGTCACTGGAAGTATAGTTGGATCAGTTGGTTCCTGGAGTGAACATCTTCCCCCGCTTCATCATCCTCATCACTCTCATCCCCTCTCAGAAGAAGCTGGTCTGGCTATGCAGCACCCTCCTCCTGCAGTAGGGGGGGGTAGGTTTTCTCACAGCCATGTTGTGCAGCATGCAGCAGGCCACCACTACACACCTTCTCAGGGCCATAGCACAGGGATCCCCCAGAAAGATTGAGGCAACGGAATCTAGCCTTCAGGAGACATATAGGGGGTCATTTTAACCCCGGCGGGCGGCGGCCCGCCTGGAGGGAACCGCCAGAATACCGCTGCGCGGTCAAAAGACTGCCGCGGGTATTCTGGGTTTCCCGCTGGGCTGGCGGGCGACCGCCAAAAGGCCGCCCGCCAGCCCAGCGGGAAACACCCCTCCATGAGGATGCCGGCTCCGAATGGAGCCGGCGGAGTGGAGGAGGTGCGACGGGTGCAGTAGCACCCGTCGCGAATTTCAGTGTCTGCTAAGCAGACACTGAAATTCAAAGTGGGGCCCTCTTATGGGGTCCCCTGCAGTGCCCATGCCTAGGGGCCCCATGACACCCCATACCGCCATCCTGTTCCTGGCGGCCGAAACCGCCAGGAACAGGATGGCGGTATGGGGGTCGGAATCCCAATGGCGGCGCAGCAAGCTGCGCCGCCATGGAGGATTCCTCAGGGCAGCGGAAAACCGGTGGGAGACCGCCGGTTTTCCCTTTCTGGCTGCGGCTGAACCGCCGCGGTCAGAATGCCCTTGGGAGCACCGCCAGCCTGTTGGCGGTGCTCCCGCGGTCGTTGACCCTGGTGGTCAACGACCTCCAGGGTCAGAATGACCCCCATAGTGTGCTCTGTCACCCTTCTAGTACATCCATGGACTTCATTGAAATTTCTCTCTGCATCTGTCCTAGGATTCCTCACTGGTGTCAGGAGCCAGAGCATGTGGGGGTAGCCAGAATCACCTGCAAAAGTGGGCAAAACAGGACTGTAAAAACCACCCTGAGTTGCAGACAGCCTGACTGTCAGCTATGTACAGAAAGAGTGTAAAGCACACTCACCTATGAGCCATCCTCTGTCCCCTTGTAGTTATTCCATCATGTGTGGCACACTGCTGTTCCTCATGACAAATGAAATATGGACTGATCCAGGTAACATGGCATTCACATGTGAGATGTACTGGTCTGCAGTACACACCAATTGTATGTTCATGGAGTGGAAGTTCTTCCTCTTTCTGTATATCTGTTCATTTGCCCATGGGAGGATGAGAGCTATGTGGGTGCCACTGATGGCACCTATCACATGGGGAATGTTGGCAAAGGCATACAAGTCTTACTTGATGGCAGGGAGTTCAGCAATTTGCGGAAACATCACATATGTCTGGAGATGTTGTACAAATGCATCTAGGAATTTGGACAGGATGAGGCTAAATATTGGCTGTGAGAACCCTGCACCCATGCCCACTGTCACCTGAAATGAGCCAGTAGCCAAGAAATGGAATACAGAGAATACAGAGAGCACTTGCACTTCAGTAGGGATGGCATGCTAATTCTGATTTGCTGGTCTCAGTACAGGATCCAGTAATGCACAAAGTTCATGGATAGCAGCACAAGTGAGTCTGTAATTGATAATGATGTGATGTTCCACCATAGTCTCCAAATCAACAAGAGGTCTGTACACTGATGGGCACCTCCCTCGTCACATGGGTCTGTACCTAGGAGCAGTGGAGAACACATGTGAGGGACAGACATTAATTTGCACAACCTGTTGTGCATTAAACAGAGCTGTCCAACATGTAGGTTACACATATGCATTGTAGGATGTACAAGTGGAGTGACATGCTTTAACTGATGCGTCTGTACTGTTGTGAAGAGTAAATAGTGATTTCGGCATGCGATTGAGGGCTGGGGTCCATAGGGCCTGCATGGGGCCCAAGAACAGGAAATATCTGCGTAGTACTTGCAAAATGGCAGCCCCCTGTCATCTAGATATGTAGCAGTGGAAGTGACTTCATACAGCTAGCGGTTGTTGTTATGGCATAAGGCTGTGTTCCCCGCCATGCACCCAATTCAGTGTTTACATGGATGTCATTGGGGAATATGGGCCTATCATGTTCGCCGCCAGCGGTGATGGTGCACACCGCCGCGGAGCGTACACCATTTCGTCACCCCAGGTTCACTTGACTCCCGGATTCCATGCATACAAGTACTCCACTGAGTGTGCTGCTGTGTCCTGACTCTGGTTGCTCTAATGGCATGAGTCACAGGGGAAAGGGCCCTGGTCTTCATCAAGGAGGAGCTGGAGAAGCTGGTGGACAGGGTCCTACCCCTGCATGCCAAGTTATATAGGTGACCAGAGGAGCAGGTGAGTCGGCGGATGGGGTGCATTGATGTGTGTGATGGTGGTGGATGCCTGTATGCATGTGTGCACGATTTGTAACTGCACAGGCGTTAAATGTTTGACAATCAGTGTGAGCGAGGTGGTGGAATGATGTTGTCAAGTGTCTGTCCCATAGGGGACGTATAGCCAGCAGTAACAAATGGGCAGTGTCTATGTTACTTTTATGTGTGTCCCCTACAGGTCAGCGTCCATCAGAAGAGTGGACTCTGGCAGGCCATCGCCAGGGAGGTGCGGACCCTGGGGGTCTACAACCGGCAGAGCACCCACTGCAGGAAGTGGTGGGAGGACCTGCGTCACTGGTGCAGGAAGACCTGCGAGGCCCAGCTAGGGAAGTCCTCCCAATGAGGAAGTGGTGCCCATCGGGCCCTGACCCCACTAATGCGCTGCATTCTGGTGGTGGCATATCCAGACTTGGATAGGCGCTTGAAGGCTGCACAGCAGACACAAGGGGAGTACTGAGACAAGTTTATGCCAGCTTGATGGATGTCTGATGGTGCTGTAGTATGTATGCTGTCTAGTGGCAGGGACTCTGACTGGTGTCTAATAGCAAAACGGCCCCCATGGGCAATTAGATGATAAGGGGCAGGTCTGCAGTTCCTGAGGTCCTTCTGTAATGTGGGAGATAGTTGTATGCTAGGGTTGTGGCCACTAGTTAGGGGCATAGGCATGACTATAGCTGTAGGTGCTGCATATTGGTGTATTAGCTGGGTGGGAGTATGAGTGAACCAAGTATGTACATCCATTCAGATGTTAACATATTTCTCTCCTGTTTTGTCTCCCCACCCCTGTACTCTTGTGTTGTCTGTGTATATCAGCATCATCTGGTGAGGAAGCAGTGGCACCGGCGAGTGGGGATGCAGCGGCCCACGGATCCAAGGAGGCAGAGTCTACTGACACCACGGGGACCAGTGGGTTGGAGGGCGAGGGATGTACCACCAGGGAGGCTACTACCACTGAAGGTAATGACTCTGATACCTCCTCCGATGGGAGCTCCCTGGTAGTGGCGGGCCTTACTGGGCCCACCCAATCTTTGACATCTTCCACCACCCCCTATACCATCACCGCCCTCCAAGTTGCACCCCACCCAGTTTCCCATGCCCACTCACCCAAAAGGGTGGGCATCTCTTTCGCCCCAAACACCTCATCCCCTGCCCCAGTCAGCACTGCTGCACTCACTGTGGAGGCTATTGACCTCCTGAGGACCATCTCTGTAGGTCAGACAACCATTGTGAATGACATCCAGGGACTAGCATCCCAGATGCAGCAGTGCAATGCATACCCGGAAGGCACTTACGGAGCCATGTCTGGCCTACAGAGATCTTTTCTGGCTCTGGCCTCCTCTTTGATGTCAGCCAGTGTCCCTGGTCTTTCCGTCCCCCCTCCAAACACCTCTACCCCTTCCAGCACCCCAATCCCTTCACCCATCCCAAGCACAAACTCAGACAGCCATGCACACATCTCAACACACAAAAAACATACAGGGAAACATAAGCACCACAGTTTCCACCACAGGCATATACGCAGCCAACATACAGAGGCGCACATGACAACATCCCCTTTCCCCCAGTGTGTCCACCTCTCCCGGATCTCTGTCTGTCACCTCTAAATGCACACTCACAAGCACTGCACCATCATTCACTGTTGCTGGCCCCATTCTTGCAGTCACCACAACAGCAGACATCCTGTCATGCACCCCAGACACCAGACCTGCACTCACCACAACGACTTTGAGTAACACTTGCAGCACACTCACCAGACTTGCAGACACCCACACAACATCCATTTATACTGGCAGCCTGTCTTGTCCCACTGTGTCCACCCCTCCTCCTCCCAAGACACTTAAACGTTCCCAGACACCCACCCAACAAACATCCACCACACCTCAGCATTCTGTACAGGCACCTGCATCCATGTCACACACACCTACACCTGTTACAATCACTCCCTCTACCTCCACTCCCACACCTTCCTCTAAGTCCACCCCGACTGCCCCTAAAAAAACTTTTCCTGTCCTGTGTTGACCTATTTGAACCCACTGGCCCACCCTGTCTCGTCCCTAAACGTGCCCACCTCCTTGCCCTGTCCGCTTCTTCCACGTCCATGTCCGCCCCTGAACGCCTTTCCCATTCCCGTGCCCCTTCCCCAGTGAGCAAGAAGCCCTGTGCTGGCCCTGGTCTATCTGCCACCCCCCTGGTCCAAGCCCGCTCCCCCACCTTCCAAGGCTAAACCGAAACCCCCTCCACCTCCCAAACGAAAGCCCAAGCCCCCCCTACCAGACTCAAATCCCCACCCCAGGCCCCTGTTGCCTGAGGTGCCTGGCTGCCCCACTGATGTCCCTTTATGTTGGAGTACCATGTGCACACGTGGGAGTCAAGTTCAGGCCATTTGGGCCCATCAGCCTTTTTGAGTTGGACTGGCCAATGGCCTCATTTGGACAATCTGATGTTACTTTGAATGTAATAAAGTTTGAGTGCCCAGTGTTGGTGTTGGCACACTCTGGATACGTGGTTCTTTGTTTCGTTGTGGGAGGGTGTTGTGCACACGTGTGTACTTTGGGCAGGTTGTCTTAGCCTTGTGTTGGGTAAGTACCTCTTGCTCAGGTGTGTGTGGCTTGTGATGTTGTGAGGGGTTGTGGGTGCGTTGCGGGTGGGTGGAGAGGGTAGGTATGTAACTGTGCCCTTTCTTCCCATGTTTGGTAGGTTGCGGTACTTATAGCTGTTGTCTTCATCGGAGGGCACGGTCGTGGAGGTATATGGCAAGGAGCATCACTGGCATGATTTCCAATTCTCTCTCCATGTCTGCTTCGGTGTGTTGTGTGTGCCAATGGTGAGTGTTTCCTTTTATTTGGATCGTTTCCGCCAGGCTTTGAGTGGCGGTGGTTCCCGCCCCGGAACTGACGGCGGTCTTGTGCTTCATTATTTGTTGGGGGGGTGGGGCTTTTCCATCGGCCTGTGGGTGGCCTCTTCCATCGTTGTTGGCACTCCGCTGCTGGTGGTGGGTGTTTTTCAGGCTGCCTGTTTTTCATGTGCTTCATTATTTGGGGGTCTAGACCACCAGCCTGTTGGCGGTAGTTACCGCCACCGCCGGTAGTGCAGTCTTTCTCGCCATGTTCATAATGACCCCCTTAGTGCCTCTGTTCAGACCTGCACAGACGTATCTCAGTATCTGTGTTTTTTCCGGACAGCACAAAGGCTATCAATGCTGGCGGTTCTTACCACCACCTCTTTTTCTAAAGTGCACATCTCAGCCTATAGTGTGGTTAGCTCGCGGCAAAGTGTGCACCTAACTCCCCATGTTGCTGACAGACAATACTCAAGGACCACCATTTTATGAGTGTCCTGTTCTGTGGCACAAAGGGAAGTGGTTTCTTTATTATGTTCAAAGTATTGAGTCACGCATTCAGTTTGTGCCGGAAGGTGGGGTTTGAGAGCGCTTCAGTTTGGAGGCACCGCATTGGCACAGACGTGCGCAGCCTTTCCCACTGCAGCACTACCCATGAGGGGCAGTGGTTGGATACGGTATGGGCAAGGTATTCCAATCTCGTTGTTCCATGCGCAGTTGTGTTGGGCCTAGGAACAGATCTATTCTGGTGTGCAAGTCATGTACAGGGGAATAAAAGGAGTATTACTGTTCGGATGGGTGTCCGATGCACTACATATCAAACAGTCCTCTGCTTGTTCTCCAGGAGTCAACTACTTTGGACGTTTTCCTGCTTAGCGACCCTGGTGGGTGGGATCTATCTAGGTCTATGTCTGGTGGGCATTTCAAGGCACCTCACCATAGACAGTCAGTGGTTGGGTCATGGAAGATGCCTGGTGTAAGCGTGTATAGGATGTTGCCCTGGTCCACTGTTGGGTGCATATATCCCTGCTAATGTTAATGGTATCCTAGTAACTGACCCTCCAGAACCACATATCAACCCCTGTCGTCTACGCGAGATCGGTCTATCTGTTATGGTACTCTTGGAGCCACTCAGATCAGCATTTCTCGGGCAAACGCCAACACCACAGTACTGTGTGCTTGACCTCCCTATCTAGTTCTAAGCTTTTTAAGTTCTGTGCATGTAAGATGGGTCTCTTGAAGTATTGCTATATGCGTTTGGTGGCGTTTGAGATAGACATGCATCTGATTGCGTTTGGTATATTTTGCCATGCCCCTCACATTCCATGTTAGGACATTGTAATGTGTTGTAAAATTGTTAAGCTGGGCAGGCATAGTTTTACATTCTGGAAATTATTGGATACTAGAAATTGTGCCCCAGTTGAGCATCCCTTCAATCTCCCCATTTGTTTTATAAATTTAAAGGTGCAATACTGTAGTCCCTCAGCCCCTACTCACCAACCCAGGTTTGCAGCAATCATTCTTTAAAACAACCTCACAGTCTAATGCCCAATGGGCCCATCGATAATCATCCCAAAACAGCAGGTAATATAACTGCAACCATGAGTGACAGCTTGCTTGTCCATTCGGAAATCTAACAGTTGGGGGGAAATGTTCAAGCATGTGGAGTAGTTTTGGCTGATAGGACATATTGTCTTGCCACATCCAGTATCTTCCACATTGGCAATTACTTCCAGGTGGTGGGGACTTCTCTGTGGACATGATCACGGAAGAATACAGACACTGTCCCCAAGTTCATCAGGAGCCAACAGTATAGTAAAGTACCATCTTTCTTGGCATGTTGCCACCATTTTTACCTGTATGGCAGTATGTTTTTGCCTGTCTCACTGGGATCCTGCTGGTCAGGACCCCAGTGCTCATAGTTTAAGGCCTAATGTGTATGTAACAGAGTCGTGGGCACCCTGTTTCCGGACATCGACCCCGGACCGGCCAACCGATACCCCGGGGGCACCAGCGGGATCCAAGAAACAGAAAGGACCTCGGCAAATCTGGATATCCGGGTGAATGCGGAAATAGAAAAGGGACTGCTGGCGTGTTCATTCGGGAGAGAAGATGCGGAACTCGAATGCGGAGAAGGACGTCACGAGGAGCAACTGAAACCGAAAAGCGAAGAGAAAACTCCAGAAACCGGAGAGCCGATCTGTAACCGAGGCACAGATACACTAGCGGCTGCTCGGATTTTGGACGCAAATTACCGCCACGTCCCTGGAGGGACATGGCTATCGCAGGTACGTGCCTGCTTAGTGAGACCAATAGAATACTTTTTGGGTGGGAGGGGAAGGCGGGTGGTTTGGGACAAACGCTGGGAGGGAACAGGAAAATAAACCGGGCGTAGTGAACCTATTACCTTCTCTTGCTTTGCCCAATTATACTCAGATCCAAGTAAATAGTACTACTATTAGTTCTTTCCTCTTTCTTTCTTTCTTTTTTTTTTCTCCCTCTTTTTCCCCTTTTTTTATAACCGTCACTAAGAGGGCGCTGTGACAATAACAGGCTCGAATATAAGACACACCAGAAAGAGCTCTAAGGCTCACAATGAGCACCCCAACACATGCGGTGAGAATCTTAGCACCAATTATTTTCTTTTCCTGGCTGTCACCCACCACTCCGCACCTTCCCTCAACCTTTACAAGCAACAATCAAAACAAACCACTTACCTTTTTTTCACCTTTATGTTTTTTCCTCTGAACGACGGGTCCTCGCTGATCCCTCCTGACATCGACCAGGCTTCCACCGAAGAAGAAAATCTCCTAAAAGAAGCAAAGAAAGGAATAAGATACGGAAGGACTAAATAAGAAAGAAGAGGAGGAACAGAGAGACCTAAGGAAGAGAACAAAAAGGGAAGAGGACAAAGACTGTTAAGGACACTTAAGATAGTAGAATAATCCGACATACTAATAAAAGAACGTTACTACAAAAAAGTATTGTGGTCCTGACAGAGTTATTCCCATCTCCCCTTCAGTAACGCTGTTCCCCAGCCTCTACAGTGTGTGTCTGTATAGTGCTTAACTGTGTCACTGAGGGTCTGCTAGTCAGAACCTCAGTGCTTATGTTCTCTCTGCTTTTAAATGTGTCACTTTCGGCTAGTGACTTCATTTATCAATTTCAATTGGCACACTGAACACCCCCCTTATAAGTGCCTAGTATGGTACCTAGGCACCAAGGGCATTGGGGTTGTAGGAGATCCTTATGGGCTGCAGCATTTCTTTTGCCACCCATAAGGATCTCAGACAAACCCTTTCACAGGACTGCCACTGCAGCCTGCGTGAAATAGTGCACACATTATTTCACAGCCATTTTCACTGCTCTTAAGTAACTTATACTTCACCTATAAATCTAACCTTCATTTAATGAAGGCTAGGTGCAAAGTTACTAAGTGTGAGGGCACCCTTGCACTAGCAAAGGTGCCTGCACATAGTTCAGGGTCAATTCCCTGAACTTTGCGAGTGCAGGACGCCATTACATGCGTGCACTACATATAGGTCAACACCTATATGTAACTTCACAATGGTAACCCGAATATGGCCATGTAAAGTGTTCAAGATCATGGAATTGTCCCCCCATTCCAAATTTGGTGTTGGGGAGCCAATTACAATGCATTCTGGGGGCTCCACTGTTGAAGTAAGCCTCAGCAAGGCCTACTAGGGCAAAGTCCTCAGACCATGTAGGAAGAAGTTGGCACAGAAACTGAAATAAAAGACAAAGGGGGTTATTCTAACTTTGGAGGAGTGTTAATCCGTCCCAAAGTGACGGAAAAGTGACGGATTTACCACCAGCCGTATTACGAGTTCCATAGGATATAATGGACTCGTAATACTGCTGGTGGTAAATCCGTCACTTTTCCGTCACTTTTGGGACGGATTAACACCTCCTCCAAAGTTAGAATAACCCCCAAAGTTTATTAACCTCATGAGGTGGTACTACAGTTAAAACAGCACCCTTTGGTAATGTTTGAAGTAGCACACTGAACTGAGAGAGCATGGTCCTTTTATACCCACATAGTGGCTAAAAGGAGGTGGTACAATTATAGAAGCAAGACTTGCATACATGTAAGGTCATGTGGAAATGCACAGTCGACAAGTAGGAGGAGCTGACAGTTTTCAAGGACTAACAGCTGCAGACCTTACTGAGCATGTGCGAAGTGGGAGATGCTAAATATAACTTGTCACTAGGCAGATTTTCAAGAGTAGTTAACAGAAAGGTAGGACAGAGCACATGGTGAGTACATGGCAGCATGTGGCAGAGAAAATGGCTGCCATGAATACAAAATGGATTCCGCGAAATGTTCACAATAGTTACTAAATACAAGATGTCTTCTGCTAATGCTTAATCTAATTGCTGCTAAACTACAACACCACCATGGACCCCCAGTACTGTCAAACCAGCTCTCTGAGGCTTGTAATGCAGATATAGCTGCTGCCACCTCACAGACAGGGTTCTGCCCTCCTGGGGTCTGAGCAGCTCAGTTCCAAGAAGGCAGAACAAAGCATTTCTTTCGGGAGCAGGGTGTTACACCCTCTCCCTTTGGAAATAGGTGTTACAGACTGGGGAGGGGTAGCCTCCCCCAGCCTCTGGAAATGCTTTGAAGGGCACAGATGGTGCCCACCTTGCAAAAGCCAGTCTACGCCAGTTCAGGGACCCCTTGTTCCTGCTCTGGCGTGTGACCACGCCCCTGTCCATCACCACCCTAGAGCTCTTCCAGTGTGTCCCAGACTTCAGCCATATTGCTTTGCAAGGTGTGGGGCCACTCTGGTGGCCTCTGAGTGGCCAGTGCCAGCAGGTGACATCAGAGACCCCTCCTGATAGGTCCATACCTGATAAGGTAGCCAATGCCCCTCTCAGGGCTATTTAGGGTCTCTCCTGTGGGTTCTTTTCAGATTCTACTTGCAAGTTTCCAGCAGGAATAGTCTGCAACTACTGCATCATCCTCTGACCTCGGATCAACCGCAGCCGGCTCCAGGAACCAGTAGGGATCTTCTTATCCAGAAGGGATACTTTCCTCTGTAACTTCAGCTCCAGCCAGCAACTGCAACAGTTTCCATGGTGTGCACACTCTGAGGACTCCCTGTCTTCACCCTGCACCAGAACGACTGAAGAAATCGCCCGTGGAGTGAAGGAGGCACTCCCCTGCTCAAGCAGGCACTTTCTAAGTCGATGACCGGTTCTCTTGGACTCCTCTCCTGACGACGAGCGTGCTCCTTGGAACAGATAGGGTGCACCCCATTGACACAGACTGTCATGAGGTCCTGCTGTCCCAATTTGGAGGAGGTAAGACCTTGCCTTCCCCAAGAATGACAGTACCCCTGTGCACTGCGACTTCTTCACCTCCTGAGGCCTCTGTGCACTATTTGCAAAATTATTTCGTGCACAGCCTGGCCCAGTTCCTCAGCACTCTATTCTGCAACGCTCAATTCGCTGAGTTGCTCTCCGGTTGTGTGGGACCTTCCTTTGTAGTGCTGCACCAACTGCATTTTGCACCTCCTTTGTCCCCATTTCCTGGGACTCCCTTGGGAGCTATCCGGTGCTGTGAGGGCTCTCTGAAATGCATAGAGCCCCCTCTTCCTCCTCACACAGAATTGAAGCCCCCAAGTCCCTCCTGGTGCCAGATTGTGTCTACTTGATGGAAAATGCGACTTTGCCGGAACCAAGGCTTGTTGGAGGAATCCAGCGCCAATTCTTACCTGCATCCAACTTCTCTCTGTGGGACATCAAGTGCATCACGCAGGAACCCACTGACATCTTTCTAGGGTGCATTTCTGCTGTCTTCACCCAACTGGGGACACTTCTTTTGCACCCTCTTCTGGGTTGGCATGGGCTCCTGCCCTTCCTGGAACTTCTTTTGACTTCTGGACTTGGTCTCCTTCCTTTGCAGGTCCTCAGGTCAAGGAATCCACCAGTTGTTGTTTGCAGACTTGGTTGGTTCTTGAAATAACTCTAATCACGGCTTGTAGTGTGTCCTGAGGAAACTTGCAGTACTTTACTCCTACTTTTCTGGGCTCTGGGCTTTGGGTAATTTACTTACCTTTACTGTATTCTTACTCTCTCAGCGATTCTGCACACACTAACACTTGTCTAGGGGAGAATTTGTGATTCGCATTCCACTTTCTTGGTATATGGTTAGTGTTGCCCCTAGACCAATTTTCTCCCATTGCATTCTATAGCGTTTCCTATTGTTTGCACTATCCTATGTCTAATTACTTACCTTATTTTGATGTCTAGTTAATATATTGTGTATAATACTTACCTCCAGAAGGAGTATTGCCTCTAAGATATTTTTGGTACTGTGTCACCCAAATAAACTACCTTTATTTTTGGTAACACTGAGTATTGTCTTTACTTATGTACAAGTACTGTGTAACTATAAGTGGTATTGCAGGAGCTCTGCATGTCTCCTAGTTCAGCCCAAGCTGCTGTGCTATAGCTACCTCTGTCAGCCTAAGCTGCTAGAACACTACTACATTTCACTAATGAGGGATAACTGGACATGGTGTAAGGTGTAAGTACCCAAGGTACCCTCTACAAACCAGGCCAGCCTCCTCCAAACAGCAGGGCAAACGTTTACATGGCTGCACTCACTTGTGTGTGCACAGGGATTGTTGGCCAACGGTAATGGCCTCAGTAATGGTCAGTAGAATTTCTAAGTACCCGTTATTAAGCATGCTGAGCTGCATCAATGAATCACAGTGAAGCAGGCATCCAGGTAGGTCTCTAGAGATCATCTGCTGCACAAGGTGTCATCAGAGGGCATTTGATAGAGTCAATAGTTGATGCACTGGATTGCTCTGCTTCTGAGTCGGTTCCCGATGTGTGTTCCACTTGAAGCTCTGTAAAAGGGTTTGCCGTGTGTTGAGTGGTTTCGAGCAAGGCTCTAGCTGGTTCCTCTGCAACCTAGATTTTGGTTGATTCTGCCCTGGACCCAGTGCGGTGCCTGAGCTTGGGTCGGCAGGTGAAACACCCCTCTGCTACGGTTTACTCTTGTGATGCTTGGGCCAGGCCTTTAGTGTGGAGCCACATCCAGACAACATGAGTTTTCACCCAGAGATTTTCCTGAAACACTAAGGCATACTGTTGTTGTCACGCGGTCATTGTTTGACCTTGGTGTACGAGCTTCTGAACTTCTACTGTGAAATTGGGGTAGGTTGTGATGTGGGTATCTTCGTATTCCCATGGCTAATTGGTTCTAAAAAGTTGAAGCACAAGGTCCTGATCTTGAAAATTCAGCATTAAGCGGTCTGGGGGCTCCAGGAGGAGGTGGTCTGGCCCGAATTCAGTGTGCTCTTTCTATTGAGAAAAGTTTTGGAGCACAGTCCCCAAGCACAGAGCTGGTGAGCCATTGCTCTGGGAAGAGTTCTGCGCTCTGGCCTTCCACTCTTTCAGCTGTATTTGAACTCCAGTGCTGTGGGGGGCATAGTCCCAATAGATGATTCAGCTTCCTCTTCCCTCTCAGATAATTTAAGATGATCTGCACGCTGTAAAGTGAAACCCTGAGCACTTGCATCAATTTTCACTTCCAGGTAGGATTTAGGGGCAGATTTATGAAAAGTGGTGCTGCACTTACTGCAGCACCACTTTTGTTGCCCCCTAATGCCACTGGGTGCAGGGAGCCCCTACATCTCCTCATGTAAAGTCCCAAGTACATAAATGTCAGGGGTTGCACCAAGTCCGGCGCCCCAGGTATTCCTCAGTACAGTGCGCCTACCCCCTTCTCAGTACCTTGTACAGTGGGCCTCTGTCAATATGTCACCATTTTGAATGCTAGTCCAGCAATCCTGTTGATGGGCCATTGTGGGGGACATCAATTTGGGCCTCCAGGCAGCAGAACTCTTCACAAGGTATGCCAGCACCCTCAGCCAGCAGTGCTGGTATTCTTCATGCAGCGCTGCTCTCCAACAAGCACAGAAACAATATGTAAGGTAGTCCAAAGTCCCAGGCAGAGACCAGGTCAATTTCATAAGTTATAAGACACCTCGCCACAGTTAGTGGCAGTCGGCGGGTGAGATCCTGAGTTACCAAGACCCACCTGATCACCTCTGTCAATCGGAGGAAGCTGTAAAGTCTTTTGTGTTGGGCTTTGTGGCAGGGTGGCTGTGCCCCATCTACATGTATCCCACGTGTGTTCAGCTGGGCTGCAGCACACATCTGGAACTCTCCTGCCACCAGTCAGTCAGTGATCAGCAGAGTAGTGCCACTCCTCTCTGCATATGGGTCCAGGAGCACCACATATTCAAGCACCCACCACCCATGGCAGGTTGCAGCGCACAGGAGTCCCATCTTGCATTTTTTGCTCACCTCAAGGTCCAGTGAGCTATGATGGAACAATTCTCACTGCTCCAAGCGCCCTTGCGTGCACCTTAGGGTCTCCTCCAGCGGCACAGGTGACCTAAACTGTTGACCGAGGCCAGAATAACGCTCACAGTCCAGCCCCCAGTCATAGCGTGCCAAAGCACAGCCACTCAGTGCCCTCTGCCCCCGAATGAGGGATGGGGATGTTGTTGTCTACTGGCACACATTGGGACCAACTCTGGCTTCCTCCTGCTACGTAGGAGAGCTGAATGGGTCAGATTCTGGTTAGATACTTGATAGGCCGAATGCAGAGCTTTGATTTAAGCTTTCGTTCTGGCTGTGATCTTGCCCACAAGCCTATATTCCAGATGAGCATTAGCTGCCTGAATCATCTTCCTAGATGCTAGGAAACACACACTGCTGAATATACCCTCTGCAGACCCTTCAAAACTCTCCAACTACAGCCCCATATCCCTGTTACCATTCCAAGCCAAAGCTTTGGAGAAAATCATCAAGAGATTCCTCACTACATTCCTCAAAGATAGCTAACTACTTGTCAGGGAGACCAGATCCTCTGGGTCTGCGCATGTTCCCAACATGTCCACCACTAGACAGCTCCAAGACTTTGATAGATAAATCACAGAGACTGGATGAGTCCAAGCGGGGGAAAAGGGGATTAGGATGGGAACAGCTGGGAAGGAGACCTGTAGGAAACAAAAGGTTAAAACACACAATATCAGGGTTATATCACATTGACATTTACTAGACTATGATTCTGAGCATTGTCATACTGTAACCATGGATATCTTAAGAAAGGACTAATAACTAGGCCTCAAGACTTCTGGTTACCTGGGAAGGAATCAAGAATGATTAATACAACTTCTCAATGAAACTTTTCATGAAATGTTACACATTGACTAGGAATATAAGAACCTTCTAGAATTGTGTTTTCAAAATCAAACATGGTCTTTTGCATGAGGACAAACAATAATATGAATGTTTCCGGGAACACAATAGGAATTGTACTAAGGATTTATTATGCACATATAATGTAACATCTTGAATTTTAACACCTAGTTTTAAATGCAGAAAAATGAATCGCGCACTGCCGATTTCAACAAGAATATGCAAATGCCATAGAATGATCGCGCACATCAAGTTTTAAATGCAGGAATGAATCGCGCATCTTGCCGATTCGAATGCCACCATGTAAATGCCAAGAACTGATAGCGCACAATGAGCATCAAGGGTTAAACACAAGGAATGAATCGTGCGTCTTGCCGATTCGAATGCCACCATGTAAATGCCAAGAAATGGTAGCGCACAATGAGCATCAAGGGTTAAACACAAGGAATGAATCGTGTGTCTTGCCGATTCGAATGCCACCATGTAAATGCCAAGAAATGGTAGCTCACAATGAGTATCAAGGGTTAAACACAAGGAATGAATCACACGACTTGCCGATTCGTTTGCCAATATGCAAATGTCTAGAAATGGTCGCGCACACTGTTGCCGACCTGAATCTCAAAAGTCAAATGCCAAGAATGAATCGACATGTAATCAACAGGTAAATGCCAGAAACCAAGTGCACATTCACACGCACAAGGAAAAATCTTCCAGTATGAAAACTAGGCCCAAGAACTCGAATGCCTTCGAAAAAGGGATCGGGGCACCAGCCCAATCTCCATCTTACCGCCCTGATCAAGGCTCACCAATACAATTAAGGGCAAGGCCTGGAAGATCAAGGTAGGCATCCGGAACAGGAGCTCAGGAAATTGCTGCTGCTCTGCACCGGGACCTCTGAATAGTGATCATGTGGAGCTGGGCTGGCTCCCTTATATAGAGTTTGGCCCAGCCCACAAACCACACCCTGTCATGCTGCAGAGAAAGCTTCTAGAAGGCCCTGGAAAGGGATCACACCCTGACACACTCTGAAAGCCTGCAGCAATACATTGCAAATGAACAGTATTTACAAGCACCTTGAATATAAGTCTTCAGGATTAAACTCTGCAATGCAAAAGGTTAAACAACAGCATATCAACATAATGCATGAATTACGTTATCTCATAAGTGTTGGGTTTTTGCATTCCGGTCTCCCATAGAGTGCGCACTGCCCTGATGTTGACACTACTTGACACCACTCAGTCTGGTTTCTGACCCAACACAGAAACTGCCCTCATCACCACTACAGATGACATCTGCAGGACTGTGGCTGGAGGAAACATGGTAGCCTTCATCCTCCTGGACCTCTCTGCAGCATCAGACACGTTTTCCCATCCCATCCTCATCCAGCATCTACACAAGATTGTAATCAAAACAGATGCACACCAATGAGTCTGTTCCTTCCTGACTGGAAGGACCCGGTCAGACAGTCTCGCATTGTATACCTCATACACCTGCAACCTCATCTGTAGAGTTCTGCAGGGATCCTTCCTGAATTCAACACTTTTCAATGCATGCATGATCCCTCACGCCAGCCTCATCTGCTCTCACATCAATGTCCTCTCCTACACTGACAACACGCAAATCATTTTCTCCCTCACAGTCAAGACACCAAGTAACTGGGTCACATTCAATGCCTGCATGATTGAAATTGCCAAGTGGAAAAAAATCTATGATTGGAGCAGGAGAGAAAAATGTAAAAAATATGTAAATATTAGATAAGCATTTAAGATTGCATTTCCTGAAGTGTCCGTTTAACTTATGGCTTTCACACATTTTTAGGAAAATTGTGCAGGGTGAACAGAAGATGGTGTTGGTGGTAAGTATTGCTTGAGATAAGTTTTACTTGGTTTTCCTTTAGAATGTTGTGCTTTTTGGCAAATTGTTTAAAATCATCTTATTAAATGCCCTAGACACCCTACTTTTTCAAATCTTTCCACAAGGGAAAACCTTCCAAATGCCTTTGGAGGGCTCAGGATTGAAGACTCTGTTTACTCATTTAGTGCAAGTCAGGGACTCTATTTAAACTAGAAATGGAAACGAGGTGACAATATTTGGCACATCTTAAAGTTATGTAATGTGCATGTATTCTCTGACTTCAATAATCTTTCTACATCTTGTATGGCAAAAAGTAAAACGTTTGGTGTATGTACTATAATAAAAAGAGTGACAAACTATTTTCAATCTTCATAGCCAATTTTGGTGTCTTAAAATTTTACTCGAATTTATATTAAAGTATAGCACAAAAAAGCAGTCCAGTTGTGGTGGGAGCATATGAGAACGCATTACTTAAATCTCAGAGGAGTTCAGGAGCTGAATAGACGTCAATTCCACTCTTAGTTGCACTCCATTTTGGAGAGATATTATCTATGTCTGCTTTCAAAGTAGGGCTTTTGAGCATTATTAAAAAGGCTGTAATGCCAATGAAAGCCCCAGAATTCATGAAAGAAATACAATTGCTAAGATACAGACAAGCTGTGGAAGTATGGACCACTTTAAGTATATCGGGAAACTCAAGCCTGCATCTTTTGGCCCAATTTCAGGGCAATATTGATGTCATCAGAGTGTGCCACCTTTCATCGATTAATTATTGCATGTTTATTGACCTTGATATTTACGTTTGGACTGTAGCCATCTTAAGGCAACAAATTCAGTGGGTAGCAAAGAGTGCTGGTTCATAGCTGTGAGCTGCAGGTACTGGTATTTGCTGGGGGAGTGGTTCTGACACCAAAGGCAAAATGGTTTAACAATTTGTATTGACATGTTTTAGCTCACTTTATGGAAAATGACTCTTCATGTTGCCCTGGCTTGAGGATATAGCAGTATTTTTTCAGAAATGCATACTTTTGTTATGCGTGTACACATGCAGTAAGAGAAAAGCTTTATAACTAGAGTACTGGATGTAAGACCCACTAGTTTAGAAGTGAGTAGAAAAAAGAGATCCAGGATGAGTTTCTGTGTCAATGATATTAGATTCACCCGAGAAATAGCCATTTAGTAGATCATTCTAAATCTAGACCCTTTTAGTCTGTGTAACTTGTAGTATAGCTTGACCCTATGAAAACTAGTCAAGTGCAGGCAGGGATGTGAAAGGATGTTGGTGGGGTAAGGGAACCCATCACCATACCTTGCAAGGTGGAGTCCCCTAAAGTTTTGTTACATCACTGTGCTTAGGGAGACTCTGCCATCTGGCTATATAGTATAGAGCAAGTGTAATTAGCTGTGCCTGAGACTGTGACCCAGGAACAGTGTGAAAACTAGGATATTGCCCGGTGAGCTCTCAAGCTCATCCCTACAAGCAAATGAACACTGCAGTCTGGTGATCATTTGCCACTGCTCTGTCAGATCCTGGTGGTTCTTGGACATGATGTTTGGGCAGCCATAAGCATGAATGAGATGTGATGTCTCGAATGCTAATGCAACTAGACACATTAGCCTTCTGGCCCAGAACTCAAACTAGTTAATGTCATTTAGAGTAAGCAGGAAGCACTGCAAATCGCTTCATAGACCTGGCAATGCAAATGGTTCGCAGGTTGGTTGCCATGCACTGGAAGGCCACCACGCTGCCTGGGTTGGGACACTGGCACCCCGCTACACTCAAGTTGGGCAGGGCTGAATCGCTAGAGCTGAAGCTAGAAGAGACCTGAGGGCTTCGGACTGGGAAACTTGTTGGAAGAATTAAGACTCCACAGGAGGAGGTCCCGGAAGAGGAGTGAGGTGCTTACCTGGCTGATAACAGAGGCCACACTCCTGACAGGCATATTTGTTATAAACTGTATTGTGATGCTTGTGATGGTAGAAAACCCAATGAAGATGGTTAAAGAAAACTGAATCATTTACAGGAAAATAATAGTTGATTGACGCTGGGTGATGAACAATAAATGCTACTCGTAACAGCCGGTGGATGGGGTGGGCTTCTTCCCCCTTATTCCTCAGTGAAGGCTGTAAGACCTTAAGGTGTCTCTAAGAAGTCTAAAAGAACTCAGAGATTACAAGACAGCAACACAAGGAAAACCATGTACAATGTTAATAGTACGTATGGTCAAATAGGGCTAGGAAAACCCACAGAAGGAATGGTCATTTTTGGCTAGAGCATGCATAGTCTGTAATCCTTTATTTGGATACCTTGAGCCTTTTTTTAATAATAAAGTATAGTGTTCCTTTCAATTACGATCTCTTGTTTTTGATCAGTACAGTGATCAGTATTACTTGATGATGGTTAACAGAGCATTCTGTTTGCAATCTGGCAACCCAGTGCTGCTGTTTTTTTTCACAGTTGCTGCTTTGTTTACTGCGTTGTACAATTTATTGCTGTTTGGTGATATGTTCTGTATTTATATTCATACAGATGTTTATACAGTACTATTAATTAACTGAATATTAAGGCTTGCCAAACTTTCCCCAACTGAGATATTTTGCGGTCGCACACCCTGAGATTCACAAAATGACAGGGTTTGCAACCACAAATTCACTAAACTCATTTTACGATATGGTAACGTTTTACCAGCTATTAAAATGGGTTTAGAGATGCTTACTGATTCAGTTTGGAAGGAGTGTGTTGTGGGCTTTCCTTCCACGTTACTGGTCTGTATCATACATACTTAAATGGTTTGTGACGTACTTCCAGTCGCAAATCAGAGAACAGTAATTGACTTCCAAATTGGGATGGAAATTGATTCGCCAAGCAGGATTGAGGGAATCAAGGAGGCAAGCTTTTGGGGGACAGTGTAGACAGTAATCCAGGGACCACCTACAACAAACTTTGAAGTTTGTCCAAATTTCTTTTTTTTTTTTTTTTAAGAAAAAAACAGCCTAGTTTCATGCAGGCCACCTTCCCTGTGATTGTAGTCATTCAAAGGGAGTTGCAACTAACGACATGCCTAATTATAATTTTTTAGGCAGGCAGTTTTGCTATGCTATACTATTCTTTTTTTTCAAATAAATCTATAATTATATAGCTAGATTCTCAAAATTAGATACCTGTCACGAAAGGTCTGGTCGGAGTTTGTGACCTCTTTTTATGACCAGTATCTTTGTACATGTTGCCACAATGTTTTCAAATCGTCTCTTTTGTACTAGGCCCTGGCTAATGAGCTACGTTACCACGAAGGGAGAAGGAGACTTTGGTGGTGCAGTTTATAATCACAAATTGACTATCCGAAACCCTAGCTGGAGGGAACCAAGAGTAGTCATGCTTTTTATACAGACAGGTAATTCTTACTACTTCAAAACTAAGGTAAAATACTTCAATTTTAGAGCCTTGTTTAAGTCCTGTACATTACGTGAATGGGAATGGCCAGGTTTTAGCCCGTTCACAGAATTTTCTCCAGAACTGAGCTCCCACACAACACGCTATTCTCATGTTCTTTCTTTCAGGTTTCAACATGAACAGGAATCTACTATCCTCTGAGCTACCTCATTTTGTGGCCACATCTTTTGCCAACCATGCCAAATCTATTAGAGAGGTTGTGTCCATCTGTGCCCAGTGATGGCATTCTGAATCTATGTAGGAGGCTGGCCTGGTTTGTAGTGCGCACCTAAGGTACCTACACCTTATACCAGGCCCAGTTATCCCTTATTAGTGAAATGTGGGCAGTGTCTAGAAGTCAAGGTTTCTAAAGGTAGCTGCAAGGCTTATCTAGGAGACATGCAAAGCTCTTGCAATACCAATATAGTCACACACAATAAAAGACAATAATTAGTGTTACCAAAAATAAAGGTTCTTTATTTTAGTGACACAAGGCCAAAAATATCTTCGAAGAAATACTCCTTCTGCAGGTAAGTATTATACACAATATATACACTAGTAACCAAAATCAGGCAAGTAAACAGTCATAGAATAGTGCAAACAGTGAAAAACACAATAGATTGCAATAGGCCCAGGGGCAACACAAACTATATACTAAACTAGTGGAATGCGAAAGTCGGATTCCCCCCTAGGTAAGTGTAGTGTGTAGGGGGGCGCTGAGAGTGTAAGAAACCACCAAAGCTAAGTAAAGTATCCCACCCCAGAGCCCAGGAAAACAGGAGTAAAGTACATCAAGTTTCCTCAGAACACACTAGAAGTCATGGTGAAGGATTATGCAAGAACCAAGCAAGACTGCAAGAAACGGACAATGGATTCTTGGACCTGAAGACCTGTGGAGAGAGGAGACCAAGTCCAGAAGTCGATGAAAAATCCAGGAAGAAAAGGAGCCCCTGCCAACCTGGAGGAAGGTGCAAAAATGGATTATCCGTTTGGAAGAAAAGTACAGAAATGCACCAAAGAAGATAGTTGCAGGTACCTGCAGATGCAAGAGATGTCCCACGTCGAGTCATTGGATGCAGTTTGATGTCACTGGATTCCACCAACATGCCTTGGTTCACGCAAGAACACGTTTTGCATCAAAGAGGAGCTACCTGGACCCAGGAGGGACCTGGAGGTCTCAACTCAGACTGAGGAGACAGAGGGGGCTCTTAGCACTTCAGAGAGCCCTCAGAAGACCAGGCATCACCCACGGGAGTCCCAGGACACGGGGAAAGGGAGTTGCAAAGTGGAGTTGTCGCAGCACTACACAGAAGGATCCCACACCACCGGAGAACAACTCAGGGAGCTGAGCATCACAGGATAGAGTGCTGTGGACCTGGGCCATGCTGTGCATGAAGAACGTTTGGTAGAAGTGCAGAGAAGCCCAAGGAGCTGCAGAGGACGTGATGCACAGGGGTACTGTCTGGCATGGGGAGGCAAGCCCTTACCTCCACCAAATTTGGACAGCTGGACTTTTGGACAGTCAGGATCACTTTGGTCCACCACATTTGTTCCAGGGATCATGCAAATAACAGGAGAGGAGTCCCAGAGTAGCGGTTGTCATTGCAGAGAGGTGCCTGCTGAAGCAGGGAAGTGACTCTGTCACTCCACTGGAGATTCCTTCAGTTCTTCTGGTGCAGAGTCAAGACAGGCAGTCCTCAGAGACTGCACAACCTGGAAACTGTTGCAGTTGTTGGCTGGAGCTGAAGTTGCAGGTCACAGTAGCCTTCCTGGATACTTTGTTGCACTTACAGTGGTTCCTGGAGCAGTCTGCGGTTGATCGGATGGTCAGAAGCTGAAGCAGCGGATGCAGAGCAGTACTGGTGGAGTCTTGCAAACCAAATCTGAGGAAACACCCAGAGGAGAGACTCTAAATAGGCATGAGAAGGGGATTGGCTACCTACTCAAGAATGCACCTATCAGGAAGGGACTCTGACGTCACTTGCTGGCACTGGCCACTCAGATGCTCCCAGAGGCTCCCTACACCTTGGAATCAAGATGGCTAACACCAGGGACACTCTGTTGGAGCTCTGGGCACCACCCCTGGGGTGGTGATGGACAGGGGAGTGGTCACTCCCCTTTCCTTTGTCCAAGTTCATGCCAGAGCAGGGACTGTGTGTCCCTGAACTGGTGTAGACTGTATTATGCCACATTATGACCACCGTGTGTGCCCTTCAAAGCATTTTCAGAGGCTGTGGGAGGATACCCCTCCCATGCCTGTAACACCTATTCCCAATGGGAGAGGGTGTAACACCACATTCCTAAAGGAAATGCATTGTTCTGTCTATCCTGGGATTGAGCTGCTCAATCCCCAGGAGAGCAGAAACCTGTCTGTGAAGTGGCAGCAGCTGGGGCTGCAGTGGAAACCTCAGAAAGCTGGTTTGGCAGCACTGGGGGTCCATGGTGGAGCCCCCGGGGTGCATGGAATTGATCCCCCAATACCATATTTGGATTGGGGGTTCAATTTCACAATCCTAGACACCTCACATGGCCATATTCAGAATTACCATTGTGAAGCTAAATACATGTATTGACATATATGTAGTGCACACTTATAATAGTGTCCCCACACTCACGAAGTCCAGGAATTTGGGCATGGACAACGTGGGAGCACCTTTGCTAGTGCAAGGGTGCCCTCACACACAGTAACTTTGCACCTAGCCTTCAGTAACTGAAGGTTATACATATAGGTGACTTATAAGTCACCTGGTGCAGTGAAAATGGCTGTGAAATAGTGTGTGCACTATTTCACTCAGGCTGCAGTGGCAGTCCTGTAGGAGTGTTTGGGTGGCAAAAGAAATGCTGCAACCCATAAGGATCTCCTGGAACCCCAATGTCCTGGGTACCTATGTACCCTATACTAGGGACTTATAGGGGGGTCCGGTGTGCCAATTAGAATTGGTATATGGAGTCATTAAACTATAGTGTCAAATTTGGTAAACAGAGAGAGCAAAAGGAGTGGAATTCTGGTTAGGAGAACTCCAGTGACACAGTCAAGCATACTGACAACACATATGGGCCACAAACTATGAGCACTGGGGTCCTGGATAGAAGGATCCCAGTGAGACAGTGAAAACACACTGACAACTAGGTCTCAGACTATGAGCACTGGGGTCCTGGCCAGCAGGATTCTAGTGAGACAGTAAAAACACACTGACAAACAGGTCAACAATGGGAGTAACCATGCTAGAAAGAGGCTACATTCTCACAATCTATACATGTGCAGTGGAATAAAGGTAAGCCCTGAAACATCATGCAAAATTATTCATGTGGTCTAACTGGGGCAGCCCTACATAGGCTGGTAAACAATGCTCTCTCGGGGTTTGACTGCCTGCCCCCACAGTAACACAGTATCAACATTTCTTGAACAGAAAGATGTGTGAGGGGAAAAATTAATAATATATTTGTAAGAACATTATTGCTCAAGCGCAAATCGGCCAACTCATGTTTCATAGTAAAGATTGCTTCATCACATCTAATTAACAGTTCCAGTAGTCCAGTAGATCACTCAAGGTTTGAGGATACATTGACGGTGGAATGGCACAATGCTGGTTACTCTCCCCATTATACTAGAACTGCCTTTAATTTGAAACTGCTATTAGGGAAACCTTCTTCAGAAACACAAATTGGGTGATTTACTGGACTACTGAAACTATCAAATAGGCCCTCATGAAGCTTTTTTTATTGTGAAACACCTGTGGGCCAATTTATTAAGAATACAGGGCCTCAATTACAAGAACTGATGCACCCACATTGATGCATCGGATTTCTTGTGCCTGCCCCAAATGCCCTAATGATGCCATTGATGCACTGTATGTACAATACAGATCTCCATGGTGCAAGTTTCATGGATGCGTCCAAAATTCTAATGTATCTGTTGGCACTAAAGTGACGATTTGCTGGAGTTGCGTTGTAAAGCTAATGCAACTTCAGTAAAGAGTCAGAACACAGAGGAGAGTCCTGTGTTAAAAGCCCTGTGTCAATCTTTATGTCTGGTGTGAACAGGCATAAGGATTTTAATGCAGTCAAGTTGCAGAGTGATGCAGTGAAAAGTAGTAAATTTCACTGCGTCAGTTCTCCATTGCTTTTTCTGTAGAAACACTTATCCTGCATGCATTATACCCCCTCCCAATGGCCATGCCCAGGGGACCTCTGGTACCTGGGCATGGCCATTGGGCACAGTGCCATGTAGTGGGGCCCAGGTTAGGGCCCCCTATGCCACCTAAAAAATGTTTACAAATTACTTACCTGGAAATGAGCCCACAGGTCCCTTAACGCCTGCCCTGACCCAGGCATTAAAAAATGGCATAAAATCCAGCTGGGCGCCATTTTTTAAGGCCCGCCTCCTCCCATGTGTCAAAATTAAGCGGGAGGATAAATAAGGCGCACATGCCTTAGAATAATTTTTTGGGTGGGAACGCCTACCTTGCATATCATTAGCGCAAAGTAGGCGTCCACGATAAAAAATGACTCGAACTCCATGGATTTTGGCGTTAGATGGGTGTAGCGCCAAAGTATAAGTATGGAGTAGAGTTTGCGCCGGATTTGCGTTAAAGAAATGACACAAATCCGGTGCAAACACATCATAAGTATGCCCCCCATTGCGCCACTGATGTGTCCAAAACAAATACATTACGCAACACTGGCACAAACTCCTTGTTAATGAGGCCCACAGTTTTGGGTTTGCCCATCTCAATTTGTAGTGTGTTTGAAGTTCCCGTAGTCCACTTGTCCTGAATGAAGAAACTGGTTACATGTTACTGCTGGATTTCACCACTACTTCTAAGAAAGCTGCATAAGGTTAAAACTAAATTACATTTGAAATCCCTGGTATGCTTCTGGAGTGTAAAATACCACACAAAGGGGTTATTATTTCGGTTTCACAGTTAGTGATGTTGAAGAATGAAAACATCATGATAATTGTATATGAGTAGGTGGACTTACAGAAGCCTTTTTGGAAATGTGGCAACATTTGCTAATGATATCCTAAAGGTTCTGTTGACATTCCGCTCAACTCCTTACAATAAAGCTCTGTGCACACAAAGTAAGATTTATTAAACAATACTGGAGGCAATGGGGAATGGGACTGAGAAAGAGGGTGCAACACAGGATGCCCTGTTCCGCTTTAGCACAGCTCTTGTAAGCGTCACATCTCTGTTTACAGCACGGTCATGAACTGAGACTCTCTAGTAACTAAATGATTCTTTATTCAGAGAGAGCACACACAGGGTATTAATTCTGTTGAAGGCATGACAAATAGTCAGTGCCAGAATAACAAACAAGTACATTCACGAGCTAAGCCGACCAGGAGGGGAGCTGGAAAGTTTGAATTGTTACTTCATGTTTCTTCTGAGAAGGAAAGGGTGTAGGAAAAACCACAGCAATACGACAGCGACAAAGTGTAATTCAAAGAACAAAGTCAATATAACAGGGAAAAGATCGGGTAACTGTGGAACCACAGAAGGATACATATATCAAAAGTAGGGAAATGAAAGAGTTAAGAACCAGTTTCCTGAGACCTTAAAGGGACACACCTCACAAGTCTTCCTGTAGCAGTCTTCAAGTCCAGACTCCGGTGCTGGTTACTGACAAAAGCCGTAGAGCATGAGTTTATGTGGAGTGTTCAATGCATGCCATGCACATGCGTGGTCCTCAGTAAGGTATGGGCTTGTGGGATATGGTAGATGCATTAATAAAAACACTATGGGCCATATTTATACTTTTTGACGCAAAACTGCGCTAACGCAGTTTTGCGTCAAAAAAATTCGCGCCGGCTAACGCCATTCTGAAGCGCCATGCGGGCGCCGTATTTAATCAATGACGTTAGCCGGCGTTAGCCGCCGGCGCTGCCTGGTGTGCGTGGAAAAAAACGACGTACACCAGGCAGCGCCGGCGTAGGGGGATATGGAGCTTGGGCGCCAAAAAATGGGGCAAGTCAGGCTGAGGCAAATTTTTCGCCTCAACCCAATTTGCGCCATTTTTTTCGACTCCCAACCCCCATAGAAATTACTCCTGTCTTAGCAAAGACAGGAGTCATGCCCCCTTGCCCAATGGCAATGCCCAGGGGACTTCTGTCCCCTGGGCATGGTCATTAGGCATAGTGGCATGTAGGGGGGCACAAATCAGGCCCCCCTATGCCACAAAAAAAAAAAAAAAAACTTACCTGAACTTACCTTAATGTCCCTGGGATGGGTCCCTCCAGCCTTGGGTGTCCTCCTGGGGTGGGCAAGGGTGACAGGGGGGGTCCCTGGGGGCATGGGAGGGCACCTCTGGGCTCCTTCCGAGCCCACAGGTCCCTTAACGCCTGCCCTGACCAGGCGCTAAAAAACGGCGCAAAAGCGGCCGTACGTCATTTTTTTTGACCCGCCCACTCCCGGGCGTGATTTTTGCCCGGGAGTGTAAATACGGCGCACATGCCTCGGAGTCGATTTTTTAGACGGGAACGCCTACCTTGCATCTCATTAACGCAAAGTAGGTGTCCACGCTAAAAAATTACGCTAACTCCATGGACTTTGGTGCTAGACGCGTCTAACGCCAAAGTATAAATATGGAGTTAGTTTTGCGTCGGAATTGCGTAAAAAAAATGACGCAATTCCGGCGCAAACAGAGTATAAATATGCCCCTATGCTCTTTAACCAACACTATTTGCTTTGATTTGGTGGTGTAATCGTCTTGTGCGAAAGAAGACGTGCTGTTAGAGGTGAGAAGGCTCTACAGTGGACCAAAATATGTTCCGCTATAATGTAATAATTACTAAAACCTGCTGTACAAAATATAATAAGGTCGATCAATCTGATCTATGATGAGGTAATTTTCTCCACTTTGTAGATGGACATTAACCTACAGATGAAATTGTACCCTGGGCCAGATGATGACCGGGTGGTCTCTGAGGAATGCAGAGCCCTCACCCTTTAAATTGTGCTCCTAGGAAGAGAAGAGACCTTCGTTATCAATGGTCAATAAATTCTGAAATGTACACTAACTCCTGTTACTCCACATATCAAAATTATTAATTTTGAGGTTTTTAATGCTCCCAGTACATACTGTGTATGATAAAAACAAACCCCAGTAAATAAAGAGGCATGCACACAGTAGGCATGATTCGCCCCATTTATTGGGCAAAACTCCTAACTATCAGACACAGGCAATTCTGTATACATTAATGTTGGTTTTTATTGCGTGCGAGAATTATAGTATATAAAATCAAACCATGGGATAGGTGGAGAGATATATGCTGAAACTTATGGACATGATGACTAGTCATGAAGGCCAGTCAGGAAAAATACATCCTAATGATGTGATAAGGAAGTACAGAACAGCCATAGTGGTAAGGGCCAAATCTGAGTTTATTATCAGTTCAGGAACTGCATGTTGCTCGTTCCTCTGATGTCAGAGGAAGCCTGCAGTGGTGAAAGGACTATGTCTGCCAAGGCACCAAGGGAAAAAGTAATGTTAAGATGCCCTGTGTGGGGAGTCATCCGGGCTCTCCTATACTTTGTTGGCTTCGGCCCAGAGGTTATAAAATAAAGGAGCTAGCGGCCCTCGTGGTCTCACGGCACAGAAAGTAGAAACTGTGTGTGTGTGTCCTTCCCTGCTGCTGCCTGCGTCCAGTGTAGCGCTGCACCAACGCCTGAGGTGCCCCTCTTCACCTAGTGTATTGGACTTTTTTGCTTATGTAGGGCCATCCCCAATCTTTTTGCTTCCTGTCTCCTATTTTTTCTGACCTGTTGCTGTTGGCTTTTGAACTCTGAGCACTTTACCACTGCTAACCAGTGCTAAAGTACATATGCTCTCTGTGTAATTTGTATTATTGATTGGTTTATCCATGATTGGCATATTTGATTTACTAGTAAGTCCCTAGTAAAGTGCGCTGGAGGTGCCAGGGCCTGTAAATCAAATGCTACTAGTGGGCCTGCAGCACTGGTTGTGCCACCCACATAAGTAGCTCTGTAATCATGTCTCAGACCTGCCATTGCAGTGTCTGCGTGTGCAGTTTTAACTATAAATTCAACTTGGCAAGCGTACCCACTTGCCAGGCCTAAACCTTCCCTTTTCTTACATATCAGACACCCCTAAGGTAGGCCCTAGGTAGCCCCAAGGGCAGGGTGCAGTGTATTGTTAAGGTAGGGCATATAGTAATGTGTTTTATATGTCCTGACAGTGAAATATTGCTAAATTCGTTTTTCACTGTTGCAAGGCCTGTCCCTCTCAAAGGTTAACATGGGGGCTACCTTTAAATCTGATTAAAGTGTAGATTCCCTTTGGGAGCGGATGGACATGTGGAGTTTGGGGTCTCTGAGCTCACAATTTAAAAATACATCTTTTAGTAAAGTTGATTTTAAGATTGTGTGTTTGAAAATGCCACTTTTAGAAAGTGAATGTTTTCTTGCTTACCCCATTTCTGTGACTGCCTGTTTGTGGATTCCCCGTCTGGGTCAGTTTGACAGTTGGGCTGGTTGCACCTCGCACTAGACAGTGTCACAAAAGGAGCTGGGGTGTAGTTTGCATTTCCTGATGTGCCATCTGTGCTAGGAAGGAGGGGAGGAATGGTCACTTACACCTGAAAGGGCTGTGCCTGTCCTCACACAATGCAGTCGCCGACCCCCTGGTGAGTGTCTGGGACTTGGCCTGGGCAAGGCAGGATTTCACATTCAAAAGAGACTTTACTTTGAAGTAGGCCTACTTCAAAGGAGAAATTGGGTATAAGAAGGGCACCCAAAACCACAGACTTTAGAAACACTTCTGGAACCAAGAGGAACCTCTGCCTGGGAAAGAGCTGAATAGCTGAGGAAGAAGAGCTGCCCTGCCTGTGACTCTGCTTTGTGGAGCTATCCTGCAGTTGCTGCTTCTGCCAGAGTAAGAGGGCAAAGACTGGATTTTGTGGGCCTTCCAGCTCCGCAGCAGAAAAAATGACGCTCGCAGGAAACGCGACCAAAGAATCGATGCATGGAGCAGGAGAAACGACACGCATTATCGCTGACGGAGGCTGGGAGATCACAACCTGCGCTGCGGGGTTTTCGGATCATCGTGCGGCTGGATTTCCGACTCACACCCGCCTGTGCGGGGTTATTTTTTAACGCACACCTGCCCGTGCGGGGTTATTTTTGACGCACACCAGGTACAATTTCATGCTAACAGCGCTAGTGTGTGTTTAAAACTACTTAAAGACTCTTTTTTTGCATTTTTATTGATAACTTGACTTGTGTATGCTGGATTTTTGTCGTTTTGAGTCTTGTTTTGTTTAGATAAATATTTCCTATTTTTCTAAACCTATGTTGTGTCATTTTGTAGTGTTTTCATTAAGTTACTGTGTGTGTTGGTACAAATACTTTACACCTAGCACTCTGAAGTTAAGCCTACTGCTCTGCCAAGCTACCAAGGGGGTAAGCAGGGGTTAGCTGACGGTGATTCTCTTTTACCCTGACTAGAGTGAGGGTCCTTGCTTGAACAGGGAGTAACATGACTGTCAACCAAAGACCCCATTTCTAACACAGTGACACTTTTATTCATGATGAACATGTTATTTATGTATAAATGCAAAAAGTACTTAAAGGTCAGTTTTTGAAGCCATACTTGTGGTTTGTTTTTGTTCAGGTTGATGTTGTGTTTTGTGTTTTGAGTGAGATTTGCTCTATGGCGTGTCTGGAAATATTCTAGGGAATTCTCCAGGAATTTTTGGTACATGGTTCAATGATCTCCAGGTTCTTCAAGTACAGGCAGTACACAGTAATTACTTGTTTTGATATTTAGCACATGCTGAAAGGAAATAAACAGCTGACATTTATTTACTCAGAGGTACTTAATTCATCAACCCCAGAAAAATAAAAAGTATAGGAAACTGCTGCAAATCAAACTCTTGACCTTCTGATAAGGAACATCGGGCCAGATGTATTAAAAAGTTTTGCACTCGCAAACGGTGCGAATCGGTAAATGCATTCGCAGACCACAAATAAGAAGTCGCTAAAATTGCGATTTCTTGCGTTGTGACCTGAAATTTGCGAGTCGCAATTTGCGATTCGCAATTTCCAGGTCGCAAGGCTATGCTGGAAAAAATCGCAAATTTCCAAAAATGGCATTTTGCACTTGCAAAATACCATGATATGCAACCAGGTGCTAACCTGGTGCAAAATTTAAAAATGCATTAAAACTGCATTTTTAAATTGAACATGTAAAGCACACATGCCCTTTTGGCATGTGTGTACCTTAAAAGTTGAAAAAAATGATTTTGGGGTGCAGGAGAGGGGGCCTTAGGCCCCCAGCACCCTGGCCTTTTGCATTTCCAAAATTGCGATTTCTGGTTCAGAAATCGCAATTTTGGAAATGCAAAAAATTCGCAGCTATGGGCCAACAGGCCCATAGCTGCGAATGGGGCCGGTATCGCAATTTGTGATTCGGTAATAGCATTTGCGATTTTTAAGAAATCGCTATTACCGATTCGCAAATGTGATAAATGGCCCTTTGCGAGTCGGTAATAGCGATTTCTTAAAAATCGCTATTACCGAATCGCAATGGGCCGTGATGATACATCTGGCCCATCATTCTGAAGATCTTATGTTAGTGACCTCAGAGTATGTCTCCCTATTCCCCTTGGACTAGTCCTAAATTGGAATTCTTTTTTGTAGCTTCTCTGAACAAATTCCTATTGGACCCCAGACATTTTCAATGCTTTACTGTGATATTTAGTACTGATGGTTCATCAGACCCTTTTCCTTTCAAGGTAATTCTTCATCCCTCTGTTAGGTTGGTTACACCTCTCCAGGATTTCAGTGACGTTTGCTGTGGCATTCTTATGAATACAAGACTGAAATGATGAGTCAAAAGTGATGGATGGCAACATGTTTACAAGAGGTGCTGTGGGATGATTAGGGGAATAGGAGAGATGATGACCACCCAAATGGTGGTTAGTATCAGTGCTACACGTCTCTGTGACTGTATGAAGGGAATGATCCCAGGTTCAGCAGTATGGCTATTAGTTCTACGATCTGTATACCGTAATCCATACCCAAATGTAAGTGTGGTTTGTCTAATAGGGCAATGATTTGCAGTCATTAGCAGTTGTTGCTCACCAGGTTTATGGGGAAAGGCAGCGCGTGGGGGGAACGCAGGTGGAATATTAATAAATTAAAATAAATAAAATTTGAAAAAACGTACCTCTGCTCCGCCCTACAGCTCTGATGCTGAAGGCAGGCTGCAGGCAAGGCACAGTCTCTTAGCCTGCCCTAATGCCAATTCTGACACTGCTCAGAGCAGCATTAGGATTGGCTGGGAGCACCGAGCCAGGGTGCCCCCAGTCAGTGAACACACTTTTAAAGAAGGCGAAATGGAGATGATATAGAGTCATTGAACTGCTGGATTACAGATTAAGCACTAAAGAATAGAAGGCATTTGAATGCAATTATTTTGTTTTGCCGGAAGTGCTGAACAAAAGTCACTCTAACTTTCAGTCACAGGCGATCAAAGTCATACCCTGGAACAGGACCTGCATCACGGGACCGCATGTATGTGTCATAGCTGTCATTGTTTACTGCAGCTGCAGAAGCAGGGAATTAAGCAATTCACAAAGGAGGAAGTGGTTTCCGGTGGTGCTCAGGGTCGTGGGATAAGAAGGCAGTGAGAACTGACGGGGAAACGCGTTCTGAGACCAACAGTTGTTGGGCCCTTCTGAAGTCAGCATTGGACAGGCAAGTGTGTAAGGTAAGTCTGTTGTCTTCGTGGAAATGTGGCCGTCGGACTGTGTCTGCATGCATGACTTTTAAACGAACTGACTGCTAAGAACAATTTAGAAGTACCATTCGTTTTTACTCGGTTCACCACAAATTCGGAGCCTACTTTCGTGGTATTTCTTGTCAAGCAGCATGTTGTGATAAGTATTGGGCAAGCCCTGCTAACCTGCTCTTTACAAAAGCTCAAAAATGTGAAAGTCCCGGCACTGAACTTTACGCCAGTTTACGTAAATCGTAGCAAATGTTCGTAACAAGAAATGTTTTTTATTGCAAAAATGACTTTTTGGGCTATGAAATAGATATGATTTACAGAGATGAAGAGTGATGGATCAGGCATAAGGAGTCACGGATGAGGAGTGATGGGTGAGGAGTGATGAGTGATGGATCAGCACTGAGGGATGAGGAGTGAAAAATGAGACATAAGGACTCAGGGATGAAAAATGATGGATGCACAGTGAGGAATGAGGGATTAGGATTGCACATCACTCTTCCCAAATTTATCACTAGTAACTCACTTCATCATATGGTTTGCAACCACCATTACCTTACACTTCCACCGCAAATAGCTATTTGAATGAAAAGGCGTTAGAAAATAAATGCATGTATAGCAGACATTTGATTAGGAAGCAGTTCCATTAACCGACCTATAAGTAGTTCATACCTATCACAGACATCTTTAACGCAGACCCTGATTCAAATACAGTAGAATAGGGCTTTGCATGCTGTAACCCATCGACAAACACAACGCAAAGAAGTTTTCATAGTGACATCTCTGACCTCCTCAATAAAAAGAAAAATCTACATTGTGAACTCTGTGGCAAATGCATTGTGAAGTTCACAACAAGCATCAGAGGAAAGAAAGGGCTTTTGCATTCTGAACTTTTACAATTTTAAGTTTTGGTCGCCTGTGGATGGAAATGCATTTTCTTTTTACAAGTAAAAGGAGTGGCTGATCATTGGTTCATTAGTGTGTGTGTAGTGGAGGTCTGAGTTCCTAACGCACGCCAAATTCCTGAGTAAGTCTAGAGCTGCTTTGACCCCCTACCATGAGGGCATGGACGTCATTTAGGGGTCGCCAGGGGTCGCAGCTGACATGGTTGATGCAACAATCTCCTTGTTTTCTGCCATTTTTTAAAATTATTCTAAAAGTGAATAACACTATATTATTCACTATTAGTGTAATATACAAATGGATTACAATTAGCCAGAGTATAACTCTCCTTGTAGTTGAGGTAAGAAATAAAAATGCTTTTAAATGTATTGTGTGTGCAGGCATGCGGGTGAGAGTCTGTTTATGTGGAAAGAGTGCGTGTGATTGTGCATTACTGTGTAAGCGTGTGTGGGTGAATGTATCGGTCAAATGGGGTGTGATGTCACTTCCGCTACCCCCGGCCTTTCGGTGAACTGACGTTCATGCATGAGGGTCAAGTCTAAAGAGGTGCCCTTGGTGTTCAGATTTGGGCCCAGTCGTTGAGAGATCCCGGGGTTTTGGCTCTGTCCCGTTGGTCCCCTTCTTTGCTGGCGTTTGATTTAGCAGCTGTTGTGCTAACCCACCTGTGAAGCAGATCGCTTGCTCATAACGTGTAGGGACATTGTTAATGCTGACCCTGTGACAAACAAAGCAGGAGGAGGCTTTGCATCCTGCAATCTCTGACGAATTAGTTTTACCTTAAGGTCAAATACAATAGGAGTTGTTTTTACACTGTAAACATCGTGACAAACACAATAGAAAGTGGTTTTACGTTGAGGATTCTGTGACCAATACACCCGTCAGTAAATTTCACGGACTGTCCGTAATTTCGCCCTGCTGTCCGTTGTCCGTGATGAAAGCTTTAACGGACAGCATTTGTCCGTAATTTTAGCCTTTCACCTAAAGGGCAACGGAGGCAGGGCGAAATTACGGGCAGAGGAGTTTCCCCAGCTGAGCTAGAAGGCAGGGGGTCTCCTGTGCTCTGAGGGAGGGAAGAGCAGACAGATAAGAAAAGGCCTTCTTGCCAGGGGCTCTCCTTCCCTAAAGACACGCAAATGTGGGCAACTGGTAAATCTGCAAATACAAAGGGGCTTGAAAACCTGCATTGACTTTACTAAAAGGAGTCACTTGAAGTTTTCTGGTGGCAAAGATATTTCTTTCAGAGAGGTATTGTAATGGTGTTCCAAGGTGAGCTATGGAGTGTGTGGTTTTAATGGAGTGTTATACATTTTTTTATCACTAGGTATAAACTGTATATTATTCAAATCTGTATTTGAGAAGCACTTTTTTTTAATTTAACCGAAATGTATTTGCGCATTTTGTAGCGGCCTTTATTATGATGTAATTGTATTTTTCACAGTTCTTTCAGGTACCTCAGTACCTCAAAGTACTAACAAACATTGGCAAAGCCAATAGGTCTCATCTACGAAAGAGTTATTGGCTTTGCTAATGTGTTTTAGCCATTAGCCATGTTATACACCAGAGTAGCTGCTGTTCAGCATGGCTTAAAGCTAGTGGCATAGTGGTGTGGAGTGGAGTAGAGTAGCATAGGAGCAATGGCGTAGAGCCCAGTGGTGCAAAGTACAGTGCAGTGGGGTACAGTGCAGTTGTTTAGAGTGTGTTAGCGTAGAGTGCAGTGGTTTAGAGTGCAGTGGCATGGGACAGAGTAGAGTGGCATAGAGTGCAGTGGAGTAGAGTGGCATACAATAGAGTAGCAGAGAGAGCAGTAGTGTAGGGTGGTGCAGTGGCATAGATTGCAGAGTAGACTCACATTGCAGGGAGTGCAATGGTGTAGTGTAGTGTAGAGTGGTGCAGAGTAGGGCAAAGTGCTGTAGAGTGGAGTGATGCAGAGTAGAGTGGCATAGAGTGCAGTGGCATAGAATGCAGTAGTACATAGTACATTGGTGTATAGTACGGTGGTGGAGAGTGCAACTCTGCAGAGTAGAGTGTCAGTGCAGTGATGTAGAGTGGAGTAGAGTGGCACAGAGCAGTGGCGTAGAGTACAGTGGTACAGAGTAGAGGGCAGTGGCGTACAGTGCAGTTGTTTACAGTGCATTGGCTCAGAGTGCAGTGGCATAGAGTGGCATGGGATAGAGTTACATAGAGTGCAGTGGAGTAGAGTGGCATACACTAGATGTTGGACCTGGCTTTTTGACAGGGACATCCCCAAACTTTTTGCCTCCTTCCTCCTATTTTTTTTCTGACCTGTTGTTGTTGGCTTTTGACCTCTGAGCACTTTACCACTGCTAACCAGTGCTAAAGTGCATATGCTCTCTGTGTAAATTGTACTATTGATTGGTTTATCCATGATTGACTATTTAATTTACCTGTAAGTCCCTATTAGAGTGCACTACATGTGCCTAGGGCATGTAGATTAAATGCTACTAGTGGGCCTGCAGCACTGGTTGTGCCACCCACCTCAGTAGCCCCTTAACCTTGTCTCAGGCCTGCCATTGCAAGGCCTGTGTGTGCAGTTTCACTGCCACTTCGACTTGGCATTTAAAAGTACTTGCCAAGCCTAGAACTCCCCTTTTTCTACATATAAGTCATCCCTAATGTGTGCCCTAGGTAACCCCTAGAGCAGGGTGCTGTGTAGGTAAAAGGCAGGACATGTACCGGTGTAGTTATATGTCCTGGTAGTGTAAAACTCCTAAATTCGTTTTTACACTACTGTGAGGCCTGCTCCCTTCATAGGCTAACATTGGGGCTGCCCTCATACACTGTTGAAGTGGCAGCTGCTGATCTGAAAGGAGCAGGAAGGTCATATTTAGTATGGCCAGAATGGTAATCTAAAATCCTGCTGACTGGTGAAGTCGGATTTAATATTACTATTCTAGAAATGCCACTTTTAGAAAGTGAGCATTTCTTTGCACTAAAAACTTGTTGTGCCCTTCAATCCACGTCTGGCTAGGTTTAGTTGACAGCTCCTTGTGCATTCACTCAGACACACCCCAAACACAGGGTACTCAGCCTCACTTGCATACATCTGCATTTTGAATGGGTCTTCCTGGGCTGGGAGGGTGGAGGGCCTGCCCTCACACAAAGGACTGCCACACCCCCTACTGGGACTCTGGCAGACAGGATTGAGCTGAAAGGAAACTTGGTGCATTTCTTAGAGACTCTTTGAAATCACCCCCACTTCAAAGGCACAACTTAGTATAAAACAGGGCCTCTGCCCTACCTCATCAGACACTTGCTGGAGAAGAAACCTGAACCAGAAACTACATCCTGCCAAGAGGAACTGCCTGGCTGCTCAAAGGACTCACCTGTCTGCTTTTCTACAAAGGACTGCTGCCTTGCTGTTGGCCTGCTGCCTTGCTGAACTGCCTGGCTGCTCAAAGGACTCACCTGTCTGCTTTTCTACAAAGGACTGCTGCCTTGCTGTTGGCCTGCTGCCTTGCTAAACTCTTGTCTGGCTGTAAAAGTGCTCTCCAAGGGCTTGGATAGAGCTTGCCTCCTGTTCCTTGAAGTCTGAGGACCAAAAAGACTTCTTCCTTTCACGTGGACGCTCCGTGCGCCGAAAATTTCGACGCACAGCTTGTTTCGCGGCGAGAAAAACGCCGCACACCGACGCTGATCAACGCGACGCCCTCGGGACGATCGAGACTTCGACGCACAACCTCGCAAGGACAAAGCCGCCCGACTTCCAAGGAGAAATCGACGCGACGCCTACCGTGAGTGCGAAACTTTGACGCACGGCCTCGCAAGGACAACGCCGCCCGACTTCCAAGGAGAAATCGACGCGACGCCTGCCGTGAGACCAAAATTTCGACGCACGGCCTCGCAAGGACAACGCCGCCCGACTTCCAAGGAGAAATCGACGCGACGCCTACCGTGAGATCGAAACTTCGACGCGCAGCCCCGCAGAACGACGCTCAGCCGGAAAATAAGCAGGAGAACCCACGCACAGACCCGGGACATCTGGTAATCCCCGCGATCCACAAAAAGAGACTGTCTGCGCGCCGGAAAACGACGCCCGACTTCCCCGCGTGGAAAAGAACGACGCAAGTCTGTGTGTGCTGAGCGGAAAACGACGCACACACCCCTTTTTCCACGCATCTCTTCTCCTGTGGCCCTCTGAGGAGATTTCCCACCAGAAACCAGGTACTCTGTGCTTGAAAGACACTTTATTGCTTTTTAAAGACTTAAAGACTCTTAATATCACTTTTCAGTGATATCTTTACAAATTCGTATTGCAACTTTGATCGTTTTGACCTACAATTATCCAGATAAATATTCTATATTTTTCTAAACACTGTGTGGTGTATTTTTGTGGTGTTATACTATGGTGTTGTATGATTTATTGCACAAATGCTTTACACATTGCCTTCTAAGTTAAGCCTGACTGCTCGTGCCAAGCTACCGGAGGGTGAGCACAGGCTGATTTTGGATTGTGTGTGACTTACCCTGACTAGAGTGAGGGTTCTTGCTTGGACAGAGGGCAACCTAACTGCCAACCAAAAACCCCATTTCTAACATTGGTGATCAGCGGTGAGGATAGGACTTGTGTTTGTGCAGTGACATACAGTAGCTAAGTATTTCACTACCTACCCACAGTTGAAGGTCAACTTGATTTTTTATCTCTTTTTTGACTTTTGGTCTCTGATGTCCTCCTGGATATACTATTGATATTTTGGACTTTGGATTTTGGTTTTTGCTGGTAAGATCCTATCAGAATGGGATCGCTTACCTACTTATTCTTTTTGCCTACTGACCACCTCACTAAGGCTGACCTAAGGAAGCTTTGCAGAGAATGTGGCCTTCCTGTAGCAAAGAGATCTACTAAAGCAGAGATGCTACGTGCCTACATAGTCTGGGAGGAAGACAGATGGGCAGAGAGAGAGGCAGCAAGAAACCAAATGACTAAGTACCCCTCAGAGGAGGAGGAGGACGACTCAGATGAGGAAAGAGACCCAGTGAAAAAAGAATGGCTCATGGCTCAAGCACGGTGGATGGAAGAGCTAGATGAGTTTATTGAAAGGGCTGAGGCAGCAAGTCTCTTAGCCCTGGAAGAAGAAAAGATTGCAGCTCAAGAGCTGAGCTGTAAAGAGCTGAAACTGGAGGCCGGAAGGGCTGAGTCCAGTTCAGATGGTGGCAGCAAAAATCTTGCATCTAGTACTGCTGAAGAAGGGCACAAGCCCAGAGATGTGGTACCCAACTTGAAGAAGAGAGTTGACACACCCCAGGCGGTTCAAGGGTATGAGGTAGTTCCCGTTATGCACAGGGTCCCTGAGAAGGATTGGGGAACTGGCACAGGGAGTCATATTCCTACTGGGGGGAGGGACACTTTACTGACTCTAGCAGAGAGTGACAGAGAAAAGGGTTCCCCCCTGGTGGACGTCCTGGATATAGAGTGTAGAGACATCCCAGAAGAGTTTGGGTTGAGTGTCAGGGACAGACAGATACTGTCTCACCAGTCTCAGGAGGGTGAAGTAGAGTGCTTTTCCAAGGTTGAGTTACTAGGTGGTTGGGTGAAGGGTACTGTGGTTAATACATGTGAAGGGCAGAGTGATGTAATTGCTGGAGAGCATATGTCTGGTCCTTATTTTCCAGAGCTACGCCAACACCAGGTGGAGTGTGAGTTCTCTGACCCCAGGGAACTTACAGTGGAGGCAGACTTTTGGGTGAGTACCAGAGAGTCTGAAGAGGCATTTGGGGGTGCTCCTGAAGGGAGTGGTCTAGGTGGTTCCCGACCAAGTGAGGTGGGAAAGGATTGTAGTGTCCCAGGTAGGTCTCAGAGCCTAACCTGTACCGTAGGGCCACCTTTCGAGGGAAGCCCCGCAGTGGCAGAAGAACTTGGGGGGATGACTGTAGACAGCATCCCAACAGTTCTGGTGTCTGGCAGTACCACTCCTAGTGAGGGGGTGCAGAAGTCCAGACATAGGGTTGAGAGGGGGTGGCAGACCCCAGTGGAGGATCTTGAAAGTCAGGGGTCAGCTCTGAGAGCAGAGCCCCCCAGGAATGACCCAGGTGAGACCGTTTCTGGTTTGGGGGAAACCCAGACTCTGCCGGATGGGCAGAGGTCGGGAGACCTGCGCCAACCAGACTCTTGTGTGGCCCTTGGGGACGGCGTGTCCCTTGTGGGGGGTGAGAGTGCCCCCCAGGAAGTCCTGGCATGCCAGGCAAGGATTCAACCTCAGGGTGGTGACCCTGGGTTGGAGAACCAGGCTCAGAGGTTAAACTCTGACCTGGTGGGAGGTAGGTGTGCCTCCCTGAAAGTCCTGGCCTGCCAGGCAATGGTTCAACCTCAGGGTGGTGACTCTGGGTTGGATATCCAGGTTCAGAGGTTAACCTCTGACCTGGTGGGGGGTAGGTGTGCCCCCCAGAAAGCCCTGGTGTACCAGGCAGTTGTCCAACCTCAGGATGGTGACCCTAGGTTGGAGAACCAGGTTCAGAGGTTAAACTCTGACCTGGTGGAGGGTCAGTGTGCCCTCCAGGAAGTCCTGGCGTGCCAGGCGATTGTTCTACTTCAGGGTGGTAACTCTGAGTTGAATGGCCCAGTTCAGAGGTTAAACTCTGACCTGGTGGAGGGTCAGTGTGCCCTCCAGAAAGTCCTGGCGTGCCAGGCAATTGTTCAACCTCAGAGTGCTGACTCTGGGTTGGATACCCAGGTTCAGAGGTTAAACTCTGACCTGGTGGGAGGTAGGTGTGCCTCCCAAGAAGCCCTGCTGTGCCAGGCAATTGTCCAACCTCAGGGTGTTGACTCTGGGTTGGATGACCAGGTTCAGAGGTTAAACTCTGACCTGGTGGGGGGTAGGTGTGCCCCCCAGAAAGTCCTGGCGTGCCAGGCAATTGCCCAACCTCAGGGTGGTGACCCTGGGTTGGGGAACCAGGCTCAGAGGTTAAACTCTGACCTGGTGGGAGGTAGGTGTGCCTCCCAGAAAGTCCTGGTGCGCCAGGCAACTGTTCAACTTCAGGGTGGTGACTCTGAGTTGAATGGTCAGGTGCAGAGGTTAAACTCTGACCTGGTGGAGGGTCAGTGTGCCCTCCAGGAAGTCCTGGCGTGCCAGGCAATTGTTCAACTTCAGGGTGGTGACTCTGAGTTGAATGGGCAGGTGCAGAGGTTAAACTCTGACCTGGTGGGGGGTAGGCGTGCCCCCCAGGAAGTCCTGGTTTGCCAGGCGGTGATCCAGTCTGAGGGTACAGACCCTGGGCTGGAAGACCAGGTTCAGGGTGTCCCCCTGGACCTGGAGGGAGGGGCTACTGATAACAGTGCCCCTACCATGTTGTCTTCTGAGGAGGCCACTCCTAGTTGGAGGGTGCTGGACCCCAGAAGGGAGGGCAGGGGGAGGGAAGCCTCACCCCGGGCCCTAGTCCCACCTGAAGGTACGGACCCCAGGTTGGAGGGCCAGTGGCAGGTTAACAGCCCTGCACTGGTGGAGGAATGGTACAGGGCGACTTCTGTAAGCCCCCTGGCCATGTTGGACTCTGGGGGTACCGCTCCAGGAAGGGGGGTACAAAGCCCCAGAGGGGAGGACCAGGTTCAGGCTGTCATCCCTGACCTGGTGGAAGGGAGAGTGGTTAAAGGGTGCCCAGCACCTGGGGCTACCGCCCCCCACTCTCCACAGCCACAGTGGTTGGAGAGCTTTGAGAGGCCTGGGGCCTGGCTCTCATCCCTGGCAGCTGTCAGTAATCACTGTGGCTTGCTGTCCGGGTGGACAGAGTTATCCCTGGGGAGGGGACAAGTGTCACACCCCAGGGGTAGAGTGGGCAACACCACTATGTTGGTCATGGTGGTACTATCCTGCTCCTGGGATACATCTGTGAGCAAAGTAAGGTTAGGTGCTGCACAGATGGGATCCGCAGGAAAGGAGAAAGGTTCCCCATGGATGGGCTTAGTGGGCCCTGAGAGTATGGACAGAGGGATCCAATTGGAGTCAGGAAGGCGAAGAACTGGAGCATGCCCCTGCTGTTGTGGGCCTGGGTCCTTGTTCTGTCGCCTCAAACAGGGAAGTACATCAGGATAGTGATTGTTCTCCCCTGGCTTTAGGCTGGTGGGGGGTCATGTTGGACCTGGCTTTTTGACAGGGACATCCCCAAACTTTTTGCCTCCTTCCTCCTATTTTTTTTCTGACCTGTTGTTGTTGGCTTTTGACCTCTGAGCACTTTACCACTGCTAACCAGTGCTAAAGTGCATATGCTCTCTGTGTAAATTGTACTATTGATTGGTTTATCCATGATTGACTATTTAATTTACCTGTAAGTCCCTATTAGAGTGCACTACATGTGCCTAGGGCATGTAGATTAAATGCTACTAGTGGGCCTGCAGCACTGGTTGTGCCACCCACCTCAGTAGCCCCTTAACCTTGTCTCAGGCCTGCCATTGCAAGGCCTGTGTGTGCAGTTTCACTGCCACTTCGACTTGGCATTTAAAAGTACTTGCCAAGCCTAGAACTCCCCTTTTTCTACATATAAGTCATCCCTAATGTGTGCCCTAGGTAACCCCTAGAGCAGGGTGCTGTGTAGGTAAAAGGCAGGACATGTACCGGTGTAGTTATATGTCCTGGTAGTGTAAAACTCCTAAATTCGTTTTTACACTACTGTGAGGCCTGCTCCCTTCATAGGCTAACATTGGGGCTGCCCTCATACACTGTTGAAGTGGCAGCTGCTGATCTGAAAGGAGCAGGAAGGTCATATTTAGTATGGCCAGAATGGTAATCTAAAATCCTGCTGACTGGTGAAGTCGGATTTAATATTACTATTCTAGAAATGCCACTTTTAGAAAGTGAGCATTTCTTTGCACTAAAAACTTGTTGTGCCCTTCAATCCACGTCTGGCTAGGTTTAGTTGACAGCTCCTTGTGCATTCACTCAGACACACCCCAAACACAGGGTACTCAGCCTCACTTGCATACATCTGCATTTTGAATGGGTCTTCCTGGGCTGGGAGGGTGGAGGGCCTGCCCTCACACAAAGGACTGCCACACCCCCTACTGGGACTCTGGCAGACAGGATTGAGCTGAAAGGGAACTTGGTGCATTTCTTAGAGACTCTTTGAAATCACCCCCACTTCAAAGGCACAACTTAGTATAAAACAGGGCCTCTGCCCTACCTCATCAGACACTTGCTGGAGAAGAAACCTGAACCAGAAACTACATCCTGCCAAGAGGAACTGCCTGGCTGCTCAAAGGACTCACCTGTCTGCTTTTCTACAAAGGACTGCTGCCTTGCTGTTGGCCTGCTGCCTTGCTGAACTGCCTGGCTGCTCAAAGGACTCACCTGTCTGCTTTTCTACAAAGGACTGCTGCCTTGCTGTTGGCCTGCTGCCTTGCTAAACTCTTGTCTGGCTGTAAAAGTGCTCTCCAAGGGCTTGGATAGAGCTTGCCTCCTGTTCCTTGAAGTCTCAGGACCAAAAAGACTTCTTCCTTTCACGTGGACGCTCCGTGCGCTGAAAATTTCGACGCACAGCTTGTTTCGCGGCGAGAAAAACGCCGCACACCGACGCTGATCAACGCGACGCCCTCGGGACGATCGAGACTTCGACGCACAACCTCGCAAGGACAAAGCCGCCCGACTTCCAAGGAGAAATCGACGCGACGCCTACCGTGAGTGCGAAACTTTGACGCACGGCCTCGCAAGGACAACGCCGCCCGACTTCCAAGGAGAAATCGTCGCGACGCCTGCCGTGAGACCAAAATTTCGACGCACGGCCTCGCAAGGACAACGCCGCCCGACTTCCAAGGAGAAATCGACGCGACGCCTACCGTGAGATCGAAACTTCGACGCGCAGCCCCGCAGAACGACGCTCAGCCGGAAAATAAGCAGGAGAACCCACGCACAGACCCGGGACATCTGGTAATCCCCGCGATCCACAAAAAGAGACTGTCTGCGCGCCGGAAAACGACGCCCGACTTCCCCGCGTGGAAAAGAACGACGCAAGTCTGTGTGTGCTGAGCGGAAAACGACGCACACACCCCTTTTTCCACGCATCTCTTCTCCTGTGGCCCTCTGAGGAGATTTCCCACCAGAAACCAGGTACTCTGTGCTTGAAAGACACTTTATTGCTTTTTAAAGACTTAAAGACTCTTAATATCACTTTTCAGTGATATCTTTACAAATTCGTATTGCAACTTTGATCGTTTTGACCTACAATTATCCAGATAAATATTCTATATTTTTCTAAACACTGTGTGGTGTATTTTTGTGGTGTTATACTATGGTGTTGTATGATTTATTGCACAAATGCTTTACACATTGCCTTCTAAGTTAAGCCTGACTGCTCGTGCCAAGCTACCGGAGGGTGAGCACAGGCTGATTTTGGATTGTGTGTGACTTACCCTGACTAGAGTGAGGGTTCTTGCTTGGACAGAGGGCAACCTAACTGCCAACCAAAAACCCCATTTCTAACACTAGAGTAGCAGAGAGTGCAGTAATGCAGAGTGGTGCAGTGTCATAGAGTGCAGAGTAGACTCATGTGGCATAGAGTGTAGTGGTGTAGAGTGGTGCAGAGTGGAGTATTGTAGAGTGGTGTAGAGTAGAGTATTGTGCCTAGAGTGCAGTGGCATAGAGTAGAGTGGTGTAGAGTGCAGAGTTGCAGAGTAGAGTGTCAGTGCAGTGGTGTAGAGTGGTACAGAGTACAGTGGTGCAGAGTAAAGGGCAGTGCAGTTGTTTAGAGTGCACTGGTGTAGAGTGCAGTTGCATAGAGTGGCATTGGGCAGAGTAGAGTGGCATAGAATGAAGTGGAATAGAGTATATTGGTGCAAAATGCAGTAGTACAGGGCAGAGTGGTGTAGAGTATAGTGGGGCCAGAGCAGTGTTGCAGAGTGTCAGCTTGCAGTGGTGAAGAGTGCATTGAACTAGAGTGCAGTGGTCAGAGTGGTATAGAGTACAGTGGCGTAGAATAGATTGTTTCATAGTAGAGTGCAGTTGCATAGAGTGGAGAGGTGCAGGGTAGAGTGCAGTGGCATAGAATGCAGTGGCACAGAGTGCAGTGGCATAAAGTAGATTATTTCACAGTAGAGTGCGGTGGCTTAGAGTGGAGAAGTGCAGGTTAGAGTGGAGTTGCATAAAGTGGCATAGAGTGTGATGGCATAGAGTAAAGTAGTGTAGAGTGCCATGGCATAGAGTGCAGAGGTGCAGAGTAGATTAGAATGATGTACAGTGTATTGATGTAGAGTGCAGGGGCATAGAGTTGAGTGTTACAGAGTAAAGTGCATTAGCATGGAGTGTATTAGATTAGAGTACAGTGGAGTACTCTGCGTTGCAGAGTGGCAGAGTGGAGTTGTGCGGATTAGATTGGTTTTGCCTAGACTGGAGTAGTATGGCGTGCAGACGAGCAGAGCGCAGTGGTGTAGAGAGGCGCAAATTGCGGTGGCTTAGAGTAGAGTAGTATAGAGTAGAGAGGCATAGTGTGAAGTAGCATAGAGAGCAGTGGCATAATGTGGAGTGGTTCAGAATGGAGAAGAGAACAGTGGCATGGAGTGGTGTAAAGTGGAATGATACAGAGTAGGGTGCAATTCTGATATATTCTGAAGTCTATTTAAATGTTGTCATGTGATAGAAAAAACTCTTTCCTAACCCCAGTATCCAGCAAGATTGTTGCATACATCCTCTCACTTTGAAGTCAGAGAAAAGAAAGTAAACACTAAGGGGGTCATTACGACCTTGGCGGTATAAGGCGCTTACCGCCGTGCAGAAGACCGCCAATACACCACCGCGGAATTCCGCCACAGCTATTATGACACAAAGCTCGGAATCCGCCGAAATTCAGACACCCACACAAGACCGCCACACCAAAGGTCAGCGATAAACATGCGGAAACAAATCCTCCACCTCCACGCCAACAGAAACACGCCCATGCCATTACGACCCACGAATCCACGCGGCGGTCTTTCAACCGCGGTATTCCATTGGCGGTACACACCGCCACGCTCAAAATACACACACAGCTCCAAAACACCGCCACATTGGACAAATCCAAATACACACACCTGATACACATACACACACCACTCCCACACACCCAACTCAATATAAAACACACACCCACATCACACACAAACCCCTACGACCAGAATTTCTGAGAGAAGGCCAGTGTAGGAAAGTCCTCCTTTTTGCCCTGATCACCCCCACACTTTTTGGACAGGTACTGGTGGTTACTGACTCTTGGCTGTGCCCTGGGTACTGCTTACCAGTCCCAGGGCCAGTGCTCTGTGTAAAATGGATATGCAAATTAGGCTAATTATAATTGGCTAAGTTAACCTACCTATAAGTCCCTAGTATATGGTAGGGCATGTAGGTTTAGGGACCACAACCTAGGTAGTGCACCCATAGGTGCACTGCTGAGGTGCCCAGTGTCATGTTAAAGGCAGGCCTGCCTTGCTGGCTGCTTTTAAATTAAAGTTATATGGAAATTCGACTTTGGAATTAAAAGTAGTTCCAAAGTCTTAAACTACCTTATTTTTACATATAAGTCACCCCTAAGGTGTGCCCTATGTGCCCCTAGGGCTGGGTGCCATGTAACTATAAGCAGGGACTTTATAAAAATAGTTTTATAAGCCCTGGTGAGATAAAAACAGCCAAATTCGTTTTTCCCTCATTGTAGTAAATGGCCTTCATAGGCTAGAATGGGGAGACTTTGTTTTAAATTTTAAAGTCTCCTTAAAAGATGCATACCAAGAATTTGGTATCAAATTAATTGTTGTAATAAATCCCACAACTTCCAGTTGTGGGATTTAATATAACTTGTTCAGGTCAAGAGTTTTAGACTTTACCTAAAAAGTTGCCAATTTCAGCCCTGCATTGTTTTTGCTGCTGTGCTCTGATTGGCCAGCCTGTAGCAGCTTAGCCAAGCTGCCTTGATGAGGTGTGAAGTGGCCTGGCTTCACACAAAGGAATGTGCCTGTGGGAGAGAATCTCCCCTCAGCAGATGGTGAGGCAGGAAGGGGGAGGGCTGCCAAACTGGTCATCAAAGGCAGAGAAGGACATTTGGAGCAACCAGCAACACCCCCACATCCTGCAACCCCAGACAACTAGGTGCCCCCTTGATTAGATTAGGAGAGGGCAGGAGAGGGGTGTGTTTATGATTTTTAGCCACACCAGTGGGTGGGCTCAGCCAGATGTAACCTCCACAAATGAGATTCAGCCATGTTGGATTTTTAGAGAATGTTGCCCTCTGGGATGGATTTTTGCCACACTTCCCAGGAAGTGGTCATCGCAGGGGGAAGGACCCTGCACCTGTTTGGAGAACCAGGACCCCCCTGCTTTTCACCCAGGAGCAAGGATAAAACTGGCAGACCTGCACCCACAGATCAGATCCCCATCAGATTCCAACAAGGAAGAACTAAAGGAGAAGAAGGACTGCCCTGCTGGACCCTGGCCTGCACCTGGAACATGCACTCAGAAGGACTGCACCAGCTGCACACTTGGGCTTCACCACAAGAAGGACTTTGCCTGGCTTCAACTGGTTCAAGGAGGGACTCCCTGTTTGCTACAGGTGAAAAATTGCTAACCAGAGTCCCCTGCACCAACTCCTGAAGAAAGCGACCAGCTGACCACTGCCCAGTGGCCAAAAAGGAGTTTGCGCCAGGTGCATTCAGGGAGTTGTAGTCCGCACCCCCCAAGGACCATCTCAGAACTTCTGGACCCTTGGGGTGAGCTGTGGACCCCAAAAGAACCTTAAAAGGACATCTGGGTGAAGCCCCAGAAGTTTGGAGAAGTTTGGAGAATTTTTGTAAAAAAGCTCCATAGAGGGACCGACCCGCCGCGGCAACTCTAGCCGGCTTGCCTCAACCGCGACCCAGCCTGATTTGCTGGTTCGTCCCGGTAAAGAAAAATCTCCGAAAAAGAGACTAAGTCCGAAGGTAAAAAGTTGACCGGGACCTCCCAGCCATCGTATCCGAGAAGGGCTCCATGGACGTCGGATCAAGATCCAGGTTTACCCCGGTCAAAGGATTTTCACCTCGAAAAAACAACTAAGTCCGAAGGTAAAAATCTCCACAGAGGATTCCAGCATCGCGTATCCGGAGAAGGGCTCCAGGAGGTCGGATAGGACTGGCAGGTTCATCCCGCTGAAGAAAATCTTCAAAATAAAGACTAAGGCCCTCATTCTGACCTTGGCGGGCGGCGGAGGCCGCCCGCCAAAGTCCCGCCGTCAGGTTACCGTTCCGCGGTCGAAAGACCGCGGCGGTAATTCTGACTTTCCCGCTGGGCTGGCGGGCGGTCGCCTTCAGGCCGCCCGCCAGCCCAGCGGGAAAGAGGCTTCCACGATGAAGCCGGCTCGGAATCGAGCCTGCGGAGTGGAAGCTGTGCGACGGGTGCAGTTGCACCCGTCGCGTATTTCACTGTCTGCGCAGCAGACAGTGAAATACATTTAGGGGCCCTCTTATGGGGGCCCCTGCAATGCCCATGCCAGTGGCATGGGCACTGCAGGGGCCCCCAGGGGCCCCGCGACCCCCCCTACCGCCATCCGGATCCCGGCGGTCGGACCGCCGGGATCTGGATGGCGGTAGGGGGGGTCGGAATCCCCTCGGCGGCGCAGCAAGCTGCGCCGCCTTGGAGGATTCAATGGGGCGGCGGTACACTGGCGGGAGCCCGCCAGTGTTGCCGGTCCGACCGCGGCTTTACCGCCGCGGTCGGAATCCCCATTGGAGCACCGCCGGCCAGTCGGCGGTGCTCCCGCGGTCCTCCGCCCTGGCGGTCTTTGACCGCCAGGGTCAGAATGACCGCCTAAGTGTGAAGGTAAACTTTTAACCGAGGCCTCCCGCGACCTGTAGCCGAGCAGGGCTCCATCGCGGTCGGCCTGAAACTTTGACTTTGCCCCGGTCGAGGTGCAACCAGATGACCCGATTGGCGCTTTTTGTTTCTAAGCGCTAGAAAAATAATAATTCTTTAAAAATTCATATCTCCGGTTCCCTTTATCCGATTTTATTCGTTTTTGTGTCATTTTAAAGATAAAAATATAAACTATTTTTATAAATTGGTTTTGGATTTTTAAACTGTTTCCTGTGTTTTATTTAATTACTGTTTTGTAATATTTGAATGCTTTACACACTGTCTCCTAAGTTAAGCCTTGACGCTCGTTGCCAAGCTACCAAGGGTTGAGCTGGGGTTAATTTACTGAGACCTAACTGGACCTAAGTGGAGGTTAGTGGCTTGTTGCTAGGTGTAGGTACCTACCTGCCCTTACCAATAACCCATTTTCCCACAGCCAGAGAGAGACAGCACAGAATAGAGAACCCCATCACACAGAGGCACACTACACCATCACCCACACAACACCCACGCACAAAACACCACATACCACTACACTCACCACACTCATCAACACATACACCACCCAACACCTCACACACACCACCCCATGTCACGCCAAAGACACCCCCGCTTCTCTGAGGAGGAGCTCAGGGTCATGGTGGAGGAAATCATCCGGGTAGAGCCACAGCTATTTGGCTCACAGGTACAGCACACATCCATAGCCAGGAAGATGGAGCTATGGCAAAGAATAGTCGACAGGGTCAACGCTGTGGGACAGCACCCAAGAAATAGGGAGGACATCAGGAAGAGGTGGAACGACCTACGGGGGAAGGTGCGTTCCACGGTATCCTGGCACCACATCGCGGTAGAGCGGACTGGCGGCGGACCCCCACCTCCTCCCCCACAACTAACAACATGGGAGGAGCAAGTCTTGTCCATCTTGCATCCTGAGGGCCTCGCAGGAGTCGTTGGAGGAACGGACACTGGTAAGTCAAATCTTAACTATCATATCCCCCACACTACCTGCATGCTATCACACACCCCCACCCTCACACCCTCCCCTATCACCCCAAAGCCTCACTAATCTACCCATGACACCAACCACCCATCCCAACCCCAAGACCTGCATGACATAACTAAGCATGGATACCCATCACTAAAGCATGCCCACTGCACAGACCCACAACACCCCCCAACCATCAGCACACAAGCCCCCACACAGGAATGCCTGCACTGGGGTACACGCACAACCAAACATTGCACACCATGAAACACACACATGCAATAATCATGTACTCATAACCCCGCAGGAACCCGAAGGAACGTCACCACACCAGAGGGTCCAGACAACACCACTCCACCCCCAGAAGAGGCCCACAGTGATGACAGCAGCTCTGCCCCACTGGATCTTGATGACCAGCCCGGACCATCGTGGGCCTCAGGACAGTCGGTTCCCCTTGCCCAGCCACAGCCTAACACCGAACTTCCACCCTCTGGGAACACCAGCACAGCACCCACCCAGCGGGCCCAAACCTCCCTACCCAGGACAGGTCATTCAGCGGTGTGTCCACCACTACAGGGCACCCAGGCTAACCCAACACCCCAACAACAACAGGGACCTGGGGTCAGTGGTAGTGGGCACACGGTCCAGGGGACGGAGGCACAGGAACACAGGGGAACTGGGAGGGCTGCTGTGCGACAGAGGGAGGACAGGCCAAGGGAACCTACTCTCCATGAGGCCCTCTCCTCCATCATGGGAGCATACCACCACTCCCAGGAGACGATGGCAACGGTACTGGGCAAGTTGCAGGTGACCCTGCGTCTGCAGGAGGAACAGTATTTGGGGTTCAGGGAGGAGCTCAGGACCATCGGCTCCGCCCTGGGCACCATTGTAGGGGTGCTGACGGACATTCAAAAGACCTTGAGGGACACCGTGGCACTCCAAGGGGCCCCTGACACTAGCATGGACGATGAAATGCCCACCACCTCCGCCGGCGCTAGTGGACAGGACGCCCCGCCACAGGACCAACACACCAGCACCCCACCCCCTGCAGATGGACAACCACCACGAAAGAGGTCCCTAAAATCCAGGAACTGGACAGAGCAAGATGGCAAGAACCCCGCCAGGAAATAAGACCAGCCTGATCGTCCTCCCACTGACCCACTTTGTTACCCTGTCCAAATCGGAACTGCCCCAGCTCCACTTCCAATGGCCAGATGTGCAATGTACCTGTGAGACTAATAGACTGGACTCTGCCATGGACATTCTTCCACCATAACCCATCCCCATTTCACAACCCCCCTTCATTGTTATGCACTTAAATAAACACCCTTGAAACACTAATAAAACTGGAGTCAGTCAATGATTTTGAACTTTGTATTGTCAATTACAGTGTCAAAAATGGTTACCCATTGGAAGGCCAACATACCAATGTCACACATCACAAGCCTTTCAAGGGTGCAAGCTGTTGACACGTAGGTTACCACATTAGTGAAACTGAAATGGAAGGGGACAACTCAGTTAACAAATAGTGAGTGAAATGTAGGTACAGGATAGAGGTAGACATGTGAAAGTTAATATTATGTTAAACATGAAAATGTACTCACCTGTGTCTCACTGAAAATATTGCTGTATGACTGACTCCCTGTTGTCGTTTTCTTCTTCATCAGCTTCATCCTCATCACTGTCCACAGGCTCCACAGGCTCCACCGCTGCTACAACACCGTCATCTGGATCATCCTCCTGCAGAAAAGGCACCTGGCGTCGCAATGCCAAATTATGGAGCATGGAGCAGGCGATGATGAGGTCGCACACATTCTTCGGTGAGTAGAATAGGGATCCACCTGTCATATGGAGGCACCTGAACCTGGCCTTCAGGAGGCCGAAGGTGCGTTCGATCACCCTCCTAGTCCGCCCATGGGCCTCATTGTACCGTTCCTCTGCCCTGGTCCTGGGATTCCTCACTGGGGTCAATAGCCAGGACAGGTTGGGGTAACCAGAGTCCCCCAATAGCCATACAAGGTGCCTCTGGAGTTCACCCATCATATCAGGGATGCTGCTATTCCGCAGGATGTAGGCGTCATGCACAGAGCCAGGGAACATAGCATTTACCTGCGAGATGTACTGGTCTGCCAAACAGACCATCTGGACATTCATAGAATGATAACTCTTCCTGTTCCTGTACACCTGTTCACTCCTGCGGGGGGGACCAGAGCTACATGGGTCCCATCAATGGCACCTATGACATTGGGGATATGTCCAAGGGCATAGAAGTCACCTTTCACTGTAGGCAAATCCTCCACCTCAGGGAAAATAATGTATCTCCTTACGTGTTTCAGCAGGGCAGACAACACTCTGGACAACACGTTGGAAAACATAGGCTGGGACATCCCTGATGCCATGGCCACTGTTGTCTGAAAAGACCCACTTGCAAGGAAATGGAGCACTGACAGCACCTGCACGTCAGGGGGGATTCCAGTCGGATGGCGGATTGGTGACATCAGGTCTGGCTCAACTGGGTACATAGTTCCTGGATTGTGGCACGGTCAAACCGGTAGGTGACGATGACATGTCGCTCTTCCATTGTCAACAGGTCCACCAGCGGTCGGTACACCGGCGGATTCCGCCATCTTCCAATATGCCCCAACTGACGGTGCCTAAGAAGGACAACAGCGAAGAAACTGTCAGCATTCCTCCAGGTATGTACCCACAGTCACACACAAGACTACAACAGACAATTAACCCATCCGGGAAAGGTTTTGAGTGTAGGCCTTGGTATGTGTGACGCAGTAGTAATTGAAGCCATGTGGGCCCCTGAAATGGCGGCTGCCTGACCTCTAAACTGGGACAATGGAATTGTGGGGTAACTGCGCTGGCGTTGGACACCGTCGCAGTAGGCGGTCGTAGCCCGCGGCGCAATGCTGCATTGGTTAACATTGGACCCTATGGGTCCCAGGAGCCAATGAACAGGTGCGCTGGCGGTGATGATGCGCCCCGCCGCGGACATCACCGCCGCGGACGTCACCACCATTTTCTATCTGTTGAATCACTAGATACCTGACCTTCGACAGGAGAGGACGTACACTGCTAGTGCTGCTGTGACCTCGGTCTGGAAGCGATGATGGCTGCTGCGTCTGGGGAAAGGGCCCCTGCCTTCACTGCACAGGAGTTGGAGAAACTTGTGGATGGGGTCCTCCCCCTGTACACGCTACTCTACGGTCCTCCAGACCAACAGGTTAGTACTGAGGGAGCACGTTGTATAGGCTAGGCCTGGGTGGAGAGGGTTGGGTGGAAGAGCGAAGGGGGCAGAGTACATAGAACAGTTATGCATGGGGATGAATGGGCCACAGGGATAGAGTTGGGAGGGGGCCACTCACATTGACGGTGCAGTAGGTAATGACTGTTCCTCTTTCCTTGTGCATGTCATGTAGGTCAGCGCCCACCAGAAGAGGAACATTTGGCGTGCCATCGCCAAGGAAGTCCGGACCCTGGGAGCCCACCAGAGACGGGGCACCCACTGCCGTAAGAGATGGGAGGACATTCACCGCTGCAGCAAGAAGACGGCGGAGGCTCAGCTGGGGATGGCCTCTCAACGTGGGAGGGGTGCCCGTCGCACCATGACCCCCCTGATGTTCCGGATCCTGGCGGTGGCCTACCCGGAGTTGGATGGGTGCTTAAGGACATCACAGCAGACACAAGGGGTTGAGTACAACCTCATTCTGTGGACTTTGCGTGCAGTGGAGGTGTCTGGGTGGAGGTGGTGGGCTGTGGGTGTCCCTAGGCCACGGCGAGTTAGGTAGGCAAGGCCCCTCCGTTATGTAGGCCATGTGGCACTCTACCCCAGCTCAGAACAGAGGCAAGTTGATGTATAGTTGCCCCTTTGCCATCCATGTGGGCAGATTACTACCATTGCCATGTAGGCCATATCCCAGAAATAGCATGTGCAGAGGGCAGGAGCACGGGGTAATGCATGGGGCTGCTGCGTCTGTCTTGTCCGCCAACGGTAGCGGTATGCCATGCACTAAAACTCTCTTTCTTCTGTCTCCCCCCTTTTCCTGCTCTCCCTGTCCTTTTGTACATCAGCATCAACAGGCGGAGGTACAGTGGCACCGGAGCACGAGGGAGCTGCATCCCACATGGCCATGGAGGGCCACACCACAGACTCTGAATTCACCAGTGGGACGGAGGGCGAGGGGAGCTTCACGTCGGCCACCGGATCACCAACCAGCGACACGGACTCGTCCGCCGATGTGAGCTCCCCTGTGGTGGCGGCACCATCTGTGTGCCCCACTTCTACAGGAACAGCCGCCACCTCCCCTACCAGCCCCGCCCTCCCAGCAGCCCCTCAGCGTGTGTCCCATGCCCGCTCACCCAGGAGGGTGGGCATCACCTTCGCCCCAGGCACCTCAGGCCCTGCCCCAGTCACCCCTGCTGCCCTCAGTGAGGAGGCCATTGACCTCCTCAGGTCACTCACTGTTGGACAGTCTACCATTGTGAATGCCATCCAGGGTGTAGAACGAGAGTTGAAACACGGTAATGCATTCCTGGAAGGCATTCATTCTGGTCAGGCTGTCCTTCAGCGAACCCTGCAGTCTCTGGCCTCAGCACTGATGGCAGCCATTGTCCCTGTGTCCAGCCTCCCCCCTCCAACTTCCTCCACCCAGACCCAATCCCCTGTACCCCAGCCCATCCCAAGTACACCATCAGACCAGCAGGCACACAAGTCAACACCCAAAAGTAGCTCAAGCAAACATAGGCACCACACACACCACAGGCACTCACACAAGCATCACACCCATACAGACACAGCAACATCCACTGTCTCCACTGTGTCCCCCTCCTCCTCTGCTCCCTCCTCCCTCCCAGTGTCATCTACACACACACCTGCATGCACCACATCTACAGGCACTAGGACTCGCACCAGAACACCCAGCACCACAAGCCGCTCACCTGGACTCACCACCTCCACTCCCATTTACACGTCCCCTGTGTCCTCTCCCAGTGTCACCTCCTACAATCACCTCCTCTACCTCCACTCCCAGACCCCCTCCAGCTACCCATCCCAGTGTCTGTCAGAAACTGTCCCTCTGTCAAATTGACCTGTTCCCCCCCTCCAGTTCATCAGTCCTGTCGTAGCGCCTCAGCCAAAAAGCCTCCAGTGCCAGTGGTGCGTGTTCCAGGTTTTTGGAGTGCACCGTCCACCAGGGCAGGCAGTAGGACCCGGAGCCAAGGCACTGTCAGCCCACCCCCTGTGAAGGCTCTGAAATTGGAGAGTGGACGACGAGACCGTGTCAAGACTCCTGGTGGGACAACAACTGAAATGGGATCGAAGGCGATTGGTGAGTCAGCTGTAACTCCAAAGAAGGTGGGGAAGGTCCCGAGGCAGTCTGCCCAGCCTGTTGTGAGTGTCACGGCGGAGAAGTGCGCCATCATTTCCGGCGGTCCAGACACAACCGCCAGCACCGTCGTTACTGGTCAGGAGACCACCGCCAGAGTCAGTGCCCAGGAGGGCCCAAGTATTGTTACTGGTCAGGAGACCACCGCCAGAGTCAGTGCCCAGGAGGGCCCAAGTATCGTTACTGGTCAGGAGACCACCGCCAGAGTCAGTGCCCAGGAGGGCCCAAGTATCGTTACTGGTCAGGAGACCACCGCCAGAGTCAGTGCCCAGGAGGGCCCAAGTATCGACACTGGTCAGGAGACCACCGCCGGAGTCAGTGCTCAGGAGGGACCAGGATCCCACAGCCCCGCTGGGCGATGATGGAACGTCATGCCACACCCCAATGTCCAGTGTGGAGTTCGTCATGCCACACCCCAATGTCCAGTGTGGAGTTCGTCATGCCACACCCCAATGTCCAGTGTGGAGCTCGTCATGCCACACCCCAAAGTCCAGTGTGGAGTTCGTCATGCCACACCCCAATGTCCAGTGTGGAGTTCGTCATGCCAAACCCCAATGTCCAGTGTGGAGTTCGTCATGCCACACCCCAATGTCCAGTGTTGAGTTTGTCATGCCACACACCAATGTCAGTATCTGAACCGCCATGTCAGGGCACCGCTGAACAGTCCATAGACCGCCATGGCAAAGCACTGCTGAACAAGGCCATGACCGCCATGGGGAAGACCGCTGAACAGTCCAAAGACCGCCATGGCAAAGCACCGCTGAACAAGGCCAAGACCGCCATGGTGAAGACCGCTGAACAGGGCAAATACTGCCATGGCTAAGCACCGCTGAACAGTCCATAGACCACCATGGCAAAGCACCGCTGAACAAGGCCAAGACCGCCATGGTGAAGACCGCTGAACAGGGCAAATACTGCCATGGCTAAGCACCGCTGAACAGTCCATAGACCACCATGGCAAAGCACCGCTGAACAAGGCCAAGACCGCCATGGTGAAGACCGCTGAACAGGGCAAAGACTGCCATGGCTAAGCACCGCTGAACAGTCCATAGACCGCCATGGCAAAGCACTGCTGAACAAGGCCAAGACCGCCATGGTGAAGACCGCTGAACAGTCCATAGCCAGCCATGGCAAAGCACTGCTGAACAAGGCCAAGACCGCCATGGTGATGACCGCTGAACAGTCCATAGCCAGCCATGGCAAAGCACCGCTGAACAAGGCCAAGACCGCCATGGTGAAGACCGCTGAACAGGGCAAACACCGTGTGGGTATGAATAGGCCGCCACATCAGGCATCCTTATCCCATGTGCAGCTGGGACAGTGACAGGACAGGAACTTTCACGGGGAGACTCATCCAGTCTGGCCACCAGTCCCACCCAGTACCAGTTGAGAACTGCATCTACTTGCGATAATGTGGCTTTGCACTCCCCAGGATGGTACAGTGGGCAAACCACCCACTGTAAAGACTTGTGAGACTGTGGCTTTGCACTCCCCAGGATGGTACAGTGGGCAAACCACCCACTGTAAAGACTTGTGAGACTGTGGCTTTGCACGTCCCAGGATACATCAATGGGCATGGAGCCCCGTCGTGGATCTGGCTTTGCATTCATCCGGCTGAGGTGCCCCCCCTTCCCTTCCCCCTGAGGTGCCTGTAGTGTTTCTATCTGATGCCCCGGCAGTGTTCTCTCGGATTTTGGTCAGGTATCTATTGTGGGCCTCGCCCATGCATTTTTGGACTGTTGGTGCACGGACATTGTTGTGTACATATATGCACTACTTCTTGTATTGTATATATAATTATGACAGATTTCAAGATATGATTCAGTATATTTTTATATGACATGTATATTGGCACATTACAATGTTTGAACGGATCTCGCTTTGTCTTTGCATTCTTCCGGGGGAATTGTGGGTTGTTCATGTGATATTTTTGACTGCATTGGTGTGTATGTTGTCTAATGCGAGGGTGGGGGTGGGGGTGTTTGGTGGGTGTCCCCCTAACTTTTGCCTCCCCCCTCCCCTGTGTCGTAGATGCAGTACTCACCGGTATGTTCTGCGCCCACGTCGCTGTTGTTCGTAGAGGAGCAGAAAGACAAGGGCAGGTAGGATTTGGAGTTACGGCTCCATGGAGTCGTCGTTCTTCGTGGAGTGTGTTCAGGTGAGCGTTTTCCCATAGCAAAGGCTGTTTCCGCTGTGTTTTTATCCACGGTGAATCCGCCCCGGAAAAGGTGGCGGATTGGTGTGTTGTGATAGTATGGGCGTTACATTGTCTCCCGCCTGTCTGTTGGCGGTGACCGCCACGCTGTTTGTCTGTACCGCCGTGGCAGGTGGTGTGTTAAAGTGTCTGTCTTTGTTGGCGGTTACCGCCAGGGTCGTAATTCCCTTTTTTTGTCCGCCGGCCTGTTTGCGGTATTTCCGCAGCTTTAACACCATCCGCCAGGGTTGTAATGACCACCTAAGTTCCCACCGAAGACAGAGCCTGACATTTGACTTTGTTCTTTGAATGCACAGCTGTGGGATACTTTGTGGGGAAAGTCCAGTATTTTAGTCCATATATTGCAGAGGTTTGGCTACATCAATCACCCAGGTAGTATGACAAGAAGACCTGGAGTGGTTTCCATGTTGCAGGATAGGTCTGTACACCCATTCTATCAGTTTGCCACCATTTCCTATGGTACAGAGCTTCTGACACACCTCTTGTAGGGTTAGTGCTAAATAGCATACATGAAATAGGGCATTTAATGATTATTTAAGGTGGTTGTAAGTAAGGAGTTGACTGGGGGGAAGATGGTAGTGTGCCACAAAGGTTTGGAAATTTAATAGCTCACTGTTTAGAAACAAAGTCCCCAATTTTAAGACACCCGCAACATGCCACTGATGGAGTTGCTCTGAGCACAGCCATCCTGTGTGAGTGGGAAGGCTTAGCAAAGGTAGTGCAGGAGCATAGGGTTTCTTTGTGTCAGTGAGTTTACAGGTTCTGGCAAGGCAAGAGAAAGCCATGCATGATAACCCCGGATGGTAATTGATAGAATGGTCAGTAGGAAACGATGAGCAATGCTTTAAGCCTTCCTTAAAAGTCTTTACTGGTAAACCCCATCTCATGCAGGGAGGTGGGCAGAAAGCCAGTGAGCCAACCATTGGACATCTGCAGCTGAATAAAAGCATTCTAAGTCCAGAAGATCTAATCCACCCGCAGTCAAATCAAATCAAATCAAATCAAATCATTAACATTTATAAAGCGCGCTACTCACCCGTGCGGGTCTCAAGGCGCTAGGGGGGAAAGGGGGGGTTATCGCTGCTCGAACAGCCAAGTCTTTAGGAGTCTCCGGAAAGCGGAGTGGTCCTGGGTGGTCCTGAGGCTGGTGGGGAGGGAGTTCCAGGTCTTGGCCGCCAGGAAGGAGAAAGATCTCCCACCCGCCGTGGAGCGGCGGGTGCGAGGGACGGCAGCAAGTGCGAGGCCAGAGGAGCGGAGGGGGCGGGTGGGGACGTAGAAGCTGAGGCGTCTGTTGAGGTATTCCGGTCCCTTGCTGTGGAGGGCTTTGTGTGCGTGGGTGAGAAGACGGAAGGTGATCCTTTTGCTGACTGGGAGCCAATGCAGGTGTCTCAGGTGTGCGGAGATGTGGCTGTTGCGGGGTACGTCGAGGATGAGGCGGGCCGAGGCGTTTTGGATGCGTTGCAGGCGGTTTTGGAGTTTGGCGGTGGTCCCGGCGTAGAGGGTGTTGCCGTAGTCCAGGCGACTCGTGACAAGGGCGTGGGTCACGGTTTTTCTGGTGTCGGCGGGGATCCAGCGGAAGATCTTGCGGAGCATGCGGAGAGTGAGGAAGCAGGCGGAGGACACGGCGTTGACTTGCTTGGTCATGGTGAGAAGAGGGTCCAAGATGAAGCCGAGGTTGCGGGCGTGGTCTGCGGGGGTCGGTGCGGTGCCGAGGGCCGTGGGCCACCAGGAGTCGTCCCAGGCGGACGGGGTGTTGCCGAGGATGAGGACTTCCGTTTTTTCAGAGTTCAGCTTTAGGCGGCTGAGCCTCATCCAATCTGCGACGTCCTTCATACCCTCTTGTAGGTTGGTCTTGGCGCTGGCGGGGTCCTTGGTGAGGGAGAGTACAAGTTGGGTGTCGTCGGCGTAGGAGGTGATGATGATGTCGTGCTTGCGTACGATGTCGGCGAGGGGGCTCATGTAGACATTGAAGAGTGTCGGGCTGAGCGATGAGCCTTGAGGTACGCCGCAGATGATCTTGGTGGGTTCTGAGCGAAACGGAGGGAGGTAAACTCTTTGGGAGCGGTTAGCGAGGAAGGAGGCGATCCAGTCCAGGGCCTGGCCTTGGATCCCGGTGGAGCGTAGGCGGGTGATTAGGGTGCGGTGACAGACGGTGTCAAAGGCAGCCGAGAGGTCGAGGAGAATGAGGGCGACTGTTTCACCGTTGTCCATCAGGGTTCTGATGTCGTCTGTGACTGAGATGAGGGCGGTTTCCGTGCTGTGGTTGGTTCGGAATCCGGTTTGTGAAGGGTCGAGCAGGTTGTTGTCTTCCAGGAAGGTGGTCAGCTGTTTGTTGACGGTCTTTTCTATTACCTTGGCTGGGAAAGGTAGAAGAGAGATGGGGCGGAAGTTTTTCAGGTCGCTTGGGTCAGCCGTAGGTTTCTTTAGTAGGGCGTTGACTTCAGCGTGCTTCCAGCATTCGGGGAAGGTAGCAGAAGAAAAAGAAGAGTTGATGACGGTCTGGAGGTGCGGGGCGATGATGTCGTCGGCTTTGTTAAAGATGAAGTGCGGGCAGGGGTCCGAAGGGGCGCCGGAGTGGATAGAGTTCATGATGGATTTGGTTTCTTCCGTGTTGATGTGGGTCCAGTTGTTGAGGGTGATGTCCGGGGAAGCGGGTTCAGTGGTGTATGGTTGGGTCTGGTGTCCGAAGCTGTCGTGGAGGTCGCTGATCTTGCGATGGAAGAAAGTGGCGAGGGATTCGCACAAATCCTGTGAGGGCGTGACGGTGTTGGCGCTGGCGCTGGGGTTGGAGAACTCTTTGACGATGCTGAAGAGTTCTCTGCTGTTGTGGCTGTTTTTGTCTAGTCTGTCGGTGAAAAAGTTCCTTTTGGCAGTGCGGATCAGGTGGTGGTGTTCGCGTGTAGCGTTCTTGAGGGCGGTCATGTTGTCCGCGGTGTGGTCCTTGCGCCAGGCCTTCTCAAGGGCACGACAAGTTTTCTTTGATTCTTTGAGGGTGTCAGAGAACCAGAGAGGTTTTTTGGTGTTGGTCTGTCGATGCGTGCGTTTGAGGGGAGCAAGGTTGTCAGCGCAGTTGGAGATCCAGTTTGTGAGGTTGAGAGCTGCGTCGTTGGGGTCGGTGGTGAGGGTGGGTTGGTTGGCGGCGAGAGCGGAGAAGAGTTGCTCTTCAGGGATCTTGTTCCACTGTCGACGAGGGGTGGGTTGAGTGCGGAGGTGGGAGGTCTCGCGTTGGAATGTGAAGTGGACGCAGCTGTGGTCGGTCCAGTGTAGGGCAGAGGTGTGGCTGAAGAAGACGTGTTTGCTGGCGGAGAAGATAGGGTCGAGCGTGTGTCCGGCGATGTGGGTGGCGGTGTTCACCAGTTGTTTGAGGCCGAGGTTGGCGAGGTTGTCGAGCAGGGTGGTGGTGTTGGGGTCGTTGTTTTGTTCCAGATGGAAGTTGAGGTCGCCTAGGAGGATGTAGTCCGGTGAGGCGAGGGCGTGCGGGGAGATGAAGTCGGCGATGGCGTCGCTGAAAGAGGCGCGAGGTCCGGGAGGACGGTAGACGAGGGATCCTCTGAGGGTGGTCCTTGGGTCGGTGCCTTTAGAGTGGAAAGAGCTCCCGATGGCGCCGCAGCGACCAAATCAGATGTGTGGCCTGTCTGAAGAAGGAATGAAGGACGAGCAGGGGAAGGTTTGCAAAATAATACTATCATTGGGGTAGCACACCATCTTCGCTAGTGCCACATGGCCTCTACAGAAAGAGAAGACCAAAAAGCAAACTGGGCTTGGAGGAACCGTTCGCTCTGCCGAGATTTTCATCTTGGAAATCAGTGTAAGAATGGTAGATATTAATCACTAGGTATCAAAAGGTAACTGGTTCCCAGTTCAATCTGAGATCTAATTGTGTATGAAGACGAAAACAGTGCCATATGTTAAAGAAACACTAATTAAATTTTTTAATTTGTAAATTTTGTTTGTGCAATTTACATCCCAAATATTTTGAAGATTCTATGTGTACTTGACACTTAGGGATAACCTAGTTTGCTCAATTTCAAAACCATATAAAGACATGGACTAAGCGGGCAATTGTCTTGCACAACCTTGCAAGGGGTCTGGCCCCTGCTCACCCTTCACAAGCACTAACAGCGAACCATTGCACCAGAAGAGTTTGCCAAGGTGGGTGGGTGTTGATTGTTCAACCACTTGACAGTGCCCCTTCTGTTTCGCTCCTGTGTGCAGACAACTCCACAGGCACCCAATACCTTCAAATAGTCTTGGTGGACCCATCTTGTCTGATTTTAGGAACTGCCCCACCTTGTTCTTCTCTTCTTTATTTATCCAGTTGTTAGCAACAACCCTTTGAATTACTTGCCGTGGATCTCCCATTTGACCTCGATTCCATCCTACTCTTTTATTATCTCTGATTGGTAGTCCGGGCTCCCATTTCTGAGATAAATGTAGAGTCCCAAACATACACTCTAGTGCAGTGAGACTACAGACAAGTTATGGGTACATCACATCCTGTCATTAGGTGTGAGACTGTCACCCACACCATCTGCCCTGCCTCTTTAAAAAAAATTAGGTTGAAAGTCCATGGGCGGTTGGGGTAAGCCAGATGTTTTTGTTCAACTAGCATAGGGTTAATTACCTTAATGTTTCCCAAGCTGTTTGCCAGGGGTTTTGAAATGTTCAGAAACATAATCAAAATTTTGCTGTTACTTTCTCTTCAGGAAAGATCAGGTAGATTTGAATAGGGGTGATGGCCTTGTCGTGAAGGGCATTAATTTACTACTGAACAAGGACGTAATGTGACACCTGAATGTAGCACACCAGGAGGCAATCACAAAAGGTTCACAGTGACTAAATAGTCCTATGTTAAAAAAGAGTACATACATGCACTGACAACATAGTGAGGCATGGCCTCTCTTGTGTGTGTCTGTAAAACTGACGTTTGTTCTTGAATTTTTGTCCTGAATTTTGACACTTTGTCCTGAATTTTTGTCCTGAATTTTGACCCTTTGTCCTGAATTTTTTACAGTCCTGTCCAGAATTTGCCTCAATGCCAGGTGGTCACCCTATTGCAAAGGGCAGCAGGGGTTTACAAACATTCACAATGAGAGACCTTCTTACACATATCTCACTTTAGGAGAGGCTAGGTAAGTCCCTGATTTCCATTGTGTCCATTCTAAATATTCTTTTTAGTACTTAGATGTACATTTACTATAATGTTTTGCTTTCTTTCAAAAAGTAAAAATTAAGGCTGGACATGTACTTATTGAGTTATCAGTTGCTTAATTTTCTTATTCATTGTTAAAAGTACAAGACCGGTGCACTGCACATTTGCACAACTAGAGTCATTATAATAAGGAATGAGAACAAACAACGCGTACCTAACTGAAGGACTGCCAGCAATTGGACCAAGAGGACGAGAAACACCAATCAATCAATCAATCAATGAGGGAATTGTAAAGCGCACTACTGACCCGTGAGGGTCTCAAGGTGCTGAGGAGGGGAGGGGGGCGAAGGTAGGGAAGGTGGGGACATTTAGGCCCATATTTATACTTTTTGACGCAAAACTGTGCTAACGCAGTTTTGCGTCAAAAAAATTAGCGCCGGCTAACGCCATTCTGAAGCGCCATGAGGGCGCCGTATTTATTGAATGACGTTAGCTGGCGTTAGCCGCCGGCGCTGTCTGGTGTGCGTTAAAAAAAACGACGTACACCAGGCAGCGCCGGCATAGGGGGAAAATGGTGTATGGGCGTCCACAAATGGTGCAAGTCAGGCTGAGGCAAAAAAATCGCCTCAACCCGATTTGCACCATTTTTTTTTCACTCCCAACCCCCATTGAAATGACTCCTGTCTTAGCAAAGACAGGAGTCATGCCCCCTTGCCCAATGGCCATGCCCAGGGGACTTCTGTCCCCTGGGCATGGTCATTGGGCATAGTGGCATGTAGGGGGGCACAAATCAGGCCCCCCTATGCCAATTTTTTTTTTTTTTTTAAACACTTACCTGAACTTACCTTAATGTCCCTGGGATGGGTCCCTCCTGCCTTGGGTGTCCTCCTGGGGTGGGCATGGGTGACAGGGGGTGTCCCTGGGGGCATGGGGGGGCACCTCTGGGCTCCTTTAGAGCCCACAGGTCCCTTAACGCCTGCCTTTGGCAGGCGCTAAAAAACGGCGCAAAAGCTGCCGTACGTCATTCTTTTTGACCCGCCCACTCCCGGGCGTGATTTTTGCCCGGGAGTATAAATCCCACGCACATGCCTCGGAGTCGATTTTTTAGACGGGAACGCCTACCTTGCATATAATTAACGCAAAGTAGGTGTCCACGCTAAAAAATGACGCTAACTCCATGGACTTTGGCGCTAGACGCGTCTAACGCCAAAGTATAAATATGGAGTTAGTTTTGCGTCGAAATTGCGTAAAAAAAAACGACGCAATTTCGGCGCAAATGGAGTATAAATATGCCCCTTAGCGTCCAGGGAGAGACTGCAAAGAAAACAGAGGAACAAAATGGGAAGACTAGGCAGGCAATACAGATTGACAAATGAAGCACGTTTGGGGTGGAAAATGACATGCAGGGAGAGATGCGTAACTGAGATGGATACTGGTCTATAACAAAATGTGTGGACCCTAAACTAAATATATAGAGCTGGGAGGAAGAGACGAAGGAGTGGAGCCGGTTGTGACAGAATGAAAATTGGAAGTCGGGGGAGGAGGGTAAAGTAAAGAGAGACCCAAACCATTTCAGCACTCCTACCTGAACTGAAATGGAGGTGCATAGTTATTTCCCAGTGCCCCGGAAGAATCCATCCCTGCTATGGTACATCTAAGCCAGTGGCACTTCTGTTGTTCTGGGACTTCAAGCTCTAACAGCGGTAGTGCCTGTCATCACTGAAAAACAGCAATATCATGCCATTGCGTCCAAACTTTATGACATGTGAGTATATAGAGTAGGATAGTGTGCGCTGAATGCTGAAGTAAACGACTGACTCACTGTAGTGAATTTGCTGCTCCCCCATTGGCAACCAGGAAATATATTGTTTTCATCACTTTCATGCTTTCTCCAGAACAGTTGACCCACTGAGTGATGATAGCAGTTAGTGGTGTTTATTGCCAGTGATGAACAAGTGTCTCCCATGTAGTTCAGTGTGTGGCACATGCACCATACACATGGAGAGCATTTTTCTGTACATGTGCACTACTGGCCAGATTAGTTTGGAAACCACACAATGGCAAAAAAACAAAAAAAACTAAGTTGCTGCACTGTGTTGTGTGAAAGGTGGACAGTAGGATATCAAAATCTGTACTAAGATATGGCACTGTTGCTGTCATTCCCTGTGCTTCCACACTTTTGGCTTTCTTGCACCTATTGCACACTTTTTCATGATTGGAAGGCCTCACACATGCCACTGGGCACCAACCTGACCTTATATTCACCAGTTTCAACAACATCACTGTAGAGAAGCCCACACCGATCACATGGTCTGATCTGACCATCATCAACTTCAGCAACCCTATCCCACACCTCCAAAGAAACACCGTCACCAAATCCTAATTATGGAACAGGAACAAGACACAACAACATCCTCCACAAATTACATGCAGGGCCAGCTTTAGTGTTGGTGGCACCCGGTGTAAAAATCTTTTTTAACCCCCCACCATGACCTCCTCCTCAGATTACCGCCCTACCACCATGCCAAAGTGCCCTCATCTCTCCATATTCCTTCTCTCACAAATTAACCCTCTGCGCTACTTTATAGAGAATCAAAACTGCCTCTAGAAAAATCTCCGACCTATCTCTCTAGCAATAACAGGAGTTATCTTTGCACTTTAATTGTTTCTTGAAGGCTGTTAGCACAAGGAACTTTTCAGCAGGTGTTTAAATTGCAAGTTTCGCAAGTTATTGCAAAACACAGCGCCGCCCTGAGGTCAGCGACCCCCCCCCTTCCAGGTCAGCACTCGGTAAAGTCACAACGGTAGCACTGCCCTAAAGCCAGCCCTGATTACATCTGAACACAGAGACAAAGTCAGAATGACAGCAACAAGAGTATCTATACATGTGTCCTCAAACACTACCACTAATACATGAGAGCCACTAAATTCTCTGCACTTACTAACTGCATGAATAAGTAGCACCAACAGCGCCAAGGTAATTCCTGCCATAGTAAAAAATGTCACCTCTCAGCATCAAGATCCAACTGTGTAACCCCTTCTCAGGAACTCTGCATCTAGCTGTCCCTATTCATCAGCAGACCTAAAGATGCTAGCCAACTACTGGCCTATTGCCTTATTACACTATCCAGCAAAAGTCATGGAAAAGATGATAAACAAACAGCTAGCCACCCACTTCACTTACAACCACCTCTTTGACACCACTTAATTAGGATTCACGCCTATCCACAGTACAGAGACCGCCCTCATCAACTCAACAGACAATACCAAGATGAACATGGTCAGAGGAGACACCGCAGCCCTCATCCTACTTGATCATTCCACAGTCTTCTCCCATCCCTCCCTTCTCCAATGACTGCACAAAGCTGACATCCAAAGTCTCGAACTTTGTTTGATTTGGTTCTTTTTGAGAGGGTGAATCCAGACGGTCAGCCTGGCTCATTCATCTTGCATGCCATCAACCTCATCTCACCTCATCCCACTTCAGCCCCACTGTGTTCAGCCTACATGAACCCACTCACCAGCATCATCCGCGCCCACTAAATCAATGATGACCCCCATTTCATACTCTCCATCTCTGATAAGATGCCAAACATCCATACAAATTCTTCTGCCTGCATGACCAAAGTCATCAGTTGAATGTAAACCAACTTCCTCAAACTCAACACAAACAATATGTAAGTAGTAATCTTTAGTAAAGACATGTTGCTCTGGGAGTCCACCTGTTGGCCTGCCAAATTCGTACCCACACCCCTCTTGGCAATCAATGCAAAGAACCTCAGAATTGTAATCAACTACCAACTCACTATGACCAGCCAAGAGAACGCAGTCCTTGGCTCATGCTTCCACACACTCAGGATGCTTAAGAAGATCTTCAAATGGCTACCCACCATTCGCAGAACCATCTCCCAAGCCTCCATCACAAACAAACTGGATTATGGCAGAGCACTCAATGCTGGAATCAACACTCAACTTACAAGAATATTTCAGAAAGTACAAACTCAGCAGCCAGTCTCACCTTTAAACTCCCACCCAACACGCACATGACTAGCAAATCAAAAGATTAGCACCGGCTCCCAAATCACAAATAGGCACTCTTCAAACTCCTCATGCACACAACTTGCACAACATTGGAACCACATACCTCAATAACACATAAACTTCGACAAACGTACCAGACACCTCTACTCAGCTGAACTCCTACTCACACACACACACACCCAAATACCTAATAGGAGATCCAGTGGTTGTGCCTTCTCCTACCTTACTTCTACAGCCTAGAATGACCAGCTCTTGCTTATCAGAGTCTCCTCCTCATTTCTTGACTACCACAAGAAACTGAAGACCTGGCACTTCACGTAGCTCAGACCCTGGCTCAGCCTATACAACTCTTGCTTCAGCACCAGTGCTATAAAAATACACATAACATAAAATAAAGTAACATAAGGTTACATAAGATAACATAACACAGTGGTACAAGGATGTAGGCATGATGACTAGTATAGATCTTATACTGGCAGGGTGTGCTTCTTAAAAAAACGTTTGTGACTTTGTACTTGTGCTATACATTAAAGTGTTAGAAAACCTTTGAGAAAATAAAGCTTTTCTAACACCTTTATGTCCGCCTTGAGTTCCCATGCTTTTTTTTGCACAAAGCCTTATGTACCTTTTTTAGATGATAAGGCTTTGCATCAAAAAGTATGGGTGACTATATGGAAACACTCATGTCCTATTGATAAAACACACCCATGACGTAAAGTGGAGCAAAGCAGCACATATCACTTGTGAATTACTTTAGGGCTACTTTCTAGTGCATGTTAATATTTGTGCCGGCTTCATCATTTTTTTGGAATTGCCCTTAGTGAAAACACTTGATAAATCTAGCTTTTGTAAGTCTTGCCCTCTTTCTGCAGATGGGCTGATGTGACTTTATGGTTGGTGTATTGGTAATTACATTATCCAAAGAGAGCAGCTGTTAGAAACTGTTGCCAAGCTGGCCATGTGATGCCTGGAGTTATAACCTGGGTGAATACTAAGGAGTGTGGAGAAGGGGGATCATAGTGCGTTCACTGGTGTAACTGGTGGTTAGCGATACCATTAAACAGTGGACTGAATGGGGAGGAGTGTTTGTGCGTGGTGGTGGCCAATCACCCATCACATGGTTTTTAAAACATAAGTAAATCAACACCTGGACTCATTAATTCAACCCCCCCTCACACAAATATTTGGGCAGCCTTGTTAGGAAAAGTAGATCATCAAGCATATAAGTAAGGAAGGTGACTCAGGTTAGGAATGGATGCTACAACATTCTCACAAGAGTAAGACTCATTTAACATTAAATATTAACATTTCATATTAAAGTGGCAAGTTGTAAGCCATGGCCTCAATGAAAACCCAAGATGTTAAAGGCATCATGGTAAAAGATAATGCACGGTGAATACCAAAAACCCAATCACACTATCACACCCCTTCCAGATTAGTAGTTACAACCTACTGTAAATGTTCTTATACCCCTCGTATACCAGTCATCTCACACTACCAAGAACATTCCCACACCATTGAAACAGCAGTCACAAAAGGCCAGACACACTCTCACATCCCTCCAATAGTAATAATGACACAAACTCCACAACACTCATGCTCCTCACAAAGTAGTTGTCTGTCGATCCTAACAGTCCTAATGTTCATCAAGCAATAATATCTGACAGCACTCTCATACCTAAAAGACTAAGGGGCTAATTTACATGTCCCTTGTGCCCCAGTGCATCACTTGTTATAAGGGAAAAAGTGATGCACCAACGGTACAAGGAGCTTGTAAATAAGCCCTTAGGATTCACACATTACACAAAGCACTCTCAGACACCTACAGAGCTGCAGATTAACAGCCTGATGCCCCTGACATCACTTTCACACCTCTCATTGATTAGCAGTCACCCAGCACTACGAGCACTTCCACACCCCTCAGAGACTGGCAGTCACGCAATACCATCAGCATTATCATACTTTTTTATCATACATTTTGCATTCAGGTTGCACCACATTTTTGGTGCAGCCATGATGTAGAATGCTAGTCAAGATTTACAAATTCATGCAAGGGCCTTGGTGGCTTTGAAAAATAGTATTGCAGTGCCTTGTGTTGCTATGTGTACCACTGTGGGAGGTAGGCATTATATGGGTGGAACATGGAAGTTTCCATGTAACCCCCACTCCCCCAGTGTATTTTGATGAAAACACAGATTTAATGGGAGTAAGCCTGGGTTTATGCCAAAATGATACTCTTACCTGTGTAACAAGGATACATTTCTTCATTTGTCCTTGGTACTTCTTTCCATGTGTGCTGCATTCTACTCGGTACATACAAAGAGGAATACGCCTCTAAAGATTATTTTTGTGCAGGACAGTATGGCTTCCTGCACAAAAGCAATCCTGTCCATAATACCGACACCCTTCCACCATGGTGCAAGGATGCCTGAAGTGCACCAACACAATGATAGAGTAGAAATGTGCCATATCTTAGCAGTTAGGGAGCATTTTTGTTCTCTCCTTTTCATACAACACAGTCGAGGAAGGTTAGTAAATCTGGGCCCTGGTGTGTAGGAGGATGGATGATGAGTGCATAGAGGGAAGCATCTTTGACTTTCAGTTATAAGCTAGAACTCTAAGCTTTGCCAATGCTTATATGATTATGTCAAGGATTGTGGTATTTTACTAGCAGCATTATACCAAGGTCATCGCAGCAGCCCCAACAATTGCACAGTCCATTAAAGCTTTATGGATTCCTCTACCGTAGATTTTGCATCACCATCAATGTAAGATCACAGCTAGAGGCAATCCTGGATTCTTTTATTATGTTTTGTGTTGACTTGCTCCTCAATAAAATATAGTTTTGGTCATGTCTTTGTGAATGTAACTGTGCTCAGTTTTCTAGTTACATTGTCACTTTGAGACATTGTTGAGTGACTCATGTCAGTTGATTGTCTAATTATAATATTACTTGTATTCTTGAGCTAATGTCATGCAAGAGCCACTCACATGAAATTCCAGGACGTCTGCGAAAGCAAAGATCTCCACCACTTCCCCTTGAGTTAATTCTTACAATCAGAAGAGATTACTGATACCAGTGGCTAACCCTAGAGGAAAGGCAGGGATGAAGAGAGAGAACGTTATACTTCTGGTGTACCTTAGAGTTCCTGTGAAAACTATGGTGGGTGGGCGTTAATCCTGAGCAGGACCCCTCAATTTCTACTGGCAAGGTGGACTTCTTCAGTCAGGATAGGTACTACTCTGCAACAAGAACATACTCGTTTCGGGCAACCATACTTGAATGCTTTACAATCAGTCTGAGGTTGGAGTTCCTATTTAAACATACCAAACAAGAATTTAAGTAAGGAATGTGGGTCCATTGAAGGACCCTTGAGTACAGACCCCTGAGCTAAATTCTTAGTGTGTATCCTTTAGCTTCTGCTCAGAAGATTCAGAAAACTTTGTGTCCTTAATTAACATTGTATTACTTCACACAACTACTCTTTTCCTTAGCCAAAGCTTTTTTATTCAAACTCAAATGGCCAGGTTGTCTTTGAAAAATAAAGGGATACCAAAACTAGAAGGGCCTGCTTAGTGCACTAACGTGATATGCATGTAAAGGCCTTGAATAGCTGGATTGGTAAACGGTGGGAAGATGATCATAGTCAATGTGATGGGGACACAGTGGCAATGAATAATTTGCTAGGTTACAAGATTCAAGGTTGTGTGAGGCTTTCTTGAAGGGATGGATTTCCAAGTGGAGTTTTAGGTTATTCAACCAGGTTCCAAGGTTGTTGGAATCTGACTCGTGGAGATCGAGTTCCAAGAGGTGTTGTGGGCTGAACAACCAGGTTTTGGGGTTAAATGCTGTTGAAAGCTCTCTCGAAGAAACAGAATTCTATGACAAATTGCTGGTTCCATACTTCCATGTGACGTTGTCTAGATTATTCTTGTTGCATCGGTGGTTTAATCCCCTGTTTGTTTGTTCCATCCATAACTTGAAATCCCCTATCAATGGTATTTTCAGAGCTGTTGTTTGTAAGCAGAATACCATAGTGAGGATGTCCGTCCTAGTGCATATTACGTGACGCTTGCCTTGATGATCAAGGTGTTTGCATTAACGAGGCAACTTGAAAGAGGAGTAAGTTGTTTGTGGAGTGTATAATGCTAGCTTTCCATGACCAGGGAAGCAGAACATTCATAGCAGCGATAATATTTTCCCAACATTATATTTCTGTCAGATGTACAATACTACTATTAATAAAGGGCCTGGTTTTGAGTTTGCTGGACAGGAATACTCCATTGCAAACACAGTAGAGTACCCTGCTTGTGAAGACTTCAGTTCGGACACATCAGTTAGATATGGCAGACCTCTCGTATTCCCCCTCAGTCATCATCAATGTAATACTTTCCTTTCTATGATGACCCAACAGACTTGGGGCCATGGGAGGAAGGACTTCATGCTGCCCCCCCTATGTCTTCTATGGGAGGGCACATCAAGCTGCATGAATACTTGCAAGCAGTGAACAGGCCTCATTACACAGATTCACATGAGCCCAGCTGGAGTTTGATGTCCGGGTTGTACTTGTGGTCTGAATGGTGAATAAATGGTTGCTGGATGCATGGGGGATAGGTGTGTGTGTCAGATGACCTGATGAATGATTCTCCTAACACTGTCACCTACCCAAACTGAGAACTGCTATCAAAATAAGCATCAAATAGAAAACATGTTTGTGTTCATCAAGCGGAACATATTTCACATATCATATTTAAAATTTAAAACTATACAACGAAATCTAAATCATGCTTAACAGCAACTGGGTGTACATTATGTTGTTTGTGTTGAAGACAAAAACAATTTCAGTCCTAAAAACAGGGTTCTAGAAGCAAACCCTTAGAATGTATAGATGGTAAATGTTTAAAAGCAGAAAGACTGAAAGACTCCTCTGCTAATTGGAGTCTTAAGATGCATCAATATTGTGAGAGGATGATTCTGACCATCTGGTCTGGCCTGATTTTTTTTCACTTTTTGACCACCTGGTTTTTTACCTTGTACTGTGAGGGACTCCCCCACAGTAAACTCATGGTCATGTGGACTGCGCGTGTGACCACTGGTGCTGCCTTGCTAAGGAAAGGCTGCTATGGCGCAGCAAGAGTAGGAGGCCCCAGGCTGGTTACACGTGATCATGTGTGCGCACGTGTGTGCACCCATGTCAGGGCTACGCCCGAAGGGTTCCTGGCGTGCGCAGCCCAATAACTGCACTTAGGGAGCCTGGCACAGAATGAACTATGCAGAGTGGGTGGTGACCTGGAGTAGGCCTCATGAGATGGGTGTAAGCAGAGGAGGGATAGTCAGTGTGCTTACTGTATTTTTACTGTAGGGACACTCTAGTACATGTCAACATTAGTGTGCTTACTGTCTTTTCACTGTAGGGACAATCCATTCAATGTCAATAGGGAAAAGTGGCCTAGGGCATAACTCAGGTCCTCTAGGGCCCACAGAGACGACCTGTCTGAAAATGCAGTAGTTTACAAAAGCATAGTAGTACCACCTACTGTATTGGTTATCCAGGAATGTCATCTTTCTCTGGCTCAGCTCAGGATTAGGGTCGATTACTGCTATATCCAGCTGCCTGAGCTGGCCTTTGCATCTATCAGCCAGATGTCTGCCCTTGCCAGGAAATGGACGGAGAAGCCCTGAAAGGAATGTTAGGAAGGAGGGGCTGAGTTTTAGAGCACATGTGGCCCAAGCTCCTGAACAAGGCTATTTTTTAGCTTTCCCAGAAGACTGTGCAGGATGGAGGGGACAGGGGCAAGGAAGTGATGTGGTACATCCAGATTGTCTAGAGGTGCAGGTCTGCTGGACACTTCCGCCCCCACTTAAAAGTTCCTGCAAAGGGGAGAGCTCTCTCTTTTGGATATGTTTCACTGCTGGACACTGACTGCAGGGGGGCATCAGGGACAACTGGAAGGAAGAACCATGATTGTGTGAGGACCCATTGCTTGTGCAGGATCACAACTAATGACCCACCTTCCAACAAAGATTAAAAGATTAAGTATAACATTAAAATATGTTGTTCAAGATTATTGTATCTCAGTGGGCATTAGTCAGACAGCCCAGATTTGCCAATGAATAAACACCATCTACTTCAATATCAGGACTGGTTTGTGGTTTCACTGGATGGCTAAAAGGGGTGCTAAAACCTCATTTATTCCAAGTATGTGGTGCCACCCAGCCCTATCTGAATTCAGAGGGTGGATATGACATCTGGCACCTTGTAGAGATCTACATGACACCTGATGGCACTAGAGGCATCAAACTGTTTGCTGCTCAATGGTCTGAGGACTCGAATCACTCTATAGGGCCCAGTTAATACAATGCATCTTTTGTTGGAATGGTCTAAATAAACAAAGTAAAAGAGCTGATTTTACTTAAGGTGTTTTCTCTTATGTTAACATCTCGGGAAATTGCTGTGATCCTCACAGTAGTGACATTACACGGTGTTTACTGCAACCCCATATACAAGTTGCTTCTACTTAATACACTTTCTAACTCCTAGAATGATTCTGGCTCACACCCCTTTGCCCTGATGACCACATCACATCTGGATCTTCTGGATCAAGAACCCCCCACTGGACAATGATCACAGTTCACATGTAGTTAACATTTCCTTGCATAGCTATTCTATGGAATATTTGGCTTGTCTTTCAGTCTTACAGACCAGCTCATTGCCTACAGTGTGTCTCATTCTAAATATTTTCCTCTCGCCTTTTAACATTTTGGATGAAGTTCACTGCATTCTGAATGTTTAGATTCCTCTTTTACAAAACCTAAGATCCAAAGACCTGAAGCGAATTTCTTGATGTTCCACAATAGGGTGAAGACAATTGAGTTCTACATTGTACCTGAATCTGTCACAAACTAATCACTCAAATAAATAAACCCCATCATCCTGACCAATGACTGTTTGCAATGACAGTCATTAGTCAGGATGCAATGACACCTTGTGTGGCTTTTCATGGCCTTGTAAATATGGACCTCTTTCACATATAACACTGCGTTAAAGGGTTGTTCTATGGGTGTTGCTTGGGGTGTTTCCACACAACACCCATGGAACCTGAAGATTTACAAGTCTGGGAATGCATCAGATTCCAACGCCACCTTAGGGGTGGCATAAGAGTGACGCAACAGAGAGACATATATTTATTTTCCTGTTTTGCAGCGCACATAAAAAGAGGAAAACACCTCCTGTGTTTTTTTTTTTTTTACAGGAAGGTGTTCTGTGGGGATTCTTACAACACAGACACCCTTGGGTACAAGGGTGCCTGTGTTGACGCATGGCAGCAATTTGTGCACCAGCGGAGAGGGAGGGGACAGAAATGCACCGTATCTTGGAGATATGGTGCATTTTTGCCTTTTCTCAGTGGTGCAGCAAGGCACTTACTCTGCCACCCTGTGCCATGGGCACAGTGCTTTAGGACCCTTGGAGGAGGTAAATTGAGTGAGACTCTAATAGGGCTTTGGTGGAATGAGGAAGTGAAAGCAGGAAACAGTAAAGTAATATGTCTGGTAATTCACAGGAGGAGTTCACTCTACTGCCTTTCAACAAACGCATGCTTTCTCATACTATTTACACAAGAGAGTAGGATTAGGGCATTGATGCTTATTCGTCCCATGTTATGAGCAGCCCCTTTAGCCACACTGACATTTTAGTCATCTGTACAATTAATCTTTGGATTTTGATTTTTAGCAAGTTAAGCAGTATTTTAAGCGGGCAAGATCCTGTCTCTACCAGGACCTCATTTTTGTACTTGACAGTGCTGTATCAGCCAAAGAAGTCTGGAACCCAAACAAAAATGAAATAAAAAAAAATCTGTGTTACAGGCTTGGAGGCTGTACCTGACTAATGATGTCATTGTGATGGAGGCACTGGAGAAGGAAGCAGTAGGAGAGGGAGGATGAAAAGTAGGAGAATAAGGTACAAGAGGTACACCACTAGGAGGGCTAGGATGACCAAAGTCACAAGTACCAAGCCAAGAAGAACCAGACACAGGCAAACCTAAGGGCTTATTTACTTGGAAATGGAGTGGGACAGCACCGCAAGTCTTTCTTCTGCCCTGCACCAATTTGAAAGGGAAGAAATGCCCTGTATTTACAAAATACAGTACATTGCTGTCCTTTTCCTCTGAGCTTGCAAACAGAGTACTGCCTAGCGCCAATGCAAGAATACAAGGCTGTCTGCATTGTTAGCAGGATTGTTTTTGTGAAGGAAGAAACACATTCCTGCATAAGAACAATCCAGAGACTAATTTTTCTCTTCTAAGTGTGATATGAATGAAGATATTTCTCCTTGTTGTGCTTGTCCTGGGAAGGCATACAGTTTTGACACATTCCCAGGATTACAGATTCTTGTAAATCTGGGAATGAGTGTGCCTGGGAACACCCATCGCAACGCCCATGGTATGCCTCCCTGACGCAGTGAAAGGCAATGCAGAGATTTGGGTTGCTTTGCCTTACACTATATCTACAAGGTCATGAAAACCCATGCAAAGTGGCTTAGTGTGGCATTGTAAATCTGGGTTTGCACTGTATGTCGCAGCACAGGGAACTTGTAAATATGCCCCTTAACCTAGGAGGACCAGAGTTACCAATGCTAGAGGGGAACAGGAACAAATAGACAACGAGGTACAGGTCAATGAAAATCAGCACTAGGGGGACCAGGTCCAAGAGGGAGAACGATCAGGAGGATGCGAAACAGGGGGATCGGAACCCAGTGGACAAGAGTCCTAACGACAAAAAGTGCTATGAGGGCTTGTGTGCCCTGACCAAGACCAGAGGGACAAAGGCAACAAGACCAGAGAGGAACAGACCCAAATAGACAGACCAAAGAGGACGGACTAGTATCAGAAGATCAATGTAGACATAGAGAAGGACCAGTGACAGGAGGTCCAAGACCACAGACATCAGGTCAAGGAGGATCAAGGGACCAGAAGCAAAAGGACCAATACCAGAAAAACCACAACCACAATGGACCAAGGTTAGGACCTGGACCTGGAGACCCTAGATTAGAATGATGAGAAAATCTTGTTCAGTGTGACCAGAATCAGAAGGCCCAAGAGTGTCATACTCATTGAAGTCCTAAACCCGGGTGACATGAACTACATGAACTAGGGTGATCCAGAACATAGGAACTAGGAGGACCAGAGAAATGAGGAAGACCAGACTCAATAGAACCATTATAGAGGGGCTCATGGTCAGATAGACAAGAACAATGTAGAATAGGTAAACAGGGGTACTATTAGGAGTGGGATCGGGAGAAGGGCTGGGGACTAGAAGGGCTAGGGAAACCAGGGCCAATGGAACTAGCATCAGAAGACCCGATACATGAAGGCGAGGCAAAAGAGTACTAGAACTAAGACCAGCACTAAATAGACAAAGGTGACCAGGCTCAGAAGGATTAGGAACAGGCACATGAGGAGACTAAACAAACCAGGGTAGTAGGATCAGGAGGACTGATGGATGAAAAGTAAGGTAAGGAGGATGAAAAGGTCCAGAAAGTACAGGCCCAGGAAGTTCTTAGACTAGCTTGAAGACGAGGGCCAGGAAGATCAGGACAGTATTGAAGGCTCTGAGAATACTAGCAGATGAAAGGCAATGGCTAGTACACCCATGATACTAGGATAAGCATCACAGGGAAGACGAAAGGGGGCAGTCACAGGGGCACCCGGAAAACCAGAGGAATAGGACTAGGTAAACTGAAAGGATTATTGTCAGGAGGACTAGAAACAGGGCTAGAAGGGTCATGAAGATCAGGCTCTAGAGGACCAGGGCTCAGATTACCAAGTGGGACTGAGCAATCATTATAAGTAGCAGGACCAGGCTTAGGAGGATCTGAGGTAAGAAGGCCAAACAGCATCTGGAAGACCAAGTGAAATGGAGAGTGGTGGGCAGGAGCACCAGAACCAAAATGACCGCGCTCAGGAGGACTCAAACTCAGAGAACCTGGATCAAGAGGACCTAGATCAGTGACTGCAGGACTAGATGGAAAAGGAACAGATCCAAAATAACAAGCACAACCCAAACCAGGAGGAAAAAAACTTAGAGTGCCATGATACTAAAAGCAATATGGACCAGGATCTGTGGTATCAGGCATGGGAGGTTGACTGTGAGGAGAACCAGGGCTAGGTAACTAAGACTAAGGGCCAGATGTAGCAACCGGTTTGCATGTCGCAAACTGTGAAAAACGCAGTTTGTGACATGCAAAACGGCCAACGCAATGCAGATTCACATTTTGCGAGTCGGTAATGACTCGCAAAATGTGAATCCGACTCGCAAATAGGAAGGGGTGTTCCCTTCCTATTTGCGACCGCATCGCCATGCTGAGTTGCTTAGTGACCGCGAAAGCGGTCGCAAACCAACTCGCAGTTACCACCCACTTGAAGTGGGTGGTAATGCATTCGCAAACGGGAAGGGGTCCCCATGGGACCCCTTCCCCTTTGTGAATGTCGCTGAAAATAATTTTTCAGAGCAGGCAGTGGTCCAATGGACCACTGCCTACTCTGAAAAAATGAAACCAAATGGTTTCATTATTTTTTTTAATTGCAACTCGTTTTCCTTTAAGGAAAACAGGCTGCAATTAAAAAAAAAAAAACTGCTTTATTAAAAAAAGCAGTCACAGACATGGAGGTCTGCTGTCTCCAGCAGACCACCATCCCTGTGAGTGCAGGGACTCGTTATGAGGTCGCAATTTGCGACCCACCTCATTAATATTCATGAGTTGGGTCTTTGCGACCCCATAGCGAGTCGCAGAAGGAGTCTGAGACACCTTTCTGCATACTATTTTGCGAGTTGCAATTTGCGAGTCGGTATGACTCGCAATTTGCAAGTCGCAAATTTTTTTTTTGCTACATCTGGCCCTAAGAGTACTACAAAGGAAGAGGGCCAGATGGACCAAGACTGGGTGACTCTGGAAGCACTATGATGGCCAAAAGGCAATGTTTATAATAACAAGCACAAAAGGACAAGAAGGACTAGGACGACAAGGACCAAGGAGACTAAGACTAAGGGCCCGATTTAGAAGTTAGTTGTAACGGGTCTGCCGCCACTTTTTCTATTGAAACCCAGTCCACGGGCTTGGCGGTCCGCACGTCCAATTTATATGTTAGCGGTCCTATAGATTGAACCCGTCCGAGTCCTGCTGACTCTGCCAAGGATTCCCATGCACCATAATGGTGCCATAGGAAATTGTGGCTCACAGTGGGACTCCAGGCATTCTTACTGCCATGCAGATTTGGATGTTCCTTACCACCAAGCAAAATGTAGCGGTCTGACCTCCACTTCTGAGTTGGCGGATTGGGGGGGGCCAACAAGACTGGACAACACCCTCTGTTGCTGGTGCCACTGGACCACGGAGAAAACATGACCCTTCAATTGCTGAAAACAAAGGTAGGGAACCGGCATTGGCTGTGTATGTTGGTGGGGTCACTGCACATGAGCTCAGGGCCACTGCAAACATATACATGTCACAGTAATTTTAATAATTTTTTAAAACTACTGTGACATGCATATGTCGGGGACACAAGTGAGTCAGACACGGATGGGGACACACTGGTGTACAACACATATGGCACGCATACACAACTCTCATTTTGGTGTTAGTATTCACTGCCAAATGAATGAATGACCCACAATGATGGGACAGTCACACTTGTCAACTGTGTCCATGTGTGCACATTACAAGGGGACCTGTACTTGTCATGTTGTGCTTCGAGTTGTGTGTGTGTGAGTCGGTATGTGTATGTATGTGCATGATGCAATTGGCTGGGTGAGGTGGAGGGAGCTGGAGTGGGTGATGTGGTTGTGTCAGTATGTGTGCCACTTGCATATGGCTTCGATCTTGTGTATGTTGAGATGTGTTGCTGTTTGTAACATTCAGGTGAGGGTTGTGTCCGGTCATTGTCGTGAAGTGTGTAGTAATGATGTAGATGAGTGTGTAGTTGTGTTGGTTGTGGTTGTGTTGTGTGTGGATGCAGCATCAGAAGTGTGTGTATGTTGAGTCATGGATGTATGTCAATGTGTGTCTGCGGCATGTATGTGTTGTTTTGTGGTGGAATGGCAATGAATAATGGTGTGTATTTGGTATGGTGTGTTGTGCATGATGCAGGGGAACACATATGGCCAAGGTACAGTTTGTGTATGTGTGTATGTGTGTGAGACTTACCTCTATTCCACAGCCACTGCCATTATACAATGTCCATTGGCTTCAGCGATGTCCTCCCTCCGTTAAAAAACTGCCACCAGTGCACCACCTGCAGGACTGTTACATTTAAATACGGAGGGCGGAACACGCCGACTTGACTGTCTTCTCGGGCCCACCACCACAGCGGTTTGGCGATAAAACCACCAAGATATAAATCAGGCCCTAAGATAGCATGTGGGTCAGGTCCAAGAGAACTAGGTTCAGAAGAAACCAAACTATAAGGAACATAAACAAGAGGATCAGGGACAATGGGCAAAAACTCTTAGGAAGGACAAGGCCTATGAAAAACAAGAATGGACTGATCTTGGCCAGCAGTGCCAGGTAGCTCTGACCAGGGACACATGCAGCCAGAGTCAGAAGGAAAAGATCCAAGAGGACCAGGAAACAAAGGACTAGGGGGACCAGGAAGATCAGGGCAAAGAGGATCAGGACCTTGATTACTACGACTGGGTGGACCAGGATAAAGAGGAAAAGGAGGATAAGGCACATCAGGACCAGGATGATTACAGCCTAGCGATCAAGGCCACAAGGCTAGAAAAAGGATGGCCAGGAAGATGAGCAACCGGGTGGCCAGGAGTGGAGGACGAGATAAAGGAGAACTATCATCGGTTTGTGTAGCAGCTCGAGGACAAGCATCAGGAAGACCAGGGCCAAGAGGATCAGGACCAGACAGGAAGGCAAGATACAGGCCCATAGGACCGGGGGCCACAATAAGCAAGGAAGACAAGGGAGCCCTTACCAAGAACCCCAAGAAGGACCAGAGGCAAGAGACGTAAGATGTCCGGGACACAAGAGGCCAGGTAGACCGAAAGGGACCAGCAGGACCATGAAATGATGAACTAAGAATCAGATAAGCAGTGTGAGAAGTATTAGAAGGACCAGATTAAATGGGTGAGGGTCAATAGTATCAGGAAAAAATTAGGGAGCTAGAAGTGGGGCTGTAAGGGTCAGGGTGGCCTCAACCAAGAGGATCAGGTATGCAAAGACCCAGACAATAAGCACTAGAAACAAAAGGATCAAGTCTAGTGGGTGAAACAACGGTAAGGAAACATGGACTTTGGTACCAGGAATAAGACGACCATTGCTAGGCAAACCAGACTGAGGAAGACTGGGAGAAGAGGACCTAACAAATAAAGAGGAGATGGCCAGGCAACCGGAGCCAACAAGACAAGAGCTAAGAGGACTAGAGCAGTGAGAGCTAGTGAGACACAACCAAGTGGAAAAGGAAATTCAGTTTACAGAGGCACAAAGTATCAGAACCTAGCATACCAGGACAAGCAGGACCAGGATGAGGAAGAAAAGCAGGACTAGGTCAAGGAAGGCCAGGATAATAAGAGCCATGATGGCCAAGCTGGGTGGTGAAAAACAGCTAAGAACTGGATGACCTACAACAAGGAAGGTCAGGATAAAGTGGACAAGTTAGTACAAAATGACAACGAGCAGGAGGACCAGAACCAAGAGTATCATGACATTTTAAAGGAGGATCTGAAGAACGAACTACTCAGTTCAGGAATGCATGGACTAGGGACATTCAGACCAGGGACCAGATGGGAAGGATTAGAAAAACTAGAAGGATCAGAAGAGTGAGGACCAGGCATAGGACTAGGAGAACCAGAGAGGTCAGAACAAAGTGACCAGTACCTGAAGTTCTAAGTGCAGCAGGAGAAGTAGAAACTCTGGTATTATGACCAGACTGGTGAGGAGCATGGGAAACCAGAACAACCAGGAACCATGAGAACCAGTGGGATCAGACCAGGACTAAAATTACCAGGATCAGTTCAAGAGACCCAATTAAGAAGGACCAGCACCAGGGGAGGGAGTACCATGTGGACCACAAAGACAAGGACCGTTGCAAGGAGAATCAGGATGACACAAACCAGGAAAACTAGGAGTGTCAGACATAGGAGAACCAGGGCAACAGGGCTAGGTCGATAAGGACCTATCAGACCAGCAGGAATCAGGATGAGGACACGTTGTATCAGGATCAGGAGTCCCAGAAAGGGCTAGTATAAGGATGAACCAGGGCCATGAAAGGCCATGGACTGGAAGGGCTACAAGCAGGATCCCCAGAGTCAGGAAGCCAGTACTAGGGTGACCAGAACTAGTCAGACCAACATCGGAATGAGGATCAGGAGAGCCAAAACTATCTATAAAAGGAAGAGTTGTAACAGGTCTAGGAGAAGTACTGATGCCTAAATAAACAGAAGGGCCTGGAAGTGAAGGAAGAAGACCAGGAGCAGGCGGACAACTATGTAAGTCTAGGCCACATGTACTAGGATATCACTCCCTAAATGGTTCTTATTCATGCTTCTTATACTGCCAACCCCTCAAAACACTGACTAAGCATTAGTTGAAAAAGCAGAGCATACAAAATGAATAAAAGGCCTAGACTGTTACACACTGACCTCTGAGTGTAGAAGATACAGTCTGATGCTTGCACAGTAGTCTGAGGGTGGATCTGAGAGCATAGGTACTGAAACTTGGCAGATGAGTTTAAAGGAAGATGAGTAAAAATGACTGTAGTCTGTGAAGGACTGCAGACAGGGTTTGAGTAACTCAGACGGCTGAAGTCAGGAAAAATTATTAATGGCTATGAAAGGGGTCAAAGGCATATGGCAATCAACAAAGGGAAGCTCAAGATCATAAGAAGAAACTGATGAGTAAACTAGGTGTGATGGAGGCTCCAAATAGATTGTCTCAGATGGCCCAAAGAGGTATTTTATGTGATAACCAGATCTTTACGATGCCACTTCATGTGTGTGTATGTGAGGTGGGTGTGTAGCATGGGGCAGGTCTACTAAGAAGTCACACAACGCAAGGCCACAAGACAATGTGCTGTGCTGCATTGCTTGAGCAAAACTGTGCCATATCTTCTAAGATATTACCCATTTCTGCTCTCTTCCTGCGCTGGCGCACTTTGTGCTGCCTAGCGCCAACGCAGGCCAGGGCACTTGCATAACAAGTAGGATTGTTTTTGTGCAGAAAGGTGTACCTTCCTGCACAAAAACTATCCTTTGAGGTATTTTTCTCTTTGTATGTGTGCTGCAGAATGCAGCACGCATAAAAAGAGGAACTAAAAAGGAGCAATAGAGATATTTCTACTCGTTACGCCTCAATTGAGAAGTGGTACCATTTTGATGCAATCCCAGGTTTACCTAACTAAGTAAATCACCCATGCTCCAGCCATGGAAACCTTCTCAACACAGGGTAATACAATGCAGCAATTTGTGCTGCCTTGCACCTTTCTAAATTTACTGAGCCATGTAAATCCACACAAGGTACTTTGTGTGGCTCAGTAAATCCCATTTAAGGACATTTGATGCCTTGCATTTCCTGGCTTGACACAAGGGCAGTACAAGTCCTTAGTAAATCCCCTAAGTGCCCCTAAGTGCCTAGTAGTAAGACTACTTGTGTGATGAAAGTGTTAGTGCATCAACCAGTGGGATGCATTTTCATGACATGATAGAGAGCTGATACAGCTCCCCTACACAGTGTGAGTGTATTGACTGCATCCATGTGGATGGATGGTGGAGACCCAGCACTGAAGTGAGTGTGAATGGAAAAAAGGCTACCCAAAACAATTCTGTGGGGTCATTTTTTAGGAAAGGGCTGCTGATTACTTCTTCCTGAGTGATGACAAGGTGTTGATCTCAGAAATAAAGGGTGGGTCATAAGATTCTCTTGTTAAAGGTGTCAACATTTCTAAGCAGGGCTTCCCTGTTGTCTGTGCCTGATGACTACTCATAAAGGATGATAACAACTAGGTGCTGCTTCCTCATCCTTCATTGTTCCTTCTTTTTGATACTTCGGCTTGAAGCCAGCACTATTGCTTCTGCTGTGAGAACCATCACCTAGCACAGAGGCTGTGTCTGAGTGACAGCCACATATTATCTCTGAAAAAGAAACACTCCACATAAGTTCTGAAACGTCAATAGTGGATCCACAGCCCCTGTCTAGAAAATGAATATTAAAGTAGGACAGTGAAATGATCGATCAATAGGTCACAAGAATGGAGGTAAAAAAAAGTCTTAGTTTATTCAGTGTCTTATGTCTTTCTCTGATTTAATAGGAAAATTCATTCATGTTCCAATGGCATTCAGTTCAATTAGTTATAGTCTGATTGCTTTGCTGGTAGCTTCTAGACAGAATACTTCCTATGATGGCATGACAAAATACGGGCCATCCAAAGAAGGACTTTATACTACCTACCATATTTAGAATAAAACCAGGCTGTGAGGGACAGGAAAAATATAATGACCCCTGTCACCATGGGAGAACACTCCTATTTATAAAAAAAACACTTGCTTTGGGAATTTGTTTTTGTAAAAACAAATGTTTTTTAACAGCTTGCTGTCCTATCATCCTGACTGACAGTACTGTCCTACAAATGTTTAATCAATCAATCAATCAATCAGTAATTTGTTAAGGATGCTACTCACCCGGTAGAGTCTCAAGGCGCTGGGGGGGTGCTACTGCTTGAAGAGCCAGGTCTTGAGGTGCTTCCTGAAGGTCAGGAGATCCTGGGTCAGACGTAGGTTGACGGGGAGGGAGTTCCAGGTTTTGGCGGCAAGGTGGGAGAAGGATCTGCCGCCGGATGTGGTACGATGGATGGAGGGGAGGGTGGTGAGGGCGAGGCTGGCGGAGCGGAGCTGGCATGTCGGGATGTGGAAGTTGAGACGCTCATTGAGGTAGGCAGGTCCAGCGTCGTGGAGAGCCTTGTGAGCGTGGATTAGGGGTTTAAAGATGATCCTTTTGTTGATGGGGAGCAAGTGGAGGTCTCTGAGGTGGGCTGAGATGTGTTGGTGGTGAGGGAGGGTGGGGATGAGTCATGCTGAGGCGTTCTGGATGCACTGTAGTAGAGAGCCTTGCTGTAGTCCAGTCTGCTGCTAACGAGGGCCTGGGTGACCGTCCTTCTGGTTTCAGCGGGGATCCATCTGAAGGTCTTGCAAAGCATGCGAAGGGTGTTAAAGCATGAGGATGTGACCGCGTTGACTTGCCGGGTCATAGAGAGCGATGAGTCCAGTATGAAGCCGAGGTTGCGTGCGTGGGTGGCGGGTGTTGGGGCAGATCCCAGGGTGGCAGGCCACCAGGAGTCGTGCCATGCTGATCTGTTGGAGCCGAAGATGATGATCTCGGTCTTCTCCGAGTTCAGTTTGAGGCGGCTTGCCTCCATCCAGTTGACGATGATTAATACATAGACAGACACCACCATGACAGCAGTTTCTGTCAATGTAGAAAGCTGTCACAGGGCCAGTAGACAAATCTAAATTTGTCAGGTGGAGGTCCCTCAGGATGTCTGCGGCATTGTCCTCTACCATCCCAAGGCTGACAGAGTTAACCCTTTTCTTGAAAACTTCAAATCAGGCCCATAGTTTTTCCTACTTCTGGCACGAGACTAGAATGAAGCCTTAAACTTATACTGTATTGATCACTTTAATTCGGGCTCTATGCAATTGTTTCTTTTCACCCTAAATATTAGATGGTTCTGTGTTACTGAGATAATCATACAATCTTTCCATTTCTCCTTTTACGAATCATTGTTTTCAGGTGTTTAGTCTAATTTGTTTAATTGAACTGAACCAGAAATTATAAATCCAGAATGCACTGATTTGCTGAAGAACAAAAGGTGTTCTCATAATATGCAGCATTTTGGTAATCCTATATATGTCCTATGTTTCTTCCCTTGTACATCCCCATAACTTTGTGAGTGAGAGTGAGTATATAGCTTTAGCAGAGTAAACAGCTTTATCTAGTTTAGCAAAGGGTCTAATCATCTTTATCATTAGTCACATCTGCAGGTGGGCATTAAGGAGGACAGGACATCCCCATAAAGGGCCTCCCAAATCACCATGTCCTGGCCAACGGTGTAATAAAGTAGCATTCTGTACCATGTCTGTTAAAATAACTTGTAAACATTGAAACATTTGGAATCTTAGACCAATATGTTAGTGCCTGCATCTAAGCCAGGTTTAGTACTAAGGGCCTCAATGCGAAAAATTACAAGGTTTGTGACCACAAACGTACTTATTGTGTACAAAACCCTTTTTATAATTTTGACATTTCCTTATACTAGTAAAAGTACTTTTGTGATTGTTTCTGAAATGGAGGGTTCATGAAAGAGGTTTTCTCCCTCCCTTTTCCGATTCGGAAACGAGTTTATTGGCATTTTGTGACTGCAATTACAGTCACAACCCATTGATGAGCTAATGACCCCAAATTGGGGTGTAACCAATTTGCCAATGAGTAAGGGCCCCTTTAGGATAGGTTGTTAGCAGTTTTAGTTGCCAAAAACTGATGGTCAAATAGTGCAGAATCTCTACTATTTAGACAACCAGTGGGTAATGAGTGAAGTTTTTCAGCTGTTTGCATAGCTACAGCAAGAACAGTGCAAAATCTCTACTATTTAACCAGCGGACAGGTAAATAGAGACGTTTTGAGCTATTTGTATGGCCAACAGCTGCACAGTAGAGAATATCTACTGTTTAGCCAGTGGCCTGGTAAATAGTGACGTTTTTCAGCTATTTTCGAGGCTGCTGGCCAAATAGTAAATAATCTCCATTATTTAATCTGTAGCTGAGTAAATAGGGGAAAATATTCACTATTTAGTAGGCAGCTGCTTAAATACCCAATACCAAAATATATCTAATACATACGCAACACACATTCACTGAAGCTGGCGGGTAAAGTATTCAGACTTGCCTAGGATTGTTTGAGATAGACTTGTTCAGCTCATACAAATCTAATTGTAAAATGAATTCATGTTTCTCTTTTCATACATTTTGGCACTTATTTAGATGGAGACAAGCCATAGGGAAGGACAGGCAGCACCTTAAGCACTTTGCTTTTGCCTCTATTGACGTTTTACACATTGCTTGGGTGTATTCTGAAAATTCATTATTTTTAGGCCAATAGAAAATTGTAAACAATATATGCCCATTCCTCCCTTAGCTATAAAGTTTGAAATCCGATCTCCCATGCATGAATTAGCATAATTTCTTTAAAGTGAAAAGCATTTTTAAATCCTGATGTTAATTGCAGTTGTGCTATAGAATTCTGTAAACATTAATTTTGTGCACTTCTTTTGGATGGCACTATTTTGTTTCTTGGATCTTTTAAATGTTTACCCATAGGAATCCTTTTAGTTATGCTTTCCACAATACCTGTTGTAGCATGTTATTCAACGTATATGATTCAGCAATGCTATAAAGGTGAAGAATGTGCTTTATATCCTATTCAGAGTATGGTCTCCATGACACATGCACAGAAGTTCTACCTGTGATGGAAGTGCAAGAGATGGCATCTTCTCTCTGTTGTTTTGATACATGTTTTCACAGGCATCACAAAAAAACAGCCAGCAAACCATTGGTGCAAACCAACTTTCCTTACAACAGTGGGTGATATAATATTTGTGCAATCACAGGGCCCTCAGTTGTAACTATGATGGCTCCATCTGGAATTTCAAGTTTGCTTTCGATGTGGGGAGAGTGCAAGCATTGAAGGATAATTTTAGTATTTTTAATGTTGTTTTCACTTATAACTAAGCTGTTGGAAAATGTCCCTGTCTGAAAGGTCACCTCAAGCCTTTTGCCTTCCTTGTCCTCTTTTTCTGAACTCATGTTTGTTGGCATTAAGACTCTGAACAATTTACCACTGCTAACTAGGGCTAAAGTGCCTGTGCTCTCTCCCTTAAAACATGGCAACATTGGCTCATACCCAATTGGCATATTTAATTTACTTGTAAGTCTCTAGTAAAGTGCACTAGATGTGCCTAGGCCCTGTAAATTAAATGCTACTAGTAGCCCTACAGCACTGATTGTGCCACCCACATAAGAAGCCCTCTAACCATGCCTCTGGTCTCCTATTGCTAGGCCTGTGTGTGCAGTTTCACTGCCACTTCATCTTGACATTTAAAACTACTTGCCGCCAAGCATTTAACTCCCCTTTTTCTACATATATGTCATCCCTAAGGTAGGCCCTAGCTAACCAGTCGGGTAGGGAGCTATGTAAGTAAAAGGCAGGACATGTACCTATGTGTTTTACCTGTCCTGGTAGTGAAAAACTTACACATTCGTTCGAAGCCTGCTCCTCTCATAGACCAGCATTAGAAATCCCCTCACATTCTTTTAAGTGGTAGATTCTGACCTGAAAGGAGTAGCCCTGTCATGTTTAATACTGCCAGAGCGATAATAAGAAATCTTGCTTACTGGTGAAGTTGCATTTAATATTACTCTTTTAGAAATGCCACTTTTAGAAAGTGGGCATTTCTCTACACTTACTGCCATCTCCAATCCACATATGGTCTGTGCTGGTTGACAGCTTCCCTTGTGCATTCCACCAAGACAGGCATAAACACAGGACACTCAGTCGTATATGCATTCAACTGCATTATGAATTGTCTCCCTGGGCAGGAAGGGTGGTGGGGCTCTCTCTTGCACTTCAAAAGCCAGTGACCTGCCCTCACACAAAGGACTGATAACCCCCTCCACAGGGACCCTGGCAAAAAGGACTGGGCTAAAAGGGGAACATGTGCAAGTCAAAACCACTCTTTGAAGTTTCCCCCACTTCAAAGGCATTTTGGGGCATATAAACTGGGTTTCTGACCCCCACCAAAGCAGACACTTCTGGATCTACACCTGCACTCTGTCAGCGGACCTGTCTGGCTCCCCAAAGGACTCATCTGGACTGCTTTGCTGAGAAGGACTACTGCCCTCCTTGTTGCCCTGCTGCCCTGCTGCCCTGCTGGCCTCTGACTCTGCTGGAAGGATTCTGTCTTCCCCCAAAAGTGCTCTCCAAACGCTTGATTGAGCTTGCCTCCTGTTTTGAAGTCTCAGGGACTGCAAAGACTTCACCTTCCTTGTTTTTTAGCAAATTTTCTGACTTCAGAGATGCTGGGAATGACTTCTGTGAGGCCAGCACTGACACCGCAGCCTGCTCCCACTCCGTGAACATCACTGCATGCAATGACCATGTCCTGCAACGCAAGTCTGACGTTGTCGTAAGACTGCTGATATCACGTAGGGTTATCGTGACACTGCGAAATCGACACATCAATTCTTGAACAACTGGATCCATTCACCCCTGAGGATCACAAATAACCAACACATTGCCACCTCTGCCGCACAAGCTCCCCCTGCAACCAGACAGAACTGACACCTTGCCTCCCCCTGCCGTGCTGTGCAGAGCCAACTCCTCATCTCCCTGGAAAATATAAGGGATGCAAGGGACACCGCACCGGCCCCAGCGACTCCTCATCTCCCAACTCTGTGCAACATCTCTGTTTCTTCGTTCTCAAAAGGTACTGTACGTGGGGGTCAGTGCAACTCCGTGACCAGTGCCTGTGGCGTTGGAATATTGGTAGCGACTCTGTCAATTGAGCCTTGATAGCCCCAGTTGGAGCCATTGTGTTTCTAAGCACTTTAGTGGGATTTAATCTATAAAGCTTCATAACTCTGCTTGTGTACATTGGATTGTTATCGTTTTGACCTTATTTTATTCAAATAAATATAATCTATTTATCTAAGCCTGTGTGGTGTATTTGTGTAGTGTTTTCACTGTGCTACTATATGAGTTATTGCACAAATACTTTACACATTACCTTCTAAGTTAAGCCTGACTGCTCTGTGCCAAGCTATCAGACGGTGGGCACAGGATAATTTGGATTGTGTTGTGACTTACCCTGACTAAGATTGTGGTCCCTACTTGAACAAGGGTGTATACCTTGGCCTACTAGAGACCCAATTTCTAACATAGGTGTGCTGCTGGATTGAGTTAATGTGATGCTGTGCCAAGTAATTCATGTCACTGACTGGATATATTCATGAAGTGCCTAAGCTTGAATGACAGTAGGTTAGCAATCTTGGTTGAACACTGTAATCTTCTCCCAAATATTACAAGATGGAGTCCCGATGTGAAAGGACACACATACTTAATCATGGCTTTGTAGTGAACAGCATGCTGAATTAAAATAATCCCCTATCAGGCTTAGAGTGCTGCATACATAAATTAAAATAAATAAGGATCAGGGAACTCTGGGTAATTCCTAAATTAAGCTGGAACTTCCATATAGAGCACCCCATAACACCAGCAGCACTCTGAATCTGCTCACCTAAAGTGTCTGTTTTTCTAGCACAGTTTTTAAGTAAAGGTTTAGCACAGTGCCATCCACGCTGAGCTAGAAAGTGACAAAGGGCCAGATGTATGAAACTCTTTGCTGTTTGTTAATGGGTGGATTCGCAAAATCGTGTTTGCGAATCAGGCCAGAAAAAAGCTTTTTTGAATGTACAAAGCCCTGTTTTGTGATTTGGCATTCTATAGCCAAATTCCAAAAAGGGTAGCAATTCAGCAGTAAGAAGGGGCATGCCCAGGGTGTCCCTTCCTAATAGTGAACTGTACAGGTATGTAGGAATGCTTTATGACTGGGAATGCATTTGCAAAACAGAGTTACCACCAACTTCAACTTGGTAGTAAGCCAATCGCACACGGAAAGGGGTCACTTTGGGAATGAGGGGGCAAACATTTTTTAAAAGCAGGCAGTGGTCCCACAGATCACTTCCTACTCTTTTTGTAACATATCCTGTTTTCCTTTACGAAAAACATGCTGTATTACAACAAAAAAATCGCTTTATTGAAAAAACAATCAAAGACATGGTGGTCTGCTGACTCCAGTAGGCCACTATCCCTGTTATTGTTACCATTCACAATGGGTCGCAAATTGTACCTACCTCATGAATATTGATAAGGCAGTTCCATTTGCAACCCACTGTTGATTGTGAAATGTGTCTGAGACACATGAGTACATCGCAGTTTGCAATTTCTTAATTGCAAATCACAAATATTCACAATAAGGAAATCTTCACCTGGATTTTTCGTACATCTGACTCAAAGACTTCTGCTATTTTTACAGCAAAGTCTTTAAGCTTACGCTTATCTAGAGGCATCCACGCTAAGCTGTAAAATGATAAAAGCCTTTTACCATTCAAGGAACAGTATTAGAAGTTTGGATTGGTAACATACCATCTAAGGCAACCTGGAGTACATAAAAGCAAACTTGGACATGTCTTTAGCTCTTCCAAAAGCTCTTCAGAGAGGTAACGTTTTGTCCAGACACAATGGAGCACCCAGTATAAGTCAAAACAATACCCTTTCAGGCTTAGAGTGCCACATCAATTACATACAAGCAAGCAGGGAATTCTGGGTATCTCCAAAGTTTAGGTTGAGAGCAGTTCCTAAATAGAGCACCCTACAACATCAGTGACACTCTGAATCTGCTCATCTCATATCTTTGTTTTTCTAGCAAAGTTTATAAGCATAAGAAAAAAATCAAATAATTAGTTAGTGCCATCCATGCCAAGCAGTAAAATAACAAAAGCTTTTTACCAATCAAGGCACAGTATTACAAGTTTGGATTGGTAAAATACCATCTACGCCAATCTGGAGTGCATAAAAGCAACCCCGGACATGTCTTTCGATCTTCCTAGAGCTCTTCCGAGAGATAACATTTTGTCCAAACACAAGGGAGCATCCAGTATAAGTCAAAACAATACCCTTTCTCGCTTAGAGTGTCACTTCAATTATGCATATAAGGAAGCAGGGAATTCTGGGTATCTCCAAAAGTTAGGTTCAGAGCAGTTCCTAAATGGAGCACCCTATACCAGCACCCTACACCAATCTGCTCATCTCACATATCTGTTTTCCTAATGAAGTTTATAACCATAAGAAAAAAGCACAACATTAGCTGTGCTATCCATGCCAATCAGTAAAATGACAAAACACTTTTACTCCTCCAGGCACAGTATTACAGCTATTGACTCATAGGATACCATCCAAGCCGACGTGGAATGCATAAAATAAACTCTGACACATGTTTGGCACTTGTTATAGCTCTTCAGAGAGGAAGAGCCTTGTCCAGGCACACCAGAACACTCAGTTTATATCAAAACAATACCCCTTTCCTGTGCTTAAAGACTTTGTTGTAAAAAGTATTCTTTTTACAAACCATTCTCTGTAATGTCACTAAAATTTACCTTTCCCACAACATTGTGTTTCCAGTCCAAAAAGTTTATTAGACGATTTTGCAATCAAAACATCACACATCATGCTTATAAGCCTTTTCTTCTCTAAGAGCAGATATAAAGCTCAAGTAAAAACAACATCCTTGCATGGACCTATGACCAGGCATTGAGGATATTTAAAATATGTTTTCTGTTCTCTAAGGGCCCAGGTATATACCAGAGAAACACAGACGCCATTTAGGGGTAGCCCAGTGTAGCTGATACTACCCATGGCTTGATCTTTGCTTACCCTGACACAACTTTAACTACCCCTCTTTCTTACGCTCATGAAAGTACAACAAAGAGATAGTGAACAGGGTCCTAAAAGGCCACACTCTAATTTGCAGCCTCGTTCTACCCCTAACTGCCCTTGCATGCAAAACAATTTGTGAACTGAGCTCCTTTCAGAATAGCAGAAAGAATGATGTTGCCTTTTAAGTGCTATGTTTTTATTGTGCTGTACAGCAAAACCATAAGAAATAACATTTACTCCTTCTTTTTTCGTTCCAGAAACCATGATGACACTTCCCCTGCTTCTTAAATGAAATGTTTGCATCGTTCAGATACAACTGCAGTTATTCAGTTAAACCTGTACTATGGATGTGAGACGTTGATGAAAGGGGGTGTGTCCTGTTTTGTCACCCTTGGTCTGAGCGTCTCCGATATTCCTCACTGAACTCCAATGTAGCTAGTGCAATGGAAAGAGTGTCACAACTATGTTAGTTGGAGGGAGAAGCGGCGGGGGCCTCTGCAGTGCAGTCTCTTCTCTCCACAGGGCTCCCATGCACACCAAAGCCTATGCTTATCTATGAGGTGTAGGACCTTGAGGGATCACACATTGTGCAGGGACGTCCCATCATTTTGCATTATGCAACTGCCCAGTGACACCTGAGTGCTGAACTGTGAAACGTTAACTTGTGGTGGGGCTTGCGTGGACATGTACAGTTTGTCTCTAATAGGAGTATACTGCTTTAAAGCCGAAGCAGTCAATGATACAGAATGCACTGAGGTTGAGATATTAAGGACTGTTAGACCTGACGTCCTAGGTGTGGTCTTCCCCCAAACTTTTTGCCTTCTTTCATCCTATTCTCTGGATTTCATTTCTGTTGGCTTCACGATTATATGCGATATCGCACTGGCTGTTGTATTTCATGGTTGTTGGACTTGGCCCTGTCAGTGGGGTCATCCCTAGACATTTTGCCTTCACTCTCCTGTTTTATGAATCCGTTTTTGTTGTCCTTAGGACTCTATAGGGCAGATTTAAGTGCCCCTTGCACCACGTTAGCACCACCTTAGCGTCAATTTATTTTTACGCTAAGGCCGCGCATTCTCCGCATCATAGGGACAAAGTGGTGCAATGCATCCATTGTGCCACTTTGTAACCCTTTGTGCCACATTATGCATGCGCCATGCTTAATGTATGCAAAGGGGATGTTCCAGCGCAAGGAGGTCCGCAAAATGGTGGAATGAAATCTACAGTGCTGAAAGCAGACATTAAAAAGACACATACATTGTGATCAATGGGCCTCCTTACACTTTGCTGCACTAGCGTCAATATTTCTAATGCTAATTGAGCAAGGTGTGCACACATGGTGCCGTAAAAGGGAGGCACAAGAAAAGTGAAGCTGCATTGGAAGCGGTGCCACTTTTCTTAAATTCAGTTCTATGCACTTTACCACTGCTAACCAGTGCCAAAGTGCTTGTGCTCTCTCCATTAAACATGTTCAAAATTGGCTTATACCCAAATGGCACATTTAATTTACTTCTAAGTCCCTAGTAAGATGGTACTATGTGTACATTTAATGCTACTAATGGGCCTGTTGCACATATTGTACCACATACTAAAGTAGCCCTTCAAGGCACATCCCAGGCCTGCCAGTGCATCCTGTGTGCAGTTTTAAACTGACAATTCAACCTAGAAAAATAAACCTCATGCCAGGTCTAAGCCTTCCTTTCTAATCCATATGTCACCCCTAATGTAAGCCCTAAACAACCAAGAGAGGGCAGGGTGGATTGTATTTAATATTTAGAGAGTAGGGAGTGTGCTTTTAAATTTTATATGATCTGGTAGTGAGGAACTCCTAAATTTGTTTTTCACTATTGTAATATCCCCCTTAGGATAACACGGGGAAATGTTATACATTATTGCATTTATTAAGTGCTAACTTTTGATTGGTCTGCTCACGGAGTTCACAGACTTTTTCCCACTCCGAGCTCCACTTAGAGCGTGGAGTTCCAAAAAAGTCTGCGTAGCATAGCTGAATTTTTTCCTTGTTCGCGCTCACCAACATTAAGTTGGCAAGCACAACAGAGGAAAATCTAACTCCAGACCACCCAGGAGAGATTTCTCAACACAGGTGGTCGCGGATGGTCGCTACTGATCGTGTTGAGAAACCTTCCGTTCATGTTGAGAAAGCTGCCTCACAAGTAGAAAATCTACTAGAGTGGCAGAATATAAGCAGTGCCCTCTAGTGCTGCGCGTGGTGCCATTCATGCAAATTTTACAGACCAGGACAAACACCCATTTCAAAAAACAGTACGATCCGCAAGACCTTCTGCACTCTGCCAATTGCGGCACTCTTCGAACTCCACCCAGGCCTCATTTGAAGCCATGATTTTGAAAATTCCACTTTTAGAAAGTTGGCATTTTTTTATCCTATCCAGTTAGTACCCACAGCTAGTGTCCTGGGTAACAAGACGGTGAATATCTTGGCAGTCGACCTGCCTATATTCTTCCCGGCCTGTGAGACAATAGGGCTTAGGTTTTGCCAGAATGGCCCATCCTGCCAGGATGGGTGGGGTGGAATTATTCCCTGCCCCACTTACATTTTAAAAGGCTGCCACAAAGGAACTTGGCATCAGCCTGTTGTCATCCTAGACTACTAGCAGCCAGGGTCAATCCTGGGCCCTTGGAAGTGGTGCTAAAAGTGCTCTGCCTTCCAAAGCCTGAGACTTTGGACTTTTTTCCAAATAGTTGCCTGGGAAAAAATAGATCTGGACCTACCCACTTCCCAATCCACTCAAGAGCGGTAGCTCCCACAATCTTCTTCTCTGCAGCAACAAATCCTGGTCAGTCGGACCTCTCAGAAAGGGTTTCCAGCCTTGTGAAGCCTGCACCAGCTACAGCCTGGAGCTTCCTCCGTCTGGCAATCTTTGAGTTGCAAATAAATGACAGTCTGAAGGTAGAAATCATCACTGCGACTCACTGCTCCATTGACTCCTCAACAGCAATGTCTCCTCATTGAACACCACTGGCTGGCTTGCCCCACTGAACTTTACCTTCTCAGTAACCTTTCTGCAAAATGTCTTCTTACTCCATAGGTAAGCTTAGTCTGGCTTCATTCCACCTTGTGTAGTCAAACCATGCTCCATCATGGTCGGCCTTAACTTTGCCCTGGTCTCACGCAATTAGATAGCTGTAGTCAGCTCTATGTTCCTTTTAGCGTTATTTTTCACTTACAATTTAAAAATTAATATATCTGGTTCTATTGGTGGGGTTTAATTTGTACTGGTCCAATTTCATTTATTAAGTTTTACTCTATTTTGATAAATTGGCATCGGATTTTTTATGAGTTGTGTTTTCACTTTGTCGCTGTTTGTGTACTGCATAAATACTTAACACAGTGCCTCTAAATTAAACCTGACTGTTTTTGTTCAAATCTACCCGTGGGTTAAGCACAGGTTAGTTTAGTGACTTTTGTGGTTCACCCTGACAAGAATTGTGGTTGTGCTTTCCCTGTGCACTTTGTAACTCACTGTGATTCCAAAAACAGGCTAACTCTCTCAATACATAATAGTCTTTATAATGGCCATGTTCTTGATCTCATAATGTTCCATGTTCTGGATCACCATAAAAAATACCTCTGAAGTGGGCTGTTTCTAGTCAGATATATTCCTCTTGTGACACGGATCTGGGAGGTCATCAATGCTGGACCACTTCACTCTCCCCTGTTACAGATTGCAGGGTTTATGTGATAATTACCTTCCTTATTCCTATCTTTGGCACTTGCCTAGAATGTAGATTAGGCATTCATTAATAGAGCACATCTTGAATGGCCGCAACCCCTTTGATTATCCTTTGCTTCCCCTTTTTGTAGCACTATGGGTGATTTAACCCCGCCCACGACTCACTGGACCGTTTCTGTTCTGGGGTGAATGTATTCTTATTCCCTCACCTATTCTTCCCTTCCTCTACATTTTGATTAGTAAGGGGGGGCTCCACTGGTGTGTGCACACCTTGCCCCTTTAAAATACAGACTCCACATTTCTTCTCCAGGAGAAGACTGTCATGTTAGTCATTCAAAAGCTTCATCTGAAAGGTACCCCATTCCCAAACAAACTCACCTTCAGCAGGAGCCCTGCATGAATCGAATCTGCCTCTAATTGCATGGCAGTTGCAACAGCAGTTTACACAGCTTTTGTGCACTGCAGTACTTCTTTACTTTTTACATCCGTATTATCAAAGGGGTAAGGTGTGTGTCTTGTGCTTCATCCATAACTCCAGTAGTTTGTCAATTTAATACCCACATGGGTGGTATCCGACTTATGTTGAAAGTTGCCCATGAGGGATGGCTTCCACTTTGTGAATGTGGATTGTTGGCATTGGGTGAAGCAGACAGAGGTGCATGCTCCTCCAATTCCACTTGAAAAATGCCTATTTCTGCAAATGTGAATAAAACCATGGAGTTCTGCTGTCCCTTGCAGGCCTCCATCATTGCCATCATGACCCATTTGATAGAATTCATATTCAGAATCATGCATCATTAATAATAGTGAAGCAGGATTTTGAGGAACCCAACCAAATGCCAGTTGTTCATGCATACGTCTCATGGCTCTTAAAGTGTGGGTCACAAAGCAGCCCATGTGCAAAACCACAGAATGATTTGTGACTCCATATTTAGTACATCAGGCCTTAGATATTTCCCAAACTACACTTAAAGCAGCAATGCAGCAATGCTTATCTAATGCAGCCACATCATTTAACTAAGACTTTTGCTCAGCTTCTTATCTACGTAATGATGGTCAGAAAACCAAAAGTGTTTATTCTCCAGTCTGTGATTTCATATCAGGTTGCACCTTAATAGGGTGAAAATCTAAAGACTTTAAGGCTTTCTCTATTTTGTAATTCACCAGAATAGAGCTTCAAGGTAATTTATGGTGTTTTCACAGCGATAGCTGTGAGGGGGATAATTTAGAATTTGGAGGAGTGGGACCTACCCTATATATCAGCAGAACTCCTGTGCTACATATTGCAGTCCCCTGTCAATTTTTACATAATTGAACAACAGGGTTTCCTCGAGGGGAGACTCAGCTGGCACAGTAAATGCAAACTCTTAATTTCAAGGCTTAGAGCTTGCCACCTGGCAGATGGAGATCTGTAAGGTGAGCAGTTTCCTGCTGATCTGGGGTACCCCCTTTGTCTTTTAAAGTGCAGGGTTTGATGGATCCTGCAGAAGACATTTGGCTAGCATGTAAACAAGGAAATCAAATGACGTTTTGTTCTTTTTTAGTTCAGTAGATACATGCCATTCTGCAAAATGTGTTTGAAAATTAATCAACGTGCCCGTTTATTATTTTTTATTTTTAGCAGTAGACACAAGTCCTTAGCTACAGATTATGTAATGTTGGCAAGTGGTAGGCCTGGCACACTTGTATGTTATGTTGTTGGAGGGAGGTTCTTCATCCACTGTTTATTGTGTGTGCCTACATACCAATCTCAGAGATGAATAGGGGAGGCAGAACGTGATTACCAGTTAATCAGGTTTTGTCAGTCAAGGCAGATTCAGAAAGTCCCTACTGCTGCATTGTTTTCTTCCAGGGCCAGTACTGGAAGATAAGTTGTAGGGGCACTTTCAGAAGAAAGTATTTAGAGATTCTAGGAATGAGGAAGAACTATCCCGGCTGAGTTTTTCAGGTATCTATGTGATTTGCTTACCCTGTCCATATTTCTTGTCCAGTTTTCTTGTTTATACCATTACAAAAGTAAGACCACAAGTCCTAGAACGCGAAGAAATATTCTGGACTGGAGCAGCTGGTAATCCGTAGACATCGGAAAATTTGCAGCTACGACAAGCTAATGTGTGCATATTTGTCTGTACGTTTATGTGTGTGTGTGTGTGTGTTTGTGTTTAGGTGAATGGATGTGTGTTAATGTTGAATGCCTTGGTGTTTAGAAGGACCGGAGGGCAGAAAGGCTCAGAACAGTCCCTATTATGGGAATAAGACTGCATGTTTAGGGTGGCAGCCCCACCAAGTGTGGGAGCCTGGATAAACTGCACACCATTTGGAAGCTGTTATCCTGACTCTTAGCTAGCCCACAGTGCCTCACCCAACCCTGGAAAGGAAGGATAATTTGTGGCAACCTAAACGTTCCACTCTGACTCCTCAGGGAAGTTGTGGTGAACAGATCATACCCTTTTTGCTCAGTTACTCAGAGAGTCACACATGTCAAGGCAGAATACAAGATGCAAATCAGATTTCAATGCTTTTATTGAGGCAGTTGCATCCTAGTTTAAAAAGCATGAGCCAAGCCAATAAGGCAGATAAAGCATAGGGGCATATTTATTCTTGGTTTCCACTGAATTAGCATAATTTGTTTTTTTACGCTAATTCAGCGCAAACCTAACTCCATAGTTAGACTTTGGCGCTAGACAAGTCTGGCACTAAAGAGATGGAGTTAACATCATTTGCTGGACGGGGAAACCTACCTTGCATCAGTGAGCTGCAAGGTAGGCATTCCCGTGCAGACTTACTGCCCGGTGTTATACTTTTTGACGCTAAACTGCATTTGTGCAGCATAGCATCCAAAAGTATAAATATGCCCCATAGTACAGTAATCATTGTTACAACTAGTGTAAAATAGATAAACAACCCAACCATGTTGTATGATTCTAGATCAGTGGTTCTCAACCTATGGTCTAAGGACCCTTGGGGGTCCACAAAGCATCCTCAGGATTTCCATTACTGCTTAAAAAATTAACTACTGTTAACAGACTAAGAACGTGTATATAAATAAAGTGGCTTAATGTACAATTGAAAATTTTAAAATGTGCTATAAATGCCAAGGAATTTGCAATTTGAATCCAAACATTAAAAAAACATTCTCAGATTTAGTCATGGGTGCAGTGCAGGTGCATCAAACAGAATGTAGAATGGACAATGTGTGGCTTCAATTGAATTTAGGAAAGCTCCAACCTGCCTAATAAAATAAAAAATTGAATTTTGTGTATTTTATTTGTTTTCAGATTAAATAAAATGTGTTATCATTTTTTCTGTGTTTTATGGAAAGCTTGTTTATGTACTTTTGTGTATTGTTTTGCGGTTTAAATCACCAACAATGTTTAGGCCTGAGTACCTGGCTTCCAGTAATGTTTCAGTGAGGGGGTCCCCAGATTCCAATAAAGATTCAGTTGGGGTCCCAGGGTTCCTGTAATAATAAAGTGAGGGTCCATAGAAGTCCAATGGTTGGGAACCACTGTTCTAGAGAGTCTAGAGATTCCTTCACACACCCTATGTCTAGGTCTGAGAGCATAGCAGGGGTAGCTCTTCTGCCTGTCCAAATCTAAGGGAGTGACCCGGACCCCTTACCTGAAAGTGATAGCAAGGGTCTGGCTGTTGAATGTATGGCAATCTTCTCAGGAAGCTGAAGAGTCAATGTCAGGATCAGCAAAGCTGTCTGTGGAATGGTGTGCGTCCCAGTACTGGAATGCCCTGTGCACCCCTTAGGGCTATGTTTTGTTTATATACTAACTTATACAGAGTTCTAAAAACAGGCCTGGCATGTGTATGTGTCTAGAAAATGGACACTAACTCCTGTGCTCCTGGAGTGTCAATATAAGTTAGAACATCATGTGCTGAAAATGACAGCCTTGAACAGGGCTCAAACTGCATTGTGTACAAATGACTGATAAAATGTGCTGCGCAACCAACTATTGGCCTGATTTAGAGTTTGTCGGATGGGTTACTCCGTCACAAATGTGACAGATATTCTGTCCGCCGTATTATGATTCCCATAGCATATCATGGGATTGTAATATGTCAGACGAGATATCAGCCATGCTTGTGTTGGAGTAATCCCATCCGCCAAACTCTAAATAAGGCCCTAGAGTCTTCTTGGAAAGAAGCAGCAGATTAAAATGGAAAAACAAGATAAAAGCTGGCTATGCTATAAAATATAAAATGATTAAAATGTGTCTGAATGTAAAAGGCAGAGGCTAGGGCCCTAGTGCTAAAATATGGGTGCCCAAACTGGGTTCTAAAAGCAACCCACAAACTACCTAAATACTTCCAGACTCTGTATGATTGTATTCAGGAGAATGAAGATCTTTCTATTATCCTAAGTAAGATGGAGTTGGCTGCCAAGTTTCAATCAGATGTTACCGTGCTTCCATGAAATCATGCAAACCAGAGGCCACCCAAAGAAGTCTTATCCAGAAATTGTCATTCACAGGGATTTCTGTGTGAAATGGTAAAACGGTGGTAGAGTAATGGAAGGTTCTGCAACCATTTTACCTGAGTTCCGAGAAGAAGTTGTCTATGTTCAAGCATCCTTCTCAGAATTCTAAGGATAAACACACATTTCCCTTTTGTGGCTGGCCCAGGGTCATGGGGCCACATTTGGTAACAACATCCTTACAATTCCAGCCAAGTAAATAAGTATCCTAAAGTTAGAGCAAGCCAAGTCAGCCAAGATAAACTGCATCATTGTTTAAGCTTACATTATTCCCATACGAATGCTCAAGAAATGTAACTTATAACTCATGTAAATATAACTCATAGAAACCTTCAAGATGATTTCTTTACAAGGCTTAATGTCCTTACTGTCATAGAAGGATTTGTTGGTCATCTTGATTTTAAGGATGCATACTTTGACATTCCTATTCAGCCTTAGTTTCTGAAGTTTGATCTGGGGTATTAGCATTGCCAATTCCAGGCTCTTCCTTTTGGATTGGCTGCATCACTGCTGGAGTTCACCAAGTACCAGTTCCTGTTGTGGCACACTTTCAAATATATGATATTACAATGTTCCGGTATTTTTCCTGCCCTCTTTTCAAAGCTCAACATAAACTAGAGATGGTAACTAAGGTTTTGCACTGGTTGGCCTTCTAGATCAATGTCCAGAAGTTGAGCATCCAACCGACTCAAGGAAAGATGGTCATTAGAGCACAGGTCAATACTCTCCTGGGATGTATATTTCTGCTGACAGCGAGAATTGCAGCATGTCCTAGCTACTGACTAAGCCATTTGCTACAGCTCATGTTTGGTTTAGAGTTATAGACCTTTTATCAGCAACATCTGCAGTAGTTCCTTGGGCTCAATTTAATCCCAAGCCAATATTCAGTCATATTGTCACCTGGTGGTCACTGATCTCCTCATTCAGTTGTCGACTGAAATACTGCCAATATAGCAGACATTGTTGGCTGAGGACAGTTTGTCAGTGGAGGATCCAACTTCAGTCCAATCAACCAACAATGCCAGTTTGTGGGGTTAAGGAACCACCTTTGAGGACTTGAAGTTGAAGGGTCCCTGGTCACTGGAGGAAAGTCTCCATTCATCCAATTGGAGGGAATTGGCGGGAGTGTGGCGGGCTCTGCAGGCTTTTGCACCTTACTTAGAAGGGAGGACCACCAATGAAGAGACAAAGTGCTGCCTCAATTGCCAGGGCTGTAAAATGTCCAGAGAGTTGACTGATCATGCAGAATGGATCTTCTCCTATGCGGAGGTCCAGCTAAATAGATATGGGGGTGGACTATATCCAGGACTCCCTGAATTTTCCAGCAGATAGATTGAGTCAGAATCTTCAGTCTTCAGTGAAGTACGATTGGGTAGGTTGGGAATTGTAAGACTTGGCATCCTTGGAGTGGTCTCCCCTACCTTTTTGCCTTTCGCAGTTTGTTGATGTGTGCTGGACTCTGTTTTTGCTGTTTTTGTTACTCTGGGCACTTTACCACTGCTATCCAGTGCTAAAGTGCAAGTGCTCCTATACAAAATGTGTAGGTAATTGGTTTATCCATGATTGGCATATTTGATTTACTGGTAAGTCCCTAGTACAGTGCCAGGCCTGTAAATCAAATGTTACTAGAGGGCCTGCAGCACTGGTTGTGCCACCCACAATAGTACATCTGTAAACATGGCTCAGACCTGCCATTGCAGTGTTTGTGCAGTTTTAAACTGCCCATTCGACTTGGAAAGTGTACCTACTTGCCAGGCCTAAACCTTCCCTTTTCTTACATGTAAGACACCCCTGAGGTAGACCCTAGGTAGCCCCAGGGGCATGGTGCAGGGTATGTTTAAGGTAGGACATATACTAAGGTGTTTTATGTGTCCTAACAGTGAAAAACCACCAAATTCAGTTTTTACTGTTGCAAGGCCTATCCGTCTCATAGGTTAACATAGGGGCTGCCTTTAAATATGATACAAGCATAGATTCCCTTTTAAATATAACGTTTTAGTAAAGTTGATTTTAAGATTGTGTGTTTGAAAATGCCACTTTTAGAAAGTAAAGAAACATAAATGATGGACGGAATGCAGAACCAATCAAATATTCACCCCCAGTCACAGATCTGGGTTTAATCCATCAATTCTTTTGCTCACCATGGCACTTTTAGAAAGTGAGCATTTTCTTGCTTAAACCATTCTGTGACTCTGCCTGTTTGTGGATTCCCTGTCTGGGTCAGCTTGACAGTTGGGCTGTTTACCCTCTCTCTAGACAGTGACACAAAGGGAGCTGGGGTGTGGCCTGCATATTCTGATGAGCCATCTGTGCTAGGAAGGAGGGAAGGAGTAGTCACTTACACCTGAAAGGGCTATGCCTGCCTTCACACAATTCAGTCTCCAACCCCCTGGAGTGTGTCTGGGGCCTGGCCTGGGCAAGGCAGGATTTCACAAACAAGAGAGACCTTTTTTTGAATAAGCCTACTTCAAAGGCCAAAATGGGTATAAGTAGGGCACCCAAAACCACAGACTTTACATCACTTCTGGACATCAAGAGGAACCTCTGCCTGGAGAAGAGCTGAAGACCTGAGGAGAAGTGCTTCCCTGCCTGTGACTGTGCTTTGCGGAGCTATCCTGCAGTTGCTACTTCTGTTTGGTGAAAGGGGAAAAAGATTGGACTTTGTTGTGCATTCCTGCTTGGAAAGAAATCTCCAAGTGCTTGTCCTGAGCTTGCCTCCTGTTGTTGAAGACTCAGGTTGATCAAAGACTTCCCCTGTCAGTACCTGGACTCTCTGCTGAGACTCTTGCCCTACCAAGTGGTGTCCTATCCAGTTCCTGGGGCCTTGACAGGTGAAGCGGGCAGACCAAGATTGAAAATCCACGCACAGACAGCCGTGCAGGGAAAATTCTGACGCAACATCCAAGACGCAGCTGAAGAAACGACACACCGCCGGCTTCGAGGCTCAAATTGACACGGGGCTGGAAGATCGACACTTGCGGCTGGAGAAACGATGTGCCGCATCGCTAGCGGAGGCTTGTAACATCGCAACCCACACAGCGCGGTTTTGCTATCACCGTGTGGCAGGATTTTCGACGCACACCTTGCTGGGTGCTTAAAAACGATGAATGATTGTTTATTTTATTAGTTAATTTAAACCATAAAAGTAATCCTTCAACATAAAACGTAAACAAAACCGTGCTCATACATTAAAACATATAAATTGCATCAAATTTTAAATAACTGAGAGGAAGTATATTTCACAAAGAAGAAGAATCCCTACTTGACTCCGGGTTCTAATACAGTACTTCATAGTCGTCTGGCCGTGTGGCGAATATTACCAACATACCTTTCTATCTTTGTCGTTTTTACTCAAAGTGGGTGGACTATGTCTCTATTTGTGCCCTCCCTATCACAGGCTACTTTCAGCACACGTTATTTTACCGGAGTAAATTTCCAAAAATGTTACCAATCTAATATTCAATATGGTGTTTTGTGGGTTGAATGCTTCGATTAGTGCTTGTCTGCAGGATCTAATCCCTAGGCCGTTTATTTCTTTTTTCAATAAACGTTTTCTATCTTCAGCCAGGGCCGGGCAAATGCAGACCACATGCATCAGGTTTTCTACCACCAGATGACAAAGGCGGCACTCCTGTGCTCCCATTTGTGGTCCTTTCTTCCAAATTGGGAGGAGGTCCGGCGTTGGGACATCGCCCAGCCTAAGCCTTAAAAGCATTGCTTAATTTTCCGTGAATAGGGGGTGGCCAAGAGTGTAGATTCTTTTAGAGTTTTATACGAATTAAGGGTCAGCCAGCCATGCGACCTTTTGGTCAGAGCCTCTTTGTATTTTAACCAACTAAGCAGTTTACATGACTTATTGACTGCTTTGTTAAAAGCGTCGTGGCAAGTGACTGATCCCAAACCCCACCTAGATTCAAGAGACTTACACTCCTTTCCAGATACCTTTTATAGTTTCCTTTGCCTCTTTCCAGGATGATTTCCTGCCAGACCAGTTTGGCTAGAGACCCTTCTTGGGCGCGGCTCAGTTTGTAACAGCATTTGATGAAAGCTCCCGGTCGAGCCAGCGATTGTTTAACCAACATGAATTCTAGTCTGACCTGGGCAGCGGGAGCGTGCCTTGGTAGCCGAAAGACATGCTTGTACGTCTTTATCAAAAGCTTCTCCAAAAGAGTTTCCTCCATACCCCTCATTATTTCTGCCCCATACGAGAGAGCTGGCAATAGTTTGGCTCTCATTATGGCTGTTAAGGGATTCAAGGCGTGACCACAGATTGAATTAGCGAGTTTGCAGAATGTGTAAGCAAGGGTCTGCGCCCTGTTTTTTATTGCTTCTTTTTGAGTCGCAAAGTTGCACCTGGTGTCGACCACGACTCCTAGATATCTGTAAGAGTTTACTTCCTCCAGGGTCTTTTAGTTTAGGAGCCATTTACGCTGGCCACTATGCCCGCGATTGATGGTAATCATTTTGGATTTTTTGTGATTGATTTCCAACTCGTTTACCCTTGCAAACTCTCCTAATTTATTTAGCAGTTTCTGCATGCCTATTCTGGTGTTACTAATTAGTAGTAGGTCATCTGCATATAACATATTAGATAATTGCTGGCTTCCCAAAGAGGAGGAGTGGGATGGATCCACGTTTAGCTTTGTAGACAGATCCACTATATACAGGTTAAAGAGTGTTGGGGCCAATACGCAGCCTTGTTTAACACCAGGTGTTGTTTTAACTGCCCTAGATAAATGAGAGCCACCCCCTAATTTTACCTTCACCCATGTGTCAGAAAAAAATTAATTCAATGGCTTTTAAAATAGTAGCTGGAAGTCCCCAAAGCTGTAGTTTAACCCATAGTTTACCACGGGGAACACAATCGAAGGCAGCTTTAAAGTCGACAAAACACAGGTAGGTGGGGGTCCTGGTTGCTTTTGCTCTATTTGTGATGAGTCCCAGTGCCATCAGGTTCGTAAGTGTTCCTTGATGTTTGGTAAAACCGCTTTGATTGAATGGCAAAATGTTATTGTCTGTAACCCAAGACTGTAGATGTTTTAACACACAGGATGAAAAATACTTAAGGTCGACATCTAGGAGAGCAATAAGTCTGTAGTTGCTTGGGGAAGCTGCGCTCCCTCCTTTGTAGATGGGATGAATTATTGAGCCTCTCCAGGTTGCCGGGACAATTCCCGTTGTGAGCACGCAGTTGAACATCTCAGCCAGGAAATTGGCCCATCTTTCTGTTACCTGTTTAAACAGGGCCTGCAGTAAACCATTAGGCCCTGGGGCGCAATCCGTTCGCGACTTCCCAATTATATTTATTCATTCTGATGCTGAGATCTTTAGGCATTCTGCAACCTCGGGTTCTTGGCTCTCCGAGAACCCTTGGGATTGCGGAGCGATTTCGGTGTCCAATTCCTTTAGATGTGACTTTAGATGGTGTACCCAAGCTTTCTCAGAAATATTTGCGTTATTAGCTGTCACTGGTCCCTTGTCCATTGTGTTGATGATTTTCCAGAATCTTTTGGGGTTGGATGATTAAGATGCGTAATGTAGTTTGGCCTAGAGCGTCTCCTGCTGCAGTTTTTTAAAAGAACATAATTTGCTTTTTAAGAGTTTCCTCTGCTATTGCAGGGCGGCCAATAGTGGACCGTTGTCTGGGAGTGTTCGCATTTGCCTTAATAATTTAGCTACAATTGCTTTCCTTCTCCGTATAGGCTGTGGAAGATATAAAGGGTTTTGGTGGCTCAATTGCGCTCCCTTTCTTGTGCTTCCTACGTTGACTGCATTAATGAGGTTGGTGGCAAAGTTCTCCCAGACCGTTGTCAAATTGGCCCTACCTGTGGCCATTGATTCTAGCCTTAGTAGAGCGTCTTCTGCTTGGGCTACGATGGTATCGGATGACCATTTAAGTCGTTTTAGGTTTTCAGTGCCAAAAGCCCCTTCCAGGGGTACTGCTTTTTCCGGTTTGAGTGGTGATGAGCGGATTCCTATTACCTGAGGCTTGTGATCACTTTCCACTAGGTCCACAATGCTGAAGTTACTCACTAATATGTACAGGGCGGGGGTTACCAGTGTATAGTCTAGGTAGGAGACTGATTTCCCAGAGGATCTTGTCCATGCTGGAGGAATGTCGAGCAGCTTTCAACCATTTAGTGCGAAGAGGCCTATACCTTCACAGGTGCGGATGAAACTCTCACCTAATTTGTCTTTCCTGATTTTAGTTGGGAGAGATTAGGTGGGCACTGTTGCCACTGTTTGGATGTGATTTTCACCAGGCATGTAGAATAGATTGAGATTGAAATCGCCCAATATTAGCCAATATGCTGATTGTACCATGCTTTTCATCCTTATCAATTCGGATAGTAACTTATTAGCTTCAATTATTTTAGTTTTTGGATTGATGTATATATTGACTAGGATCATTAGATCCTGTATATTTGTTTCCCATCCGTCGAGCCTGATAAGTTGGAAGGGTAAGTCTTCCTCCTTGTGCTCTGTGATCTTTGCTCGGATGCTCGTGTTAATGTATGTCACTAGACCTCCCCTTGGCCGGCCAGGCCTGTTCATTTTTATGGCTGGACTGAAATGTTCAATGAATCCTACTAACGGTATTGAATCCATTGTCCAGGATTCCAGTAAAAGTATAATATCAAAGGTGCTAAAAAACTTTGTTACCTCTGGGTCCTCTATTTTCCCGCAGGCCACCTATATTCCACGAGCAGATATTCAATACTCTTTGTGGGGATAATTCCCCAGCTGTTCAGCTGTTACCCGATGCTCCCAAAAGAAGAGCCGGTGGTACCTGTTCCCTTCCAAGGTGGGATCTCTGAACTTGGACCAGCCTTTTTTTTGCCTTCCTGCTTCCAAAATTGGACTTGCAACGGGGATTTGGGAAGCCTTTTCTCGAAAATGGGTTTTGCAGGGCCTCTGCTGTCTGGGGTGGCTGCACATGCACCATGCAAGACGGACCGCATGCCTTTTGGCGTTTCCAGAGGGTGAAAAGCTAATAATGGAGGTGGGTATCGTTCACCTTTGTAGATGCCTACCTCAATACCCCAGGTTTTCAGTAGGTCCTTTCTTTCCAAAGATCTGCATGGGTAGGGCCGGGTCGGCAAAAATACTGAGCGCGGGGTCCGTGTGTTGGCAGCCTCCGGCTTGGATGAATTTAATTGCAGCGATGTCGTCTGAGCCCACGTGCTGTAGATCCGGGAGAGCTTTTATCAGTCTTAGAATAGAGGAGCGATTGAAAATATCGGTGGTAGATCTTGGGATGAACTCCGGAACCCACAGCAACTGGGGGGTTGGTTCATCATTTTGGGTGCCTTCGTGAATGGGCTGGAGTTGCTCTATGTGGTCGGCATGTTCCATGTAGGCCGCTTCGCCCGGCCTTGTGCCAAGGGCATACCTCTTGCCCATCGGATTTGCCTGCGATGTCTGTCTGTGTTGTTCAGGCTTAGTGGTTTTTAGTTTTATGCTCTGGTAGTCCTCTTGGGGTCTATTACGATTATCCAAGGGTTTGCTATGCACAGCGTGAGGCCCCATCTGGGGCTTTGTTAGCTGGACCGCCCCTATTATGATAGAGGGGGTTTTGGGTCCTGCTTTTGTGTTACTGTTAGTGCTTGCTGAGACGTAGATATCACTGTTCTGCCTACCACTTGGAACCAGATGCTCCCAACTTTGCTCATGTGAGATGATTTCAGTGGTCTTTGGGATGGATAATTGAAGTGCTCGAGCAGATCGTCTTCCTTTTCTTGCCCGTTTGCGTTCTCTTTTTGATAGAATCCGTGAAGGGGGTTTCTCGCCATTCCCGGGTTTGATAGTGTCTTGCGATGGGAAATAATTCTCCATATCTTCCATTCTAGGGCTAACTGAAGCATTACTTTCTACCTGAGCGATTTTCTCTCTTATGCTCGATGGTACAACTGTTTGGGGTGAGCGAGGATTTTCCTCTTGATTTTGTGCCAGCGGGACAGCTGTTAACAAGGTAGAGAGGGGAGTTATATGAATATGTTCATCCTTCCGGGCGGAGGCGATTTCTTTAAGTATACCTTCTAGGATTTGCGGCAGTTGAGACAGTTTATCTGCCACCTCCTTGCAGGAGCAGATAGTAAAGTCGTTGGCTTGATTAGTTTGTGCCCTTGTAATTAAGGCATTTAGATCTTCCAGCTTGCTGTCGATACCGGAGACAAATACTGCCATTGTATTTAACAGGTCTACCTGAATGTCCATTTTATTTGAGTGGAACTGCAGGGCCATAACTGTAGCTTTCATTGAGTTTAGGATTGCAGCCCACATATCGTTTGCCCTTGCCATGTCCGGGGGACGTGGTTGTAATTGAGGTTGCAGATTGAATTTGTAATCTATGCTAGAGGTACTTCCGGTTTTGGTTACTTTAATTGTTTTGCGGGCATGGATCTGAGCGACTATCTCAGTTTCTTTCTCGGGTGTCCTAGATGGGTAACCCTGTTCTGTATTCCAGTGTTCTAATTCCTCATTTTCACATCCAAGTGCTGGGAAGGAATGGAGTTTGGCGTTTTGGCACAGGGGGGCGTCTTGCCAGGGATTGTGTTCTAGGATTTCCGCAGTTGCTACCATCTCTGAGTCCAGAATTGATTGGTTTGCTGGACTGGCTGTTCGGTGGAGCATTTCGCGATGTATACTGGCGTTCCTTAAGGATCTCACTAGCCCCGAAGTGGAGGGCGCTCCTGGTGTCAGAGTGCGGGGATCCTGTACTGCATCCATGCCATCTGGGTTCAGGGGCTGCTTCCTCACAATTACTATTACTGGTGAAAGTGGAACAGGGGTGGGAGCAGGTGAGTTCACTCTGAGACTCTCTCCGGGGGTTCCTGATATTTGCAAGTCGGGGAAGAGCGATAGGTTGTGCCCCAAGAATTGGTAACTTGGAACCAGTGATCTAGTCCTTTTTTTGGCAGTTGGAGTTGTAACCGCAGCAAAGTAGTCGGTTATCTTGTGGAAATTAGCCTGTGAGTTCCCCACTTCCATAGCATCTGGATCCCCCCAGATTATTTCTTCTGTGCGGGAGGAATGTTCAACCTGTACCCCGCCAAGGCCGTGGTCTGTCGGGTGTCTCCTGCAGGAGATGGGGTGGTCCGGGCCCCGGCCACTGCCTGCTCTCCTTTTTACTGCTGTGCAGTCCGTGGTTGGTTCTCCTTTCCTTTTTCTCTTCGTTAGATTTACGGGTTGACTTCGGGCCTTGCCTGATCTCATGCTCCTACCCCCAGATGAATTACTTGTGGAGGGTCTACTCAGATCTTCTGGAGTTTCCAGTTGAGAGAGGCTGTGGTTGCTTTCACTTTTCTTGTTGCGTCATCAAGTGCGAGCGTCAGTGAGCTCTGTTGCTTTCTGCCTGCTACTTGCTGCCCTCTCGCTGTCCGTTACTGATGGAATCTGGACACTGGACGCACGCTTCCACACTTCCTCACTCCCACACTCTGCTCCGCACTGTCGGTGTGCAGCTGGTCCCGTCCTGGGTGTCAGCGCTGCCTGGCAGGTGTGGTGGTCTGGTCTGGTCAGGGTTCCGGAGTCTGATCAGGTAGGGCTGTGCAATTTAGAGCTGAGGCAGACGTTGTAGGAGCTGCTGAGGGGCTGCAGAAGTCACCTGCCAAAGATTACGATGATCTTAAGATCCTGGAGCCACCTCCACCTCCCTATCACTCCCCATGAAACTTGCCGCACTAAGACAGGCAGGCAGGGCAGGGGAGGGGTGGGGTGGAGCAGAGCTAGCGTATGGGGTAAGTGGCAAACCCCTTCGAACCCCTTGGAAACCCCTTGGTTTTCCTCAGCCCTTGCACCCCTCGCCCCCCGCAAGCAGCACCCGCGTTCGGTCCGCTTCCGCAAGGGTCCGCGGGGGGTTGCGCGGGGCCGCTTTTGCCATATGGGGTCTGGCTGGTGTTTGGATGCTTCTCTGGTCTGCTCGCCTCTGGGCTCCCGCCACTGATCTTGATGGGGGCGGTGAGGCCGGCGCGCTCTCCCGGCGCTCTCCCGGCGCTCTCCCGGCTCCTGACGCCTGCTACCTGAATCCCGATGCCGGCGCTTCGCTACGCCTTACTGAGATTCAGGGTTTTCGGGGGTTCGGGGCTTCTTCCCACACCGATTCCAGGTCCCGGCGATCCTGGGAGGGCAGTGGACTGGTGGGCTGGTGGGCTGATGGGCTGAGTGGCCCAAAAACCTCCGGCGGCCCAGAAACCTTCGGCGTGACAGCGTGACGGGGTCAGCGGTGAGAGCCACTCGGGCTGTACTTGCGGCAGTGCACACACTAGAACGCTTAGTTGCTGTGACTGTAATTGACTGTCTCCAAGTCAGCTACCAGGTAAAGCGCTGCTGCTGTGCTGGCCCAGATCACCCTCCTCATAGTGTCCTCAAACATGCGCTGTTTTTTCAGAATCTGTCTATTCGCCCGGGATCCAGTTTGTTCCTTTGTGTGTTCCTTCGGTTGTCTGTTGTTGATATCTTAAAAACGAGGCAATGCCTGCCCGGACCCCAGTGCTGCCCAGATCGACACATCACTGTCCTGCGGAGAGGAAAACCAACGCACGCTGACCTAACCGGGGAAGGAGAAACGACGCACAATGTCACTTGCGGGTGAGAAATCGACGCACCATTTACCTTTTTCGATACACACGCAACAGTGTTTTAGCTGTTTACAGAAGGATTTAAGAGTCTTTTGCTTTTAAAATTAATACCTTGACTTGTGTATGTTGGATTTTTGTTGTTTTGGTCTTGTTTTGTCTAGATGAATATTTCTAAACATGCATTGTGTCATTTTGTGGTGTTTTCATTAAGTTACTGTGTGTGTTGGTACAAATACTTTACATACTAGAACTCTGAATTTAAGCCTGCCTGCTCGTGCCAAGCTACAAGGGGATGATTGGGGGTTAGCTGAGGGTGATTCTCTTTTACCGTGACTAGACTGTGGGTTCTTGCTTGGATAGGGGGTAACCTGACTGCCAACCAAAGAACCCATTTCTAACAGGAATTCAGCTAGATATGATTGTATTTCAGGCCCCCCTAGATATAGCTCTTTGTGTTACCTCACAAGAAGATGTTTCCAGTCTTCTGTTAAGAGGTGTGGTGTCCACAGATTTGGGCAGTGGATGCTTTTTCAATTTTCTGGCCTCAGGGCACTCTGAATGCCTTTCCCCCAATTCTCTCCTCCTGAGGGTGCTTCAGAAGATTCAGTAGGAGAAGAACAGAGTGTTATTAGTGGCTCTATTCTGGCTGAGATGTCTATGATTTTCTCTGCTAATATCCATAGTGAGAGATCACTTTCTGCACCACTCAGTGCAGCTGTCTTCTCTCCAGGTCACATGACCATTGCTTCAGAACGCTTGTATCGAGTTGACTGCTTGCCTTTCGAGTGTGTAGATGTTGAATGCTTAACTTGTTCAAAGTTAGTTGCATTGGGTATTCAGTTGCCTAGAAAAACATCTACTATGCATTTTTCTACCAAGAACTGGACTTCTTTCTTTCAAAAGTTTTACATGCATCTACAGTAAATCCTTTTCAAATACTTTGAAGATTTTGAGGATGAGATTTTTAAAGAATTGGATCCATCAACTTTGGCCACTTTTGCATCAGCTATGAAAGTTATTAAGGTTGGAGATGATTGTGCTCGAATTTCACCTTTACTGGTTAGATAGTTGAAAAGGTCAGTGGTTCAGAAGCCATGCTCTTGTTGTTAAATGCTCTTCAACAACACCCTTTTGAATCCTTGGAACTAGCAGAATTGCCATGGCTTTCAGCTAAAATGCCTTTCCTAAATTTAATTAATTCAGCTAAATGAATAGTTGGGATTATTTACAGATCCTGTGGTTTGAAAACATAATCCCAAGTTTGTTCCTAAGTTGAATTTTTAAAGAATGAATGTTTTTAGCGCTTATAAACTAAAAGCGCCGCTCGGGTTACCTGGTCGCACCTCGACCAGGGCAATGTCAAAGTTTCAAGCCAACCGCGATGGAGCCTTGCTCGGCTACAGCAAACGGGAGGCCTTGTCAAAAGTTTACCTTCGGACTTAAGCCCTCATTACGAGTATGGCTGTCCTTGGACTGCTAGACTCGCATTGGCGGTCTTACCACCGCTAGGCTGATGGTAAAAACCATCATATTACGACTTCAGCAGTTTGGCCAAAGCCAAACCCCTGAAACGCCGCCCATACCGCCAGGGTGGTCAGACCGCCAGGCCAAAGGTGAGCAGCTCCGGCCCGGCGGTAGCCGTATTAGCACCATCAGTATTATGACTCGGCAGACCTCCAGCATTTTGTGGCGGTCGCACTGCCACGAAAATACTGGCGGTCATGCACCCGCCAACAGGAATCTCCATTACTGTCGCTGGCAGACACACCCCCACACAAGCACACACCTACATTCACACACCCCCACTCACCGACGCATTTTCTCACATACACCCCCACACACTCACACCCAAACACACACTCAGATACACCCATTCACTTACACACATGCACTCAGACACATACACTTGCATGCACGCACTCAAACTGACACCACCTTCCCCCCCTCCGCAGTCACACAACCATACACGCACTCACACACATGCACAACACCCCTCCCCCCCTCTGCATGCACACACTCACAAATGCACACACAGACACCCCATGACCCCCGCATTCATACACAACCTCCACAGCAAGCCAATTTTGACTCAACATTTTCGAATTGCCTTTCCAAGAGGCCCCGGTTAAATCCTGGAAGTCTGGGGCTCTGGAGCTTTTCAGCGGGCTGAACCTGCAAGTCAGGTTGGGTTGCGGTCGATGTAATTCGGCTTGGCTCTCGACGGCGGGTCGGTCCCTTTAAGGAGTTTTTTACCAAAAGATCTCCAATCTTCTCCAAACTTATGAATCTTCTTCCAGAAGTTCTTGGAAGGTCCTTTAGGAGTCCACAGCTAACACCAAGGTTCCAGACACTCTGAGTTGCACCTTGAGGGCTAGTACTCTAACTCCCAGACTGCACCTGGCTCAAACTCCAAAATGACCACTGGGCAGTGGTCAGCTGGTCAGCTTCTTCAGGATTCAATGCAGGGGACTTTGGTTAGCTATTTCTCACCAGTCGCAAACAGGGAATCCCTTATTGAACTAGTTGAAGCCAGGCAAAGTACTTTTTGTAGTGAAGCCCAAGTATGCAGCTGGTTCAGTCCTTCAGAGTACAGTGTCCAAGTGCAGGTTAGTGGTCCAGCAGGGCAGTCCTTATTCTGATGTTTTTCATTGTAGGGATCTGAAGTGCGGGTGCAGCTCTGCCATATTTATCCTTGCTCCTGGGGTGAAAAGCAGGGGGGGGGCGACTGTTCAATCACAGACAGGCTACTACCCCCTTAGATGGCCACTTCCTGCCAGGCCTGCCTTTAAAATGACCCTATGAACCTCAGCAGTGCACCTATGGGGCCACTACCTATGCCCGGGTCCCTAAACCTACAAGCCATAGTAAATACTAGGGACTTATAGGTAGGTAGATACTGCCAATTATAATTAGCCTAATTTGCATACTCATTTTAATCAGAGCACAGGCCCTGTGACTGGTTAGCAGTACCCGGGCCACCATCAGAGTCAGGAAACACCAGCAAAAAGTGAAAAATGGAGTCAAAAGGTTAGGGGGCTTCTGCAATCAGCCCAGTTTTCTCACAATTCTCTTTGAATTTGTCACAAGAAATTGTTCTGCCTGTATTTTCTGATTCTGATTCGGTGTCATTATCTCTAGACATGAAAATGGCTTTCACGTTTTATCTAGACAAAATAAAGGAGATTAGATTGTTTCCCTCTCTTTTTACTTCCAATGGCTCTGTCAGTAAAGGTTAAAAGGAAACATCGCAGTCAATTAATTGATGTGTCAAGCACAACATTTCACAGGTGAATAAGTCCTAGGTAGAGGTTGAAGGTAGATCAACAAGAGCAGCTTTAGGCCCTGCTTTATACTTTTTAGTGCAAAACTGCACCAACGCAGGTTTGCACCAAAACGTTTAGCACCGGCTTACACTATTTCTGAGCACCAGCAGGGCACCATATTAATGGAATAGTGCAAGCCGATGCAAAGGGTAACCTAGTGTAAAAAAAATGACGTTAGCTGGGTGGGGTTGGTGGTATGGAAGAAGGGGGTTTTGTGCCAGAAAATGACATTAGGCGGGTTAGAGTAAATAAAAAATATGACTCTCACCAGCCTAGCATCATTTTCTGATGCAAAACCATCCATACCACATTACTCCTGTCTTAGAATAGACAGGCCTCATGCTCACCACCCTAATGGCCAGCACAGGGGACCAGGGTTCCCTGGGCATGACCACTGCACCCAGTGCCATGTAGGGGGGCCCATTTCAGGGCCCCCAATGGCACTTTAAACAAAAATTAAAATTCTTACCTGTAATTACCTATACTTACATGGGATGGCGTTCCCATCCTCTGCTGTCCCTCTGGTGTGGGTGGGGGTGTCCCTGGGGCCTAGGGGAGGCACCTGTGGGCTTATTCCATGGTGGTCTACCATGGAAATAGGCCTACAGGTCCCCTAACACCTGCTCTGACCTAGCCTTCAAATAAAAACTTTGCACCATTATATGACCCCTCCTCCCCAGTGCGTTATTTTAGCATGGGGATAAATATGGAGCTAAGGCCATAGAGTAATTTTTTGCACGGGAACGCATACTTTGCATCTCATTGACGCAAAGTAGGTTTCCACTTCCAAAAAATGACTTTAAGTCCATAAATTTGGCACAAGACGTGTCTAGCACCAAAGTATAAATATGGAGTTAGGTTTGTGCCGAATTTGCGTAAAGAAAATGACGCAATTTCGGCGCAAATTCAGTATAAGTATGGGCCTAAGATGGAAATGGGTGGTGCCTCTCTCCAGGAAATATGTCGAGCAGAAACTTGACCTTCACCCCATATGCTTGTGAAACATTATAGGGTTAGCTTATCTGAAGATACATTTATTACAGCTATTTTGAAATCAGCAGTGATTTAACTGATGATGTGTTTATGATATTTTTTCTGAAGCATTACTTGTCAGTGCAATTTATGTTGGATGAGGAGGATGCAGATTAAGGGAGTGTTGGACCTAGCCATTTTTGCAGGTTTATCCCCAGACTTTTTGCTTTTTGCCCCCTTTTTTTCTGACCCTCTTTTTGATTCTAGGCCGCTGGGCACTTTACCGCTGCTCATCCATTGCTAAAGTGCATTTGCCCTCAGTGTAAATTGTGATTATGATTGGCTATTCATAAATGGCATACTTGATTTACTAGTAAGTCTCTAGTATAGTGCACCATGTGTGCTGTGGGCCTGTAAATCAAATGCTGCAGCACTGATTGTGTCACCCACATGATTAGCCCTGTAAATATTCCTCAGACCTGGCATTGCAGTGTCTGTGTCTGCAGTTTTAAACTGCCAAGTCGACCTGTCAAGTGCACCCACTTGCCAGGCACAAATTCTCCCTTTCAGTCCATGTAAAGCAACACTTAGGTAGGCTCAGGGTAGCACCATGTCCAGGGTGCAGTGTATTTAAAAGGTAGAACATGTACTGGTGTGTTTTACATGTCCTGATAGTGATAGTGATAGTGATAGTGCAATACTGCCAAATTCAGTTTTCAAAGTCTATCTCTCCTGTAGATCAACATGGGGATTGCCTTGAAATATCTCTCAAGTCTAATTTACCATTGGGAGCAGATAGAGATGCGGAGTTTGGGGTCTCTGAACTCACAATTTAGAAATATATATTTTATTGAAGGTGGTTTTTAAATTGTGTGTTTGAAAATGCCACTTGTAGAAAGTGGGCATTTTCTTGTTTAACCATTCTGTGCCTCTGCCTGGCTGTAGAATACAAGTCTGGGTCAGGATGGCAGTAGGACTGGTTGTAAATTCACTCTAGCCAGTCTCATAAAAGGAGCTGAGGTGTGCCCTGAATATCCTGATGGGTCTTCCTGAGCTAGAGTGCTGGGAGGAGCTGCCACTTGGACCTGAATATGGCTGTACCTGCACTTACACAATACAGTCTCCAACCCTCAGAAGTGTGACCAGTACCAGAGCAGGAAAGGAAGGATCCTGTGATCAACAGAGACTTTCCTTTGAGGTTTGCCTGCTTCAAAAACAGAAATGAGTATAAGTAGTGGACCCAAAACCCCAAACTTTTAGAACATTTCTGGATCAAGAGGAGACTCTGCCAAGGAGAGGAGCTGAAGAGCCGTAAGGAGGAGTACTGCTCCATTGCTGTGTGGGCTTTGCTGGGTTGGCCTGCAGTTGCTGCATCTGCTTTGGAGAGGACAAAGTGTGGACTTTGCTGTGTATCATGCTTGTTACATTTCCCAAGGGCTTGGACTGAGCTTGCCTCCTGTTAAGAAGTCTCAGGCACAGCAAAGACTTCACCTAACAGCCTCTGGGCTCTCGTGCTAAGGACCCTGACTCACCAGGTTGTGCCCACTCCAGTTCCTGGGCACTTTGAAGTGAAAACTGGCATAAAAAAAGAAGGACCAGACACATCAACTCCAGACGACCCTAGGACTGACACTAGTGCCTGACTCCGTGCTGCTGCCTACACCCAAACAACAACCGTGACTGACGCTGCTGGTAAGATGCCACTGCAGCACCTCTGAAGTCCTGCAACAATGTGAGTCCCGAGTGTCATGTTGTTGAAGTCTGTGACACCCAACTTCAACGTGGTGCCTCCGGCCTCATGGTGTGACTGCGACCCTGTGAAGTTGCCTAAATGCATCTTGGCCGGCTGGTCTCATCGACTCCACAGGATTATAAGGAACTGATGCCTTGCCGCCAAAGCCGCCTCACCGATGAGGCCCCCAAAAGGAACTGATGTCTCATCTCTGTAACAAACTGACGCCTCACCTCCTGCATAGCAGCACAGAACTGACACCGCACCGGCTTCAGCGACGCCTCACCTACTCAACTTTGTGCTATGTCTTTGACTCTGCCTTGTTTCTAAGGTACTGTACCTTGGGTCCATGTGACTCTGTGACCGGCGCTGCACTCCCTCATCAGTGGCACCGGATTGTTGGGAACGACTCCATCATGACCCTGTGATAGCACCAGTTGCAGCTATTGTATTTCTACGTGCTTTATTGGAATTTAATCTTTAAAAATTCATATCTTTGAGTATGTATGTTGTTTTTTTGTCATTTCGATCTTGTTTTACTTAGATAAATATTGACTATTTTTAAACTAGTCTGGTGTCCATTTGTAGTGTTTTCAATGTGTTACTGTGTGTGTAGGTAAATAATACTTAACACATTGCCTTTCAGATGACTCTGACTGTTCGTGCCAAGCTACCAAGTGGGTGAGCACAGGTTATCTTAGGAGTGTGACTCCCTTACCCTGAATAGAGTGAGGGCCCCTACTTGGACAGGGTGCTAACTAACTGCTAGAGAACTAATTTCTAATAAGGAGTAGTGGCCCAATTTCCTAACAGTAATCTTCATTGCCGTGATTTATAGTCCTCCTCCTCACAGTCCACCATGGTCCTGCCCTTTTCTTTTGCACCTCCAATCATGTACTTGTGAATGTACAGGAAGTGGGAGAGGAAGGATGAGTATTATTGTGAAGGAATGGATATAGAAGAAAGCTTTGTATACAGGGACCTTTGGTCCTGGTGTTTGGTATAACTTCCTATTGGAGGTAGAAACACCTCATAATGTTTGGGTTGGGATGAGGAGGACTAGGATCAGGGCAATAAAGATTCCCACAAAGTAATTGAGCCATTGTCTTTTTACCCATTCATACATTCTTTTTTTTATCAGTGTATCCTTTACCTTTGCTCCCACACAACCTGCTCTTTACACTAATTCATTCTTCTTTTCACCATTTGTCCCCTTTTATTTTTGCCATTTGTTTCACCCTTCCATTTACCCTTCATTTCCCCCCATTTCTTTCTCCTCATCCTTATTCTCTACATACCCTTTGTGAGAAAGTGGATCATTGCTTGACTGGGGTGTGCGCCCTGGTCAAGCAACGGCCACAAACCCTTACAGTGTGAAACACAAAAAGTCACACAATTACCGATGCTTCACACAAAAGCCCTCAGCCTTAACATTGAGGCAATGTGTAACGTACTTATGCATCACACAAACAGTAAACAAAACACAAAAAAACTCAAACTAATTTAGAAAAATAGAGAACATTTTAATAAATTATTTGACGCAAATTCAGTCGATTTAGGATTTTTGTTTTAAGTTTAAATTTAAAAATAGTGCCTAAAATATAAAAGTGCCATCCAGGGACATCTGGTTGTGCTAGACTATATAAGATATTCAGAAAATATCTGAAAAAGTAGCGGGCAAGGCTGTAGGAGTGTCCAAGAAGAGAGTGTCATTGGACCGAAGCCACATTGAAGATTTTTACCTTTGGACTTAGTCGTCAAAATGGAATTAAAAAAATCTTAAGTGGGATGAAAACAGTTCCACGAGGTCGGATACCCCTTTGGCGAAGGACAGCTGAAATGGATTTGCTGCTGTGGAGAAGAACGTAGTGGAAGAAGCCACAAAGTCAATCCAACTAGAGATGCACCTCAGGTAGATAGGTGAGCAGGTTGGTCCTGGTTTCCTCATGGTTCTCAGACCACTTTTTTGGCCTCACTGTCTGTCCCCAGTTTTGGTATATGTCCATCTGGGCACCTTTGGCACACCAACCAAGAGTCCAGACGGAGTCCTTCCAGGTACAGCAGCAATCTGGTAGAGTGCACAGCAGGGCGCACAACAGCAGGCAGTCTTATGAGAGTCCTTCTGCAGGTCCTGAAGTGAGCTGAATAGTGGGTCTAAGAGCCCTAGTTTTATACTCTAGTGCCCCTCTCCTAGAAGGTGGAGAAGTTTCTGCAAAGATTACTTGAAGTTCTGGGAGTTTCCTCTCTCCCCTGCCCTGGCTCCAATGTGGGTGTACTGACTACAGAGGGTCATTAGAACTATTGTGAGGAGACAGGCCACATCTTTTTCATTTGCAAGTGGTGCTGTACTTAGCTCCACCCCCACTCCCATTTCTCAAAGCTACATTTTTAAAATGGTAATGATAAATCCGACTTTACCAATAAAGAGGGTGTATCATTACAGTGCCATAGGTACCAACATGATGAATCTACCTCCTCTCATTTAGGAATTACAGCCTAATACATTTAATACGGGCCCCCAATGTTATCTGATGGGAGACATAGGCCTCATAGTAGTGAAAAATGAATGTAAAACTACCTTTTTACTATAAAGCACCCTGCCTATGGCCTTCCTAGGGCCTAACTTAGGGGTCACATATGTAATAAAACAAGAGCTTGAGGCTTGGCAAGGGGTTTAAATGCCAAGTCGACATGGCCGTGTGACACTGCATTCAAATTGCTATGGCAGCCTGGGACATTTTGGTATTTTAAAGTGCTATTTCAGTAGGTGGCATAATAAGTGCTACAGGCCAACTAGTAGCATTTAATTTACAAGCCCCGGGTATATGGCATACCACTCTACAAGGGATGTATAATTAAATTAAATATGCTAATCAGGTATATGCCAATCAAACCATGTTTAGGGGAGTGGTCACACACACTTCAGAACTGGTTACCAGTGCTAAAGTGTACGGAGTCTTAAAGCCAACAGAAGCAAAAATACAGAAAAATGGAGGCAAGCAAGCAAGAGGTTTGGGGAATACCACCCTAGGACTACCAGTTCTAACTGCCTTTTTTCTTGCATTTAACTCTTCAATTTGCTCTACGTGAGTCTCAACTCTTTCGTCCTTTTCATCACTTTCCCTTCTCCATGCCTGCGACTGTGTGGCAGGCTTTGGAAACTACCACAGAACATAACAAGACATGACATGATGTAGCATTCTAATCTTGGTCTGTCTATCCATTACTTCCATAATAACCCCCTTCTGTTATTCATAATGATACAAACATTTCTCCTTGTTCAAATGGACGTCTTTTCAAATGCTGGGAAGAAAACACAAGAGATGGCAGAACGCTATACTGGTTCAACAGATTTAATTAAATGCTGATTTTTTATATTCTAAAGTGTGGATGAGTGCTGATTCTGTTTTTAACTGTTATAATGCCACAATAATTTGGATGTAAGAAGAAGCTTGGATGGGTATTTTATGTTTTCATATTCTTGGATGAAAGTATTCAAAGTTGAACAGTGTCCTTCCATAACATCCAAAAAACTCTATCTCTCTGCTTTTTTATTACTAGGTAATTCTCAAAACACAACTATGCAGACACCAGCAGAAAAGAATGCCAATGAATCTTGTCTTTGTGCTCAAGGCTCATGTGATTATGGATGGGTGCAGTATAAGAATGCTTGTTACAAGCGATTCAATGAAATAGTGTCTTGGCCAGAAGCAGAGGTAAGAGGTCCACACATGCCCTGATAAATTTGAAGGCCTTTATTCACTCAAACATTATATGGTGATTGCATGTCTCAAAAGAGAGATTGAGTCTACTAAGCATTGTAAAGGTCTACGGATGCAGAGGTAAATTACATTATTTAGTAAGAATGGGCAATAAACTATTGGAGATGCTGATCAGGGCTGATTACATTTCTCCACCTCCATGTCCTTACATAACGCCCTGTGTTTAATCACCTGCCAAAACATACTACTAATAATAATAATAATAATATCAATAATAATAACAATAATAATAATAGTTTTTCAAAGTTCTATCTTTTTTCTATGTATGCATATTAGTGATGGCCACCACTGCATTAACCTTGTAAGATACAGAAGACCAATCCAATATGTCCTGCCTATAAGGGTATTTTTAAACATGTTCTCAAGCTACTGTATACACCACACTTGATGATGACAAAAAGCACTTTCAGCAAAAAAGCATTGGCAGTGACAATAGCTTTCAATTAGTGCAGAAAGTGCAACTTGAGTCAATTATAAAATTACATGAACCCTCCCACTCTTACTTGCCCACAAATATCTATTCATCCACTCACTGACTCAGTCTTGCATTAACCAGTTTAGTCACCCCAATAAAACAGACACACAATTTATCAGAAGCACATTGAAAACAAATTGATTTAAAGTCCCAACACAGCTACCACTTTTGGAAGCATGTGTTGGCCCTTTTCTTTTTGGGAATTAAACACAATGATGCACTATGCACAATACAATTTCAAAATAGTTGCTTACTAAACATAGCACTGTGCTGTCATATTTGAATGCTAAAGTGTACAGTAAATCCCTACTGGGCAGGCATAGTAAGGGGAATTGTTTTCATTTCTCCTTGTTTTTTCCTCTTTCAATGTCTGCTGCCTCTTTGGATTATTTTTGTGCAGGAAGATGTACCTTCCTGAATGTAAACAATCCTGCATGCAATGCAGGCACCCTTGTACCATGGTTCAAAGGTGCCTGCATTGGTGCTAGGCAGCCAGTTTTGAACCAGCACTGAGGGAAAGGACAGGAATGCACTGTATTTCATATATATACTGCATTCCTGCTTTTTCACATTGGCATAGGGCAGTGCAGCAAGAAGATGTGCTGTGCTGCCCTACGCCAATTCCCCATGAATGTGGGCTTTTGTATATTATCAAAGACACAGTCTGGTTTTTTTTCAGGCATGTGTACCATAAATCCTAAAATGCAAACATCCAACGGGAAATAATATAAAGCTGAAAAACATATCGTAGGCCGCCAAGAAACCAATGAACAGCACACAACTGCTTTACTTGAATTAATGTTGAATTTTATTTACTGTTTTTTGCCGAGACTGGTATAACTTGAGGTACACTGTCACCGGCCAAGGAAACAAACAGTTGGTAAAGGAGTCAATGCAATGTGCACTTTGTGTATTGCTTCAAATGCAACTCTTATCTTGTTTACTAAAGGCTTCACTCCCTTTTTCTCACACTGCTCTTGATGACATCAGTGGTTTGGAACAATTGTCAGAGTGGGGGTGCCACCATAAGGGTACATCACTGAAGTCGTAGGAATTGTGAAAGATCCAAGCATCTCACAAAGAGCAAGTATAGCAAATGAGCCACACCCATGACGCTGGAGAGTGTTATAGATGTGTTGCATTTTGGAGCACACTGACACAAATACATTATTATATGATGTAGTAGCATAGGTTGACAAACAACACAGTTTCCATTAAAATGCCCATTAAGTTTGCACAAACATTTAGTTCTACTGATATAAACTATGTAGTGCACAAACGTGGAAATGTGGAAATACAGTCTCAGCGAATATTTATAAATTGCTTATTAAAATGTGTCTTGATCTTTTAGCAATCTTTTTTCCATCCCTCTAAGAATTACAGAAAATATGTTTCATTTGCTGTGAGAAAGTGGATGATTTGTTGGGGTGGATGGTAGTCCTCCTCAAGTAATAATGTCACTGTTCTTCTTAGGTCCACTAAAGGTTTAAACCTGTGCTCAACCCCTGGTAGCTATGCCAATAACAGAGAGGCTTAATTTAAGAAAATGTGGAAAGCACAGTTAAAATTACAAAACTGTTAAAAAGTGAAAAGCACCACACTATGAACATCTCGATCCCATTTTCTAAAAATAGAACATTTTATAATTAAAAAAGTAGACCAAAACAACAAAAATCTGGAGAAATGAACTTTTGAACTTAGAATTCATTTTTAGCACCAAAAAGTATAAAGAACCAACTGCAAGCAACTGATCATGCTAGACAGGGGCAAAATCAAAGTTAGGGTTGACCATGACTGAGCATCAGTCAGATACAAATTCCAGGCAGTGATGGGCACAGAGTTACCTTTGAACTTAGAATTTTTTCTGGAGAAAACGTGGTTGTTGTCAAGCAAGCTGCAATGCTACTGAGTTAGGGGTTCGTCATTGGCAAGTTGCTGAAGAGCCGATTCCCAATGTAGTCATGGAAGAAGGCAACACAGCTCCGAGCAGGCAAAGCTCCCCTGTTAAGTCTTGAAGTTGATTGGCTTTGGCTCAGTGCTGCTCTCAGTAAAGTCTTCTGTATTCAGACTTTGAATTGTTTTTAGAAGTCGGATTTCCTTCAGCTGGGTAGACCAGCAAGTTGAGTCTGACCAAGGCATCAACGTCAATGGTGTTGGCTTGAAGACACTCCTGGCCTCTTGCCATTTCTTCAAGGAAATGTTGGCAAAAGTTGCTATGTCCCAGATTTTGTTGTTTGGGCAGTATGAGTCCACTGTGACACTTATCAAAGGGCCCCAGGATCTCAGTGACATCACTCCAGTCTAAGCCACAAACAGGGTCCAGGGCAGGCTTAGTTGGAGATGTTTAGCATGCCTCTTCAGGATAGTGGCCTTGCAAATTTTACATACCGCTTGCCTGACAAGGGGTCAACCCACTAGCCCATGCAGTACAAGTCATGGTGCTGGGTACAAGTGGGAGCAAGTCCTGCTCCTTGTGTTCTTCTCACAGGTCACAACTGCAGGTGCAATCCTTTTTCTATCTTCCACAGATTCTGAAGAGGGTATGGCAGGTGTTTATGCCCAGTGCCAGTCTGTGGGTGTGGAAAACTCCTGGCAATTTCTTAACTAATATGGTAAAAGTACCCAGGGGTGCCTGGCCCACTTTTGCAGAACTTCCTCCCTGCTTTACTGTACAGTACCCCTCTACCTAAAATCATGATGGGAGAACCTTTCTTCTTTTTTGCAGAGCTCTCCTCTGCCACCCAGAGGCATGGCTTTGATAAGCAGTACAATAGAGCAGGCAGACCCATATTTAAGCTACATCTTCTTGTGGCAAGGTTGGCATTCTTTGAAGTTGATTATGGTGGTGCTCATAACTCAGAGGGCCATTCTGACAGGGAAAGGTCAGCCCTTCTCCCTTTATCTCAGCTCTGGGAGCCACTTTATACCTAATTACAGAGGCAGTCAGCTCCTGGGTGGCAGTGAACACTGGCAGAAAGGCAAGTTTGGCTAAGGCAAAAATATGATAACTTTATAACGGTATTGTTTTTATAAAAGTAATATAAAATCCGATTTGACCATTCAAATACCATTGGAATGAGTCCATGAATCATTTTTTCTTTTTCACTAAACCCAATCAATGTTAAGATTTCTAAGGTGTTATAGTGTAACACAGTGCTTTTCTAATAGGGAGCCTGTCTTGCCACAGTAAAAAATAATTTTATCACTGCCAGGACATGTAAAACATAGATATATATGTGCTACTTTCCAAATACCATGGTCATTGCACAATCAGCATATAGGGCCTACATTAGGGGTGACCTGTATTAAAAAAAGGTTCAGATTTGATAAGAGGTTTATTCCTCCAGATCAATTTTGTAGTTGTAAAACTGCATACCCAGTCTGCAGGGTTAGGCCCAGAGATGCATTTTGCATTGTCATTTTAGTGGTAGCACAATATGTGCTACACTTTACTGATGACATTTAACTTACAGGCCACTTTTGCATCATGTACTAGGTGCTGTTAAGAAAGATAAAAAAGACATGGAGGTGTATACCAATTTGACATGTTTTCAAAGGTCCGAGGGCATAAACTGGGCACTTGACAGCATGGACCCAGTGTGCAGATTTAAAAAAAACAGTAACGAAATTCAGAAATTTTTTCAGTGACTAAGTAAAAATATTTAACTTTCCTAACTTCCTATATATTCTGAAATATCTGTAAAGTTCATTTATAGATTTTAAACATTTGTTGTGTTAGAAAACAAACATCCTACAGACTTTCCTTTCACATTTCCCGTACCCCAGCAAGGTAGACAGATATTTTATTTCACAGAATCCTTACACTTTGAAGTCAGAGAAGGAAAAGTAAACCCTAATCCCATCTCAACAGAAAAAGCTGCACTTTGCTAGATCTCATAGCCTTACATTTGACTTTATCTTTAAATGTATAGGAAATGTGACAAGATAAAAACAAAATTTGTATTGCTTATTCACTTTCTCAATCATGATTATGGCAGAACCCTGTACTCCCACTTACAGCTGCTACATTTGTGTAGCTGTTATTGGCACTTCCCTAGAACATGAAACTGATTTTAGTACCTAAAGTAGGAAAGTCTAAATGCAGTAGTAGTGTTACGCTATTCCAGAACATACACATGGAGGAAAGCTGTATGAAAATTAATATTTAATAAATAAGGAGGCCGAGAATGTTGCAGCAATGTCAATAATATGGCATTGATACCGATGATGTAACAAGTATAAGCTGCTATCTTCCTTTTGCAGCAATTCTTTGGAAATGTTTTATAGGGCACATGCCAATAAACACTTCCAATGCTTAAATGCCAAGCTGAGTGGATAGTCACAACCATTGTGGTAATGCTTTTATGAATGTGTGGCATGAAGTTCAAAAATGTCAACTGCTAATATTTTGTTAAATATTGTATTCAGGACCGGGGGGGTTGGATAAGGTATGAATCAATTAATGCCAGTGATAAGCAATGCATAAAAATGCAAAGTGTAAATATGAGTTTTGCCACTCCAGGAAATCTAATAGAATTTTCCAATATAGCTAGTAGCAAACTTTCTAAAATAGAAAAATAGATGAAATACTTTAGGGACATTGCCAGGGACTGCAGTAACGAATTCAGGGTTGAAAAATGGAAACATGAGTCCCACCTGGTCCTAGTTAAAGATAGAGCAGTCTCTGATGATGAAATAAAAGACACTGACCACAAAAGGGAAGCTAAGAGGTGTTCAAAAATATATTCAACGCACAGACACTGTGAGAAATTAGATGGTTAACTGGGTTGTGAGCCATGGTCAAGCAACAGCCCTCGTTAGATAGCTGTGGAGCAAAGCTGTGGTGAAGATCATCAACTTCTGACCTAGTCGGTGAATTGGAAGTCAAAATCCACAAGGTCAGATACCCGTTTGGCAAAGGACCACTGAAACAGAATTGCTGTTGCAGAGAAGAATGTAGCGAGAGAAGCCGCATAGTCAATCTGAGCGGCAAAGCACCTCGGGGTATAGGTGAGCAGGTTGGTCCCAGTCTCCTCCTGGTTCTTGCTGCACTTTCTGATCGTATTTTGGGAAAATGGGCATCTGGGCACATTAGCTCCACAACCAGGGGTCCAGAAGTGGACGGAGCCCTCTTGTCCAGGGGTGGGTTCAAGATGGTGGGAGTCTGTTTTGTCCTTGTGGCTATGAACAGGAGGCTAACAAACTAGTCCTTGGAGTCATGTCTGGAAGTCCTGGATGCAAATTAAGATGCTGGGCTCAACAGGAGGGCTGGCCTCTGAGGGTTCAAGGCAGGCTCCGGACAGCAGAGTATCCCACAGGACCTCTATTTCTTCTCTAATAACCTAAAGTGCAAGACTGGGAATAAAACCCAACAGTTTGCCCTTGGTACATCTTTTTTACTTTTTTCAAAACCTTATATTTCATTGATGGACATGTTTTTTATTTTTACTTTTTCAGCGTATGCTGGAAACATTCTATACATTTCTGAAAATCTTCCAGTCATCACTTTTATTTGTCCTGAATATCTGTACATTGCTTACAACTGTATGTTTGTATTTTACATAAAACCCTTGAACATTACACCATATTACAATATTGTTAAATACCATCAATCAACTATTTTACTTTCACAAGAAATGCTCTAACATTCAACATTCATAGACATCCTAGCTTCATTGCACATTACACCACAAATTACAAATGGGAAAAGAGCTTCAATTTCAACCCCTGTTATGTTGTGGCCTAGGATCACTCCCTGACTGCTTTTAGGAGTAATCCCAGTCTGCAACAGACTCCAAATACACTGAATCAATTACAAATCCTTACCTCGTTCATGAACTTTGGAAAGTGTCACATGAACAATTACATTTCAACATGTCATATAAATATGCAAAAAAAATGTGTACAACAAAAGTGTGTGAAGCAATGTTGTTCTTATTGTTTGTAAATATAATGATATGCAAAATTCACATACATTTATGTTTGATAAATTGTTCAGGACTACATAGTAAATCGATATATGTTAAACTGCACAAGTGTATTATTAATATCTCAAACACAGAAACACTGCTAATCAACTAACACTCCAAAATAAAATAACTCAATTACACCTAACTATCCTATCCCTCTTTACAATTATTTATCTATTAAATTACATATTGATTTCTTACAATCTGTCACTCCCACATAAATAAAAATCTGTTTGCGAATGTGTTTGGACTTTACAAATAAAGTTAATATATACTACTCCCCTCCCGAATTACATTTCATGGTAACATGACTTAAGCCGGAATAGCCCTTGTGCTTTGTGTAATCTCCACCACTGCTATTGATTATTGAACTCATATGATCCTTATTTAATTATTGGAAGACCACAGACTCCACTAAATCCATGGCTACATCAACTGGAGGCTTATCAACAAAATCCAGTAGCAGTCGGTATTGCTATTCAAAGCCAGTATATGTTGTACTGTTTGCACTGCACTGTAGTAGTGAAAACCACAGAAGCCATATAAAATCAGTTTCAAGTATTGCAAGTAGTCCACGTGCTTGTCAAATGATTGACATATCATCTCCCTATGTTTAAGAAAGATGTCTGGGCCTTTTGTATCATTATGTTATGTTTGTATGTGGTAATCCCGTTCCTTATTCTTTATTGTGTAGTGACTTTGTCCTGAAAGGTGGTGTTGTGTAGGCTATCAATATGACACTTTTTACCAGTGCAAAGTAACCAAACCAGAGCAACGTGTTGATGTGGTATTTGCTTTTCAGTGCAAAACTTATTTTGAGCTGGAGAGTTGCCTAAAGGTAACAGGGAGCAACGCTTTGCACTACTTTGAGTTACTTTGCATCAACAGGCGTGCTATGGCTCTCACATAGGTGTTCACAAACAATCTCTTGTGGTGTTGTGATACAAAGTAGTCAAATCTTTTTTTTCTTCTAAACGTTTCAAGCTTTGTGTGTGTGCTGTACATTACAACACACATACAAAGGTGTGCATGTGACACTAAACCACTTAAATATTCAACAGAGCTTTGTGAAATGTTATGTTATGTTACATATCTTCATAGATATGGCACTGCCCCTTTCCTCACTCTGCTATGCAAAGCTGCGTAGCTGTCCTTCTGGCTGAATATTGAAGTGCAGAGACAAGAATTATTATTGCGTAATACTATGTCACAGAACGATGTGCTACCCCCAGTGTCCGGTCTGATATACATTTCGTTTCTCTCTTTAAGTCAACCTGTCTCTCCCAGTATTCTCACTTGGCCTCCATTCACAGTGAAGAAGAGAATGATTTTGTATATGTTCTGATGGGGAAACCAGTGGATCATTTTAACAAAGGAGCCTACTGGTTAGGAGGACATGACACCTTCAAGGTGTGCGACTTTCATTTTGACTTAATATGAATATTAGTCTGGTGTAGGACCAATGGTTCTGCAGTTGTATGTGTATTGCACACATGGTTTTCTATTGCATGCTTGAGACTTCATTCCTATTGCCTATTGATAATTTAGTCTCTTGGTGACAAGCTCTCTCTTTCCTTAGACTGCTTGTATTGTGTCCATCTATTACAATGCAAATATACCAATGATGTATAATGGCCTCTTTGATCAGGGTTCCCATGCAGAAAGGCATGGCTAGTCTTGCAGTACTAGTCATGGAAAGAAATGCCAGATGTACTAACTTATTTTGCGATCACAAACACTTGAATCTGCAAAAGTGGAGAGTTTGTGATGACAAGAAGGGTATTTCTTATATACTTTATCCATTTTAAGAATAGGTTTTACCAACTCCTTTTTTTTTTTTTAATTATTTTTATTATTGGAAGGAAACATATAACACATATATTCTTAAGTCATTTTACACTGAAGACTTGAAATATTTTTTCAGGACATAGAGTGGAAGAGACAAGAGGAAGACATCACCCAGTTAAATCGTACATAATACAAAACCTAACCACCCCTCAAATCCTATCTAAAGATGGAGCTCATTAATTCAGAGGGGGGGTGGCCCCGATCGTTATGGACCTGTATCCAAGCCTGAAATGGACCCCATATTGCTTTCCCTTTCCTCCTAGCCTGTTTCCCCTTCCGTTCATACAATGCCATCTCCAAATGATATACAGACAGCAGCCTAGCCAACCATTGTTGCCAGGATGGGGGTCGTAAATCCAGCCATGCTGTTGATATACAAATTCGAAACACCGCCATAGCTACGAAGATAAATGCTCTATGTGATCCAGCTATTTCGCCATCAGTCCCAAAGACCATGATCTCAGGTGTAAGGACAAAATCATATCTCAAAACCTCCTTCAAAACAGATTGAATGCCTTCCCTTGAGGCCTTTAATACCCCGCAAGTAGCCATCATATGTATGATGTCTGAACCATACATCCCACACCTTGGACAGTTTATTCCTGACACACATCCCCATTTGGCGAGGTGGGCTGGTGTATGATACAGATCAAACATAGGCCCTCATTACGAGCCTGGCGGTCTGTGACCGCCAGGCTCGCGGTTGGCGGGAGCACCGCCGACAGCCTGGCGGTGCCCCTTAGGGCATTCTGACCGCGGCGCTTTGGCCGCGGTCAGTGCAGGAAAACCGGCGGTCTCCCGCCGGTTTTCCGCTGCCCGTCAGAATCCTCCAAGGCGGCGCAGCATGCTGCGCCGCCTTGGGGATTCTGACACCCCCTACCGCCATCCTGTTCCTGGCGGTTCGCCCGCCAGGAACAGGATGGCGGAAGGGGGTGTCGCGGGGCCCCTGGGGGCCCCTGCAGTGCCCATGCCAATGGCATGGGCACTGCAGGGGCCCCCGTAAGAGGGCCCCGCTTGTATTTCACTGTCTGCATAGCAGACAGTGAAATACGCGACGGGTGCAGTAGCACCCGTCGCACCTTCCCACTCCGCCGGCTCGATTCCGAGCCGGCGTCCTCGTGGGAAGGTTGTTTCCCGCTGGGCTGGCGGGCGGCCTTAAGGCGGCCGCCCGCCTGCCCAGCGGGAAACTCAGAATGCCGGCCGCGGTCTTCAGACCGCGGTGCGGTATTCCTGCGGCGCAACTTTGGCGGGCGGCCTCCGCCGCCCGTCAAAGTTGTAATGAGGGCCATAGTCTTGTAGTGTTGCGCTTGCAGGGAAGATGATAGTAGAATAGTGCATCCCAACTCCAGTGACCTCATAAAGTTATTACTCCCATCTACCAACTTCTTGCTCCACCTCTCCTTATTCTTTTCTAGATCATCTGATTGTTCTACCAATAAGAAAGGATAAATTGACCTAATAGTTATACTGGGATTAGCCAGAATATCATTCAGCAGTTGGTTACTTTTGAATCCCTGGGTCTCCCCTGTTTTTTTCCCTAAAAAATCCCTTATCTGTAGATATTTGAAGAAGTCCCTTTTCTCTAGACCATACTGTTCATGAAGATCTCGAAACGCCTTGACCCCTGAATTATCAAAAAAGTTTCCTAACCTGGTTATACCTAAGGTGGACCAATTTGCCATATACTTATCATGAAATATTTCAGGGAGCAGTGGATTCTTCTCGATCATGGTATAATAATTGTATCTACCAAATCCTTTCTTTTTATACCATAATCGCCAGCACTTATGAGCCGCTCCCAAAACCTTATACCTAGTTTTCTTATAATATCCAGGCTCGTGATATGTTACCAGGCACCCATTGGCTACTGCTCCTATTTGCAACTTGTATATATTGGGGCGGTCCGCTTTTATACCTCCTTCTTTATTAGGCCCCCATAACGGGCGCATGTACTGGAAAGCTGCTGCCATTTGATATAATTTTATATTCGGTAAGGACCACCCACCCCTTTCCCGAGGAAGAGACATAAATTTGCTTGATCTCCTACACTTACCATATGCCCATATAAATCTCATGATTGCTCTATCGATCTCTTTAAATTTTAAGTTATTAAAGTTAAATGGTATAGCGCGAAATAGATACAACAGCTTTGGAAGAAAGATCATCTTTACCATATTGCATCGCCCTGCAATAGTTAAATGCAGGTTATTCCATCTGCACATATCTTCTCTAAATTTGGCAAGTATAGGATCTATATTTAAATTGACAACTTCATCTACCTTTGGTGTAATATTAATACCTAGATATACTGCATGATCCACCCTCTATGTGTCTTTAGTATTAGTGTATTGATTAGCCAACAGCTGTGTTTTAGCTCCATTTAACAGGTATCCGGAAAACCTTCCAAATTTTTTCGTCACCACTTCAATCTCTCTCAGTGCTGAATCAGGAGAGGGAGTTAGTATGTCTATATCATCTGCATATGCTAAGACTTTGGTATCCCATCCCTGCCTATCGATTGGTGGAATCTTACTGTTTTCTTCCAACTGTCTCAGCAGAGGGTCTATATACAGAGCAAACAGGAGGGGAGAGCATGGACATCCCTGCCTGGTACCTCTCCTAATCGAAATACTCTCAGATTGTCCTCCCATTAGTTGTATTCTCACAGCCGGGGATCTATATAGAGCCCTTACTGCTATAATACATTTCTTCCCTAGCCCATAATACTCCATGACGTACCACAGATATTTCCAATTCACCCGATCAAATGCCTTCTCTGCATCCAAAAATGCAGCCGCCATTGGTTCTTTTGCTACTTCCGTAGAGTCAAAAAGTGCTAAAACTCTCTGGATATGATTAGTTGTATCTCTTCCTGGGACAAACCCATGCTGCCGCGGTGAAACCAGCTTCTTAATCACCAGCGATAATCGAGCTGCCAAGATCTTTGAATGTATTTTAGCATCACTATTTAATAATGTGATCGGGCGATATGAGGCTGGATTTAACGGGGGTTTTCCCTTCTTCTGAAACACAACTATATTAGCCAGATCCCAAGATGGGGGGATTTTCCCTCCATTCTGTACCTGAGTATACAGCTCTAACATAACCGGAAGTAACAATAGTTTAAAGGTTTTATAAAATTCTAAGGGGATCGAATCAGGACCAGTAGCTTTCCCTGTGGGCAGATTACTCGTTGCCATTTCTATTTCTGAAATATCTATCTGCTCTCCCAGGCGTGACTTGTTGCTCTTATCTAGTTTCTCCATCTTAATGGGGTATAAGAACTCTAAAATATCTTCATCCGAATATACTGATGTTTCATCATAAAGTTCCTGATAATATCCATGGAACACCTTTCTAATTCCACCCACTTCTGATATTGTCTGTCCTTGCCGGTCTGAAATCTCCCTGATAACCCCAGCCGCTGTTTTCTGGGTTGTCCGTATCGCTAGCAGCCGCCCAACTTTTTCTCCAAACTCAAACACTTGTGCACGCTGTGTTAAATATTTCTCTGCTATTCTTTTGGCTGTGACCTCATTTACTGCCGCTTTTACTATGGCAATTTCTTCCTGCGCTCTCCTTATATCTACTCCCGTTTCTATAGCTATAGCCAGTTGTCTTTCTGCAAACCGCAGCTTTGCTTGGGACCCTATTATTCTCCCTCGAGCATCCTTCTGCCTTTTAATACTAAAACTTAGTGTTTCTCCACGAATACCTGCTTTCAGAGTATCCCAGACTATCTCTACTGAGGCTGACCCCTGATTAAACCCCCAAAATTCAGTTATCCACTTACTCATATGCTCACAATATTCTGGGTCTTTTAGAAGTCCCCTTTCAAATGTCCATCCACTAACTTTTGGTTCTAACCTATCCAACTCCACATCCAGGACTAAAGGATTATGATCTGATACCATCCGTGAATACAACTCAATCCTGGCTTGTTTTAGAAACACAGGAGAGATTAGAAAATAATCAAGTCGTGCTAATTTCGCATGAGGGGCCGAATAATAAGTATATCCGGGGTCGGGCTTACGCAACTTTACCCAGGCATCCACTAACCCTAATTCTTGCTGAATAGCATCCATTGCCTTATATACCCGAGGTTTACGCCCCTGATACTTCTCAGTTGTGGATGTTAATAAATCCTGTAGTCCCTCCCATGATCCATTAAAGTTAAAATCACCACATATAATATAGGGAGGGGCCCATCCTGTTAACTCGATAGCGAGGGCATCAACTACTGTTGGGTCGTCCGTGACTACCCCATATATGGAACATAATGTAAAGCTATTATGCCCGTACCTACATTCTACTATTACCCATCTTCCACCTGTATCTGCCTTCTGCTGAGTAAATTTTAATTTATTAGTCCGATCTAGGATCGCCACTCCTTTAGTTCTAGCTTCTTGTTTTGACCAAGCAATTACCTTCATACCAAGCGAGCCGAGGATCCCAGAGTTTTTATATTCCACATGTGTTTCTTGTAGGCAGAAAATATCTGCCTTGAAAGTTTTTAATTTTTCGGCCACTCTCCTTCTTTTACGAGGATCATTCAGTCCACATATATTGATTGACACAATTCTAAGTCTAGCCATAGCCCTTCCTTTTTGTAATTTCAAATCTTTTCTCTTTGGGATCCCTCAGGTTTACATATTTATCAACACCATCTCTTAGATTCTCTTCCCTTCCTTTTCCACTTCCTCGCCCCATATCTCTCACCTCCATTAATCGTTTCCTTTCCATTTTCTTCCCATGATTCACCCCTGTCCCTCCCCCCCTTCCTGCTTTCCCCTTCCCATCCCCTCCTCCCCCACCCAGGACCAGTCTCCCCTTACCCCCTCCCCGACCCCCTCCCGCCCCCCCTGAAACTGGTCCTCCACCCTGTTGAGCAATCAGACCCCTAATGGCCTGAATGTTGGTGTCGTGTATGCATCGGCCTACCCACCCACCGGTACCCTAAGTGCCTTTACCTTCCCTGTACTTCTATACTCTATAAATTGACCCCCATCAAATATTCTTTTGCCTTAATTTCTGAAGTAAAAACTTTCACTTTTCCATTCATTATTGTTTTTAGCCTAGCAGGGGCCAACAGATAAGCCTCCCCTCCTTTCTCGAAAAATGGCTTAATAAGCTGCCGGAGCCGCCATCTCCGCTCCACCGTGGCGTGACAGAAATCGGGGCGGGTAAAGAAGGTAACCCCGTTACAGGAGCGTGGGGTATTGGGAGGAGTCTTATCAGCTATCTCCTGTCGTACCAAATAGTTCCCAAAATATACCAGAATAGCTCTTGGGTATTTAGCATCTGCCCGTTGACCCCCCTCCCGTCGGTTTGCCGGGAACCTATGGACCCTCTGCACCTCATTGTCCCAGTCCCGACCCCCCAGTTCTGGAAAGGCCCCACGCAAAAGAGTAACCATGTATGCCTGTATATTGTTCCCTTCTAGTCCTTCTGGTATACCCAGAAATCGAAGATTGTTCCTTCTCTGTCTATTTTCCAAATCTTCTATTTTCCACATCACATCCGTCAGTTGTCCGTCTCTAGCAGTATTCTGCTCTTTGAGAGTATCCATATCCTCCTCGACTGCCACTATCCGATCTTCCATAGAGCATAGCTTAGCTTCAATTTCCATGCATGATTTTGCTACCTTACCAAAGAGCAGATCCTTGCAGTCTCTTTGTAGCAACCCTTGCCTGCCGACTTTCGATCCTGGTCTCTGTTTGTAACTCTTTAATTGAGCTGTATATTGACTGCAATATCCCCGCCTCGGTGCCCATCACATGAATATTACCAGAATTGCCCATGCTCCCGGCTGTAGCTCCCAAATCACTTCCATTTTTATCATTGGCGGGGCTTTGGTTGCCAACGGTAGGAGTATCTGCTAAGCCGATCCCCGAGTAATTCCACCTTAAAGTCCTACCACTCATAGATGCCGTGTTTTCCGAGCCCTCTTGTAAGCCAGAACGTGATTTAACAAATTTCTGTTGACGAGCCTTACGTACTGTAAGTTCACCAAATCAAATCATTAACATTTATAAAGCGCGCTACTCACCCGTGCGGGTCTCAAGGCGCTAGGGGGGAAAAAGGGGGGGTTATCGCTGCTCGAACAGCCAAGTCTTTAGGAGTCTCCGGAAAGCGGAGTGGTCCTGGGTGGTCCTGAGGCTGGTGGGGAGGGAGTTCCAGGTCTTGGCCGCCAGGAAGGAGAAAGATCTCCCACCCGCCGTGGAGCGGCGGGTGCGAGGGACGGCAGCAAGTGCGAGGCCAGCGGAGCGGAGGGGGCGGGTGGGGACGTAGAAGCTGAGGCGTCTGTTGAGGTATTCCGGTCCCTTGTTGTGGAGGGCTTTGTGTGCGTGGGTGAGAAGACGGAAGGTGATCCTTTTGCTGACTGGGAGCCAATGCAGGTGTCTCAGGTGTGCGGAGATGTGGCTGTTGCGGGGTACGTCGAGGATGAGGCGGGCCGAGGCGTTTTGGATGCGTTGCAGGCGGTTTTGGAGTTTGGCGGTGGTCCCGGCGTAGAGGGTGTTGCCGTAGTCCAGGCGACTCGTGACAAGGGCGTGGGTCATGGTTTTTCTGGTGTCGGCGGGGATCCAGCGGAAGATCTTGCGGAGCATGCGGAGAGTGAGGAAGCAGGCGGAGGACACGGCGTTGACTTGCTTGGGCTTGGAGATTTGTTGCCCGCCTCAGATGTCTCACTCTCATCAGTTTCACTAAAACTGCAGTCGGCGCTGCCGAGATCAGACTCTTCCGTCAGGGAGTAAAACTTCTCACTACTATCTTTGCCCCAGTCCATTAGTTGGGGATTTCTCCCCCCCCATGATTTTATCCCATTTTTTAGGGCTACCTAAGGGGTTAGTAAGATCGTTCTCCTCTGCTGTAGGTCCTGATGAACTTCCAGTTTTTCCCTTATTTTGATAGTCCAACTGCTCACTTTGATCCGTTTGTTGAATTTGTAGCTGTCCATTTCCGGGGAGACCAGGCACCTTTTCCATTGTCTCCCTGCTGATGTCTTGGATTTCTGACGGGCTCTCTATGGATTTATCACAATGATCTTGGTTGCCGATACTTAGCTCCAGGGGAGTAGGTTCTTTTCCTGACCAATTATTTTCAGGGGAGGGGGTTGCATTTACAGTAGAGGTATCTTGTACCCCACATGTAAGAAAGGCCGTAATAGTAGATTGATTTTTATCTTTCAATTTACTTTCCAACAGGGAGGTAGTACTGTCACTCATCTTGGCATCTTTCATCAGTCCTGAAGTATTTTTCCCACCCGCTTTACCAGTTGTAGACATCGGTCGTTTATTTAAACCTGCTGACTCTCCTTTATCCCTGCCAGTACGTGTGGTCTTAGCGCCCTCACTTTTGTCTCCCAGATTCCTACTAACTTTGGGTGCCATATTTGTTATTATAGTATGAGATAACAATCTCATGAATCTTGTTATACCCACCGCTATAGCCAATGCCTCTGTTATTGTTTGTTTAATCACACTCCTCGATGGCCATGGGGGAGTAGACATATGCCAAGATACATTACTATGTATGATCGAGAGCATTGAGGCCTCCCAGGACTCTTCCTCTCCCCTCCCCTAAATAATATACTCTTTTCAGACCTTTTTAGATCCTTCTCCTCTATTTTCCTGATGGTGGGAGAAAGGGAACAGGAAAAAGAGAAAAAAAAACTAGCAAAATCAGATACCGCTGGCTGGGAAAAAAAAAAAGGAATAATTCCCCTGGATAGCCACAGAGTCAGAAAACCAGGGGGTTTTTCATCACCTCGGGATAGTGTCCTTTTTTTTTTTTTACGAAGTTTTTATCCTCCTTGCTGACACATGGTACTTCGGCGTGCTCCACTGACTCAGTTCTTACTGTGTTGCTTACTGTGTTGCTCCTGCCCCTACTACCTACAGCCAGGGCACCCCTGTGCTCCTTGCCATAGATAGACGCTCCTTGTTATGCTTATTATGCTCGCGCGGAACTATGTGCCGAGATCCTGTGAAGAAGCGACAGCCACTATATGCAGCAAAGGCAGCAACGGCTGCAGGTATGCACCAGAGTCTTCGTTGTGGTGGCTGTCGCGGTGAAAGAGAGCGGCAGCCACTTTATAAGCAGCAAGACAGTTATACCTCCGCAAAAAAAAGAACGCTAATGCCCGGGGGGAGTTTCCTTTTCAGTGGCAGCCGCGCCGTGGGACGGAAGGGTGGCAATCCACACCACCAGCAACTATCTGATAGCTGCCGCAACTAGAAAGGCAGCCCAAAACGCGGCGGGTATCTCCGTAATCTGCAAGCCTCTCCATTACGCCATCACCAACTTGTTTAGATAGCAGTGCCCCCCTGCACCTCTTCTTACCAGCGTTTTCCTTGTTTGGCCCAGCCGTAAAGTTTTACAGGGCCATCGTGGCCCAGCCTCGTAGGAATCCAGCCCGTAATCAGGGCTCGAGCCGCCCTGCTCCGATTTTGCGGCGGCTCCCACATGCGTCGTTATCAATAAACTGCCGCTTCTGCCGCCACTCTCACCTCCTCTCAGAGGTGGAGGCAGAATCCCCCGGCGCGCTAGAGATTGCCGGCGGTTTCTCTCCCCAGTCTCTCCCTGTCTCCGCGTCTGATGCTACGCGGACGCGAACGCGCCGCCGACTGTGGCCTCAGGTTCCCAGGTGGGCGGGGCAGACAAGCCTCACGATTACACGGCCACCATGTTGCTCCCTTATCACACAGGTTTTACCAACTCCTATAATGGATTGTGACTGGATACCAATTCTCCATTTGAAAGGGGCATGTTGTGCATGTCCCTTCCAATTGTGAACCTATACCATGATTATATTTATATAATAGTTTGCACTTTCAATTCTGTTCACAAACCAGTGAAAACTTACTGACTCCATGTCAAAGAACACTTGTTTCCTTTAATTTAAGCACATTTGATTGATTGGTGGTCTGCAACTTATAAATATTAATGAGGTAGGTCAAACTGCAACCCACTCCAGTTCCTAACCTACTTATTAGTACATAGGTGAGTTTTCAAAATAAGCTTCTGGCCACAAAAAGTGTCCGCAGATTGTGACTTTTTTGTTCCCAGAATGTTATACATCTGGCCTAAAGGTTGATTTTGCTTGCGACAGATGGTTTCCTAAAAGCACCCATGAGTCAACCATCTTTTTTCTTAACTTACCTTTATTGTATGTCTTGACTATAAATTTAAAGCATGAGGTGGCTGATTTTCAATGGAGGATTAAATAAACCTCTATAAGGATGGACAGTACATGAAGATTACCATACATTTTGTTGTAGGTAATCCAGATATAGTATGCTAAACATAGGTCCACTAAACAGTGCCTGCTTCCAAGTGTGTTTAATTCACAGATGATATATCACTCATGTTCTCCCAGTTACTATGACTCTCTCTTTTATTTTTTTTACATGCATGTCTCATTTTCCTCATTCCCTTATCATCCTCTTTCTTTCATTCTCACAAATTATCTTTCTCTTTCTCTCTCTCTTTCTCTGTCATACACAAACACAAGCACACATTCACACACAGATGCCCTACCTTACCATGTGCTTCTTTGCTTCATTGTCATAAATATTTTTGCAAGCTTAACACACTTCCCCCCTACAACCTCCACATACACATAACAGGCACTGGCAGACCTAAAGGTTTTGGCTACTATGCGCTAATACAGTTATAAACATGTGCATGTATACTATTTTGGTCTGTGTCCTCTACATCTGCTTATTCCTTCATTCTTGAATTCAGCCAAATTAGCATGTGGAACTGATGCATGCAGAAGGCTGTCTGATGTTATCTTCTGTATCCCTAAAATGGGGGGTAACGCAGGAAGTTGGGTTTCAAAATCATTCATATGTAGTTCTCTAAGTTTGAAATGGAATCAAGCGCTTCTGAAATGGGTGAAATCAAGTGACTGAATGGTCTAACTATTCAGCAGCAGACAACCAATGACATTACTTCTAATGAGTAGCCCAGAAATTAAGAGAGTTGCATATCTCCCTCTGTTTCGCAATGGGACTGACTTCTTTGTAACAACTTGACAGGCAACAGGAGTTTCTGCCCACATCGCTATAGTGAGATACTTAATTGTACATCATGGCAAATTGCTGTGGGTACAAGCAGCCACTGACAATGGTCTTGTTTCCAAAAATAACATGCAGAAACCTTTGTGATTCCACCAATGTCAGCATGTTATTCTCCACAAGGAAACTATATGAAAAATGAGTGTTGTACAATTAGATAACTTTTTATCTCTCGTTCTCTAGTTTGAAAAAACTTTAACTATACCAATCAGCTTGAAAAAAACAAAGCTTGTAGAACCGCTAGTCCCCCAAAATAAAACGTAATATTTACACATGCACTATCATACTTATGCCATAGTTTTCATAGTTGTATTCACAATTCCTAATAGAGAGCCTGGAACTACATATATTAAATAGTAAGCAACAAACTGTCCACTAACTCAGCCTTTATTTTTGGATGCAACACTCTTTTACTTTTGAAAAGTGTCAGGCACCATGAACCTCATAACAAGGATTCTTTTTCAGGACACTAATCGAGGTACTAAGCTTGCATGCCAATATATAAAGGACATGAATATTGACATGCCAACATATTGACTAGCAGATCATCATGAAGGTAAAGCAAGTATACATAAGTAAGTCTTAATTTGCTATCATCAACCTGGAATCTACTGATCTTCAAGATAGATATACTGTCAAGGCCTTGAGACACTCACAGGTGAGTAGCGGTGTTTTACAAAAACTGATTGATTGACAACTTCCAGTGCTGAAGAATGTGAATTACAAATGGACCCTAATGACTTCTAGCCCAGGCAAACACAATTAGAGAGCTGCCTCAAAAAAGAAAACAAAACTCCTCAAGAGCCGCCAAAAGAAAAACAATCCAGAGATAATACATATAAACAATAACAAGCAAGCACACTTGCTATATCTCCCTGTACTCTCAGGAACCTTTGTGCAGATTCTTGATCTAGCTGTAGGGGGACTGACAGCCCGTTAATCAACTTCAGTCTTCCAGCAAGCAAACAAGACCCAAATCTGTCCGAAACCATGCTCCAATATAAATTGAGGGTCTGTGAAGTTTGTAGGTTTGATTTCTTGCGATTGTTCAGAAGATCAAACCCTTCCAGGATCTGTTGTGCTCTCACAAAGTCCAATGCCAACTTCTGATCTGAACTGGAGACCAGAAGAAGATGGTCCAGGTATGGATGGATCTTGTCTTGAAATGGATTGTTTTTAAATAAACATTCAAGTTAGGCATAATCTCCTGATAATTTCTTTACTAAAAATACCAGAGAGTACCAGCCTAGAGTTTTTTCTGAATCTGATACAGGTACAATGGCCCTCTTCAGAAGCAGCAAGGCAATGTTTTCCTGTAAAATGAGGCTCTTTACTTGAGACCCTGGAAGATGTGTCACAAGGTGTGAGAGAACAGGGCTGATTGCAGAGGCCCCCTAATCTTTTCCCCCCTTTTTCCACTTTTTGCTGGTGTATTCCTGACTCTGATGGTGCCCTGGGTATTGCTAACCAGTCCCAGGGCCTGTACTCTGTGTAAACTCAGTATGCAAATTAGGCTAATTATAATTGGCTAAGTCAACCTACCTATAAGTCCCTAGTATATGGTAGGGCATGTAGGTTTAGGGACCCCAGCATAGGTAGTGCACCCATAGGTGCATGGCTGAGGTGCCCAGTGTCATTTTAAAGAAATTTAAGGTACATGCAAATGTGACTTTGGAATTAAAAGTAGTTCCAAAGTCTTAAACTACCTTATGTTTACATATAAGTCACCCCTAAGGTGTGCCCTATGTGCCGTTAGGACTGGGTGCCATGTAACTATAAGCAGGGACCTTGTAAAATAGTTTTATAAGCCCTAGTGAGGTAAAACAGCCAAATTAGTTTTTCCCCCATTGTAGTGAAAGGCCTCCATAGGCTAGAATGGGGAGACTATATTTTAATTAAAAAAAAACCCTTAAGTAACAGATACTAGATGTTTGGTATCAAAGTAATTGTTATAATAAATCGCACAACTTCCAGTTGTTGTATTTAACATAACTTGTTCAGGTAAAGAGTTTTAAACTTTACCTGAAAAGTTGCCAACTTCAGCCCTGCAGGGGCATATTTATACTCCGTTTGCGCCGAAATTGCGTCGTTTTTTTTGACGCAATTTCGACGCAAAACTAACGCCAACTAACGCCATATTTATACTATGGCGTTAGAGGCGAATAGCGCCAAAGTTCCCGGAATGTGCGTCATTTTTTAGCGTGAACCCCTTCCTTGCGTTAATGATATGCAAGGGAGGCGTTCCCGTCTAAAAAATGACTCCCAGGCCTTTACGTGGTATTTATACTCCCGGGCAAAAGCGACGCCCGGGAGTGGGCGTGGCTAAAAACGGCGCATTTGCGCCGCTTTTTAACGCCTGGGTCAGGCATGGCGTTAAGGGACAAGTGGCCTCAAAATGAGCCCAGAGTGCCCTCCCCTGCCCCCAGGGACCCCCCCTGCCACCCTTGCCCACCCCAGGAGGACACCCAAGGCTGGAGGGACCCACCCCAGGGACATTCAGGTAAGTTCAGGTAAGTATTTTTTTTTTTTTTTTTAATAATATTTTGTGGCATAGGGGGGCCTGATTTGTGCCCCCCTACATGCCACTATGCCCAATGACCATGCCCAGGGGACAGAAGTCCCCTGGGCATGGCCATTGGGCAAGGGGGCATGACTCCTATCTTTACAATGATAGGAGTCATGTTGATGGGGGATGGGCGTCGTTAAAAAATGGCGCAAGTCGGGTTAAGACGATTTTTTCGACGTAACCTGACTTGCCCCATTTTAAGACGCCCATGCGCCATTTTCCCCCTACGCCGGCGCTGTCTGGTCTACGTGGTTTTTTCCCACGCAAACCAGGCAGCGCCGGTCTGATTGCGCCGTCTAACGCCATTCCATAAATACGGCGCCCGCATGGCGCTTCAGAATGGCGTTAGACGGCGCAAAACTTTTTGACGCTAAACTGCGTTAGCGCAGTTTAGCGTCAAAAAGTATAAATATGGGCCCTAATGTCATTTTTGGGTGCAAAACCCCCTTCTCCCACACCGCCACTCCCACCTGGCTAACATATTATTATTTTTTTACGCTAGCCTACCCTTTGCCCGTAAATATGGTACTCAGCTGGTGCTCAAGAATGGTGCAAGCCGGTGCAAAATGTTTTGATGCAAAACTAAGTTAGTGCAGTTTTGCACCAAAAAGTATAAATATGCCCCTCAGTTTGGATGCATTCATATGCAAATCAATCTTGACCCTTCTATTTTGGGAACAGTCAAGCACAAACCACCAGGCCAGGTCCTCTCTGAACTGAAGTACAAGCAATCCAGGACTGGTACATGAGCAAACACAGGAAGTCATGAACAAGCATTTATACAGAATAACTATCATACAAAGGGAGCATGTGCACTTCTATACTAAAAGTTTAAAGACAACCCTTTGTTAATACCTTTCACCTCATTTGACCAATTCATACCAAACTTTATTAAAAGAGACAGAACAGAATGTAGCCCTTCATCCAGCCACAACTGAAAATTTATTTCAGGACAGGGTGGGGACAGTGTTATCAAAGACGTCTCAAAGCAGGTGATTTTCTTGTTTAACACATACATTTACATAAATAACATGAACTATGAAAGTTGATGAAACTGATTATTAGAAAACAACTTTTTGCCAAGAAGGTAGTCCTTGCCGCCATTTTGGCACGTTTGGTTATTTTGGTGTATTTTCAATCTGCCAAACAACAGAAATCATCTGATTGACTGGATTCTTGATGTCTTCTTTGCTTTGTTCGTATTGCCTTTTAGCTGGGCAGCTACGAGATCCTCTGGTGTGTTCACACTATCCCAGCATTGTCCAAAAGCTTACAGGATAGTGTGTGCCCACACCTGTCTCCTGCCTTGCAGTGGGGGGATTTTCACTCTCTTTTATTCTTTTCATATGTAGTAATTTTCTAATGCCTGTAGTACCCCCGTTCTCACTGTATTGCCCCGATTAAGGGTCTATTGACAATTGTTTTGAGTGGTGCAAATCTGCCCCATCAGCAAGGTCAAGTGTAAACTTCATGGGGTTTCACTGTCATAAATATATGGCTATATTGATAATCTGTACTGCTTAGGGCAATTCCTATTCACTACCTACGAAGGGTCACAGAGGGCCTGAGGTAATCGGACCATTACTGCTTGGTGCCATTGTTTGCATTACCGTAAGAAAGGACATCACTTTGCACAATGCAACCACTGAACAGTAGTATAGCAGTGGCGCTTTCCTCCTAAGGAGTTAAAGGTCATTTGTGGGCTGCACTGTGTATTTATATCACACTGATATTTAGCAAAAATATATGATTTCCAGGATAGCAATTGTGCTCTGGGTGGGCTGCAGTTTAAAATGACAGCATTAACACATGAAAAGAAAAGTGCAATTGCCATTTAGGAAAGAGTATGTTTTATATATTATTAAGTCACATAATTGGGTGCTTAATATATCAAATGCAGGGGCTGGGTGTTTCATATTTATAAAAAACTGGCACACTACAAAGCGGAAATGATGTACTCACTGAGTGACATTGGTTAGGCGATTCTCCATGAAAAAGCATTGTGCAATTAAAATCCTCACAGGGACATTTATCAATCTTCCATGCAGCAGAGGAAGCAGCCTTGTTATGCTGCATTAAAGAAAAAGGGTAGGATGCACCGTATATATTATTATATGTTGCATTACTTCCCTTTCCTTGCGCTGTCACCCTTTTGGCTGTCTGCATCTAGATACCTTCCTGCACAAAAACAGTCCTCAGAAGCATTTTGCTCTTTATAAGTGTGCTGCAGAATGCATATGTAGAAAGGGGACAAACGAGTAAAATACATTTCTCCTCGTTATACCTTACCTGGGGAGGCGTAGCATTTGGAAGCATCCCCAAGTCTACCAGTAATGTTAAATCTGGGAATGTGCCAAAATCTGTGGATTAATGAGTGGGAACACCCACGCTCCAACAATGGCATGCATAGTGGGGCAGAGTAACACAACACAGTGATTTGCGCTGTTTTGCATTTCTTCAGATTTATCAAGCAAATGCCCTTGCAGGGCTTGATAAATCTGACCTAGTATTTACGTTGCCATTGCTAACCATTGCGTGGCGCAAGGATGAGGCAACTCAATGATAAATATGCACCTCAATCTATATCTTTCCTTTTGAAAATACTGTTAAATGATTCACAGATATTTTCCACTCAGTTTTACAAATATAATTTTGTGGTGAAAGCAGATTTTTGACACCATCAGTAGAAACATTATAAAATCTATAAAAACAAAGGGGTATAATTATGCTTTTGGTGCAAAACTGCACTAATGCAGTTTTGCACCAAAACATTTAGCACCGGCTTCCATCATTCCTGCGCACCAGCGGGGCACCATATTTATGGAATGGTACAAGCAGGTGCAAAGGGTGGGCTAACATTAAAAAAATGATGTTCACTGGGTGGGAGTCATGCCCACCACCCCAATGGCCAGCACAGAGGAGCGGTGTCCCTTGGGCGTGGCCATTGCACCCTGTGCCATGCAGGGGGCCCCAAGTTGGGCCCCGGATTGCACTTTCATAATAAAATTAAAAATTACTTACCTATACATACCCTACTTACCTGGGATGGGGTCCCATATCCTCCGGTGTCCCTCTGGTCTGGGTGGAGGTGTTCTTGGGGCTTGAGGAGCATACCTGTGGACCCAGTCCAGGGTGTCTAACCATGGAAATGGGTCCACAGGTCCCTTAACGCCTGGTCTGACTTAACGTTTGGTCTGACCCAGGCGATAAATAATGGTGCAAAACAAGCTTTGCACCATTATTTAGTCCTTCCTCTCATCCGTGCATCATTTTAGCACGGGGGATAAATATGGGTCTATGGGGTTAGCACCATTTGTTTTAGATGGGAACACCAACCTTGCATCTTATTGACACAAGGTAGGTTCACACATCTAACAAATGGTGCAAACTCCAATATTTTGTTGTTAGATGGGTCTAACGTCAAAATATAAATATGGAGTTAGTTTTGCTCAGAATTTGCATTAAAAAAATGTTGCAAATGTAGAGCAAATGGGGTATAAATATGCCCCAAAGTTTGTGCTGCCTAAGCTACATTTGGATTAGAACCAGTTTTGCCACTCATCTCATCAGGAAAAAAAATATTGATATCAAGGGATACAGAGGCTCCATGTATCCTGGAGATCTCATGCTGAGATCCGATTGGCTGCCAACACTTTGACCAGGGAGTGTTGGCAGCCATTTTGGGGAACAGCTTCAGCCGAGTGTGTAGTATAGTGGAGTAAAGTGTTGTACAGTGGAGTGTACGGGCATAGAGTTGAGTGCAAATTTGGACAGTGGACTTTATGGAGATAGAGTGATGTAGAGTCTAATAGTGTGGCATAGAATGTAGTAGAATCTTGTAGAGTAGGTACAGTGGAATGGCATAAAGTGGAGTAGAATAGAATGGAGTAGCACAGACTGGAATGGCATACAGTGGAATGTTGTAAAGTATAATAGCATATGGTGTAATAACATACAGTGGAGAGGAAAAAGGTGTAATAGCATATATTGTAGTAGCATACAGTGGAGTGGTGTTCAGTGGAGTGGGATAGAGTGAAATACCATAGAGTAGAGGGCCAAAGATTGAATCTGAGTATAGTGTTATAGCGTAGAATTGAGTGCCGTACAGTGGAATAGCATAAAGTGAAGTACAGTGCAGGGGCATAGAGTAAAATAGTCTAGAGTGGAATAGCATAGAGTTGAATAGTGTAGAGTAATGTACAGTGGAGTTGTATAGACTGGAGTAGTGTACAGTGGAGTGAGATACAGTGAAATATCATATAGTGGAGTGTGTAGAGTGGAGTGGCATCCAATGGACTAAGGTAAAATGAAGTGGCATACAGTGGACTGGTGTACTTTAGCATATAGCGGAGTGTCATACTGTGAAATTGTGTTGAGTGGAGTGGTTTACAGTAGAGTGGTATAGAGTGGAATGGTGCATAGTAAAGTACAGTAGCGTACAGTTAAGAGGTTTAGCATACAATGGAATGGTTTAAAGTGTAATAGAATAAAGTGGAGTGGTGTCTAATGGGATAGTGTAGAATGGAGTGGGATAGAGTGGAGTGCAGTGGCATACATTGGAGTGGCATTGAACAGAGTTCTGTAAAGTGTAGTGGCACAGAGTGGAATAGCATAGAGTGGAGTAGCATAGAGTGGAGTGGCATTGAGTGGAATAGCAGATACTGAAGTAGCGTTTAGTGGAGTGGCATATTGTGGAGTGGCCTACACTGAAGAGGCACAAAGTAGGGTTACATACAATGTAATAGATTTGAGTGGACTAACATAGAGTAAAGTTGTGTGCAGTGTAATAATGTAGAGCAGAGTGGCATAGACCAGAGTGTTTTACAGTGGACTGACATTGAGTGTAATAGTGTATAGTTTAGTAGCATACAGTGGATTGGTGTATAATGGAGTGGATTGGATGCAGCACCACTTTTCTTAAATGAGGCCTCATATTTTTTGTGTTAGCGTAACCAGGCATCAAGTGTTCATATTGCAGCAATGTACAAGCACTGAATTATTGATTTTATAACGTCAATTTTTCCATTAGGTTGTTTCTCATGAATAGTAAAGAACCCTATTCAATTCAAAGAAGCTTTATTGCGGCTACAAGAGCCAAAAAAGCGCGAGCAGTAATAAATACAAAGAACCCTATTGTATTGTGCATACGTTTTATTTGACAGTAACCTTGTACTGCAGACTGAATTTAAAGCAGTGCCATGTTCAACAAACTTTCTCATGTGACCGGAGGAAGACAACTTGTACCATCAGAAGGAATATAGATTGCAACAAGTAATGCATAAAATTATTATACTATGGGATTCAGACGGAAAGGGGACGTCTTCTTACAAACCTGGCAAAATACTTGAATGTTGCAAATTTGATTTGTGCTAAAAATCGAATTGGACATTACCCCTTTTGTGTATTAATATGTGTTATTCTTTGTGAAAGTCTAATAGTGATGATGTTGAGTAGGTTGAACTTTTTTCGTAGTTTCGGTCAACCCATGCTGTTCATTTATCTTTACAATTTGATTATGTGCACTATTTACATGACTTTCGCTTTTTGGTTATGAAAATACAGCTTTGAAACTTTATCCAGATTGGAGTTTTCTTTCCCTGGCCACAGGGGCCATAGTATCTATATTTGTAGGAGGCTCACCTGGTTTGTAGTGGGTACCTAAGGTACTTACACCTTATACCAGGTCCAGTTATCCCTTAAAGTGAAATATAGCCAGTTATCTAGAAGACAGGGTCTTTAGGGGTAGTGTGGGTGAGCAGCCAAGGCCTAACTAGGACACATGCAAAGCTCATGCAATACCTCTGTCGTCACACAGTACTCACACACATGAAAGAAAATATCCAGTGTTACTTAATAACGGTACTTTATTTTGGTGACACAAATGCCAAAAATACCATAGAGACTATACTCCCTTAGGAGGTAAGTAATATACACAGTACATACACTAGAAAGCAGAAATAGCTGTAAAAACAGTTTAAAACACAGTGCAAATAGTGAAAATCACAATAGTTAGAAATGGGCCTAGAGGAAACACAAACCATATACCAAAATAGTGGAATGCAAAAGTCAGTTTCCCACCTAGGCAAGTGTAGTGTGTAGAGGGGTGCTGGGATTGTAACACCAAAGGTAAGTAATAGGACCCACCCCAGAGCCCAGGAATGCAGGAGTAAATCACAGTAATTTTCCTAGACCACACAAGAACACATGATAGAAGATTTTGCAAGAACCGGAAGAGACTGCAAGACACCAACGATGTATTTCTGGACCTGAAGACATGCGGAAGAAAGGGACCAAGTTCAAGAAGCACTGAAGAGTCCAGGGAGAACAGGACCCCTACTTACCCGGATGAAGGTGCAAAAGAAGAACCACAGGTGAAGAAGAACAGTCACTACTGCACCCAAGAAGACAGATGCGGTTTCCTGGTTGGTGCAGATGATGTCCCACGGCAGATGGATGTTTTCAGTCTGGTTTGAGTTGCTGGATTCTGCCAACAAGTCTTGGCACACGCAAAGCTCTCAGTTAGTTGAAAATGGCACTGCCCGGGACCAGGGGGACCTGGTGGCCTCTGCCTCGGAGGTGGAGACAGAGATGGTTCTCAGCAACTCAGAGAGCCCTCAAAAGACCAGGCAGCACGCACAGGAGTCCCACAGTACGGGGATAGAGAAGGTGCAAAAGGCGGCCCATGCAACACTACACAAAGGGATCCCATGTCGTCGGAGAACCACTCAGGAAGCTGTGTGTCACAGGAAAGAGTGCTAGGGGCTGGAGCTGCACGGTGCACAAAGAACTTTGTAGAAGGATGCCAACAAGCCTTGGCAACTGCAAAACTCGTGCACAGGGGTACTATCTTGCGTGTGGAGGCAAGCTCCAACCTCCACCAAAGTTGGACAGCTGGACTTCAGGACCGTTGGGACCACTTCAGTTCAACCCCCATGTTGCTGGATCCACACACTTCTTCAAGAGAGGGGACCCAAGCCAACGGTCATCGCTGCAGAGGGGTACCTGCTGAAGCAAGGAAGTGACTCCTTCACTTCAAGGGAGATTCCTTTGTTCTTATGAAGACAGGCTGTCCTCTGAGGATGCACGGCCTGGACAAAGTTGCTGGCAGGAGCTGAAGGCACAATGTTGCAGAAGTCGTCTTTGCTTCTTTGTTGCAATTTGTAGAGTTCCCGGAGAGTCCAGATGCAGTTTCATCGGTAGAAGGTGAAGTAACGGATGCAGAGGATTCCTGCTGGAGTCTTGCAATCCGAATCTCAGGAAACACCTAGGAGAGAGACCCTGAAAGGGAGATTGGTCAGCTATACAGGTAAGCACCTATCAGGGGAGGACTCAGACGTCACCTGCTGGCACTGACCACTCAGATGCTCCCAGAGTGCCCTACCACCATGGAATCCAAGATGGCTAAACACAGGGACACTGGAGGAGCTCTGGGTACCACCTCTGGGGTGGTGATGGACAGGGGAGTGTCACTCCCCTTTCCTTTGTCCAATTTCATGCCAGAGCAGGCACAGGGGGTCCCTGAACCAGTGTATACTGGATTATGTAAGTAGGGCACCAATGTTGCCCTTCAAAGCATTTCTAGAGGCTCTGGGAGGCTACCCCTCCCAATCCTATAACACCTTTTTCCAAAGGGAAAAGGTGTAGCACCCCTCTCCGAAAGGAAATTATTTGTTCTGCCTTCCTGGGCACAAGCTGCTTGAGCAACAGTAGGGCAGCAGCTGGGGCTACCTGGAAAACCTCAGAAGGCTTGTATGGCAGTACTGGTGGTCCTCTAAGGGGCCCCCAGAGTGCATGGAATCGTGCAACTAATGCTTGAAAAAGTCTTGGGGTATGATTCCAAGATGTTAGACACCTTATATGGTCATATTCTTAGTTATCATTGTGAAGCTGGACTTAGGTGGTGACCTGTGTGTCCAGTGCATGCAAAATGGCGTTACTGCACTCATGAAGCCCGAGAAAATGGTCCTAGATGAAGTGGGGGCACCTCTGCTAGTGCAGGGGTGCCCTCACACCAGGTACTCTGCACCCAGTCTTCTGGGTTGGAAGGCCTGGTGTATGGGTGACTTATAAGTGACCTGGTGCAGTGTAAATGGCTGTGAAATAGTGCATGCACTATTTCACACAGGCTGCAATGGCAGTCCTGTACAAGCCTTTGCATGGGCTCCCCATGGGTGGCAAAAGTAATGCTGCAGTCCATAGGGATCCCCTGGAACCCCAATGCCCTGGGTACCTAAGTACCATATACTAGGGACTTATAAGGGAGCACCAGTATGCCAGTTATGAGTGCAATACTGTGTTAGCAGTATCCAACAACCAAATTTAAAGGGGAGAGAGCATAAGCACTGGGGTCCTGGTTAGGAGGATCCCAGTGACACAGTCAAAACACACTGACAAAGAGGCCAAAAATCAGGGTAACCATGCTAGAAAGAGGCTACTTTCTCCCACAATTGTTGATTGTCTTATTGATGAAAATGTTTTGCCACACTCTAGAGTTCTAGTCCTGTGGAGGATGAAAACACGCTTGCAATTTTTGTAGCAGAGTTATGGTTTGTCCCATAGGAGGGGAACCATATTTTAGGTTAGTGGTAGAGAATATGGATCCGAATCTGGTAGCAGAGTGGCGGTTTCATCTCATGAGGAGAGGTACCATATATTTGGAGAATGTGCTATGGCTAGTTGAGAGGTTGATGAAATTCCACTGTTGTGTTACAATATAGGGATGTCCACTTGCAATGCTTTTTGCTATAAATTGTAGTGATGTGTGATGTTGTGAGGTGTTTGTGCAATCATTGTACTCGAAATGAATGTGATGCTTTGTGCTCAATAACGTCCGTGGTTGTTGTTGTTGATGGGTCTGTCGAGGCCTAAGACTCCAGAGTAACGCACAAGTGTATGGAGAGACTTGGTTAATGTATTGTCTACAGTGAGGTATTGGTCATTGGGAGCTGTTGACAATACCAGTAGTTTTCCTTGAGTGAGTGTGGGTTGTTGGTTGGCATTAGATGAATCTTGAGTGCACGTGGAGGATTTTAATCAACCAGAGTGAGATTTGCTGGTCAAGTTTTACTCATGTAATTGTGGAAGCTATAGTTGGAAGTGTAGCATGTGCAGCTTCAAAAGCGTTTAAGTTCCTACCCGTACTGTGCAGACAGGTTTCTGTCATTTAATCGCAAAATTTTCGATTTAGTGTGTGAGCGAATGTATGAGAGACAGCTGCGAACCGACTTGCAGCTGTTGAGTAAAGGGAGTGTGACATCAGTTGTACCACATTAGGTTGGTTACTGAGAAGCCATGTACGTACTGGTGAACAATACTGCGCTGCCATTGGGTGAGGACAGCTCCCAAAAAGAATTGTGAGATTTAATTTACCTCCTGGTTTTGTTGAAATTCCTATTGTTGATTTAAATTTAGTGCAAAAACGAATTTTTTAAAGATTTAGGAAGTGTGCTGAGAGGAGATGTGTTTATTCCTGTAAGGGAGGGTGAACAGACAGCACCCAAAGGAACATCAGCATATGAAGTGGCAGATACAGAGGAGTCTCAGCAAGCATTTGGGTTAACCAGTGGTGTAAGATCACTGAGAAAGAATATTCATTGGTTTTTCCATGTTACGGAAGCTTTCATTTCAGGATTCCTAGAAAGTTTGAGGAGAATATTGTGCAAATTAAAGCGTCCTCCAAGATTTGCACAATTTGAAGCTCTTGCTATTTGGGGACTTGTTAGACAAGAAGAAACAGCAGCATTTCAGAATAGAATGAGGAGAGCAGGAAAGACACTAGCAGAAGGTAGATGGGATGAGGAACAGAAAATGTGGAGAAGAGACACGTTAGATGGGGTGAGAATGTATCCAGCTACTACAGAAGAAGTTGATGGGAGTACAAAACCTAAAACAAAAAGGAAGCAGACAAAAAAGACAGAGCAGAGAGCAGATGAGGTTAATAAGACAGCTATCCGTGAGAGTAACCCAGAAGACAAGTTTATAAATCAGCTTTTAATGAATCATCCTCTGCCATATCATTCAGTTGAGAGAGTATTTCAGAATGTAGCCCCGTATGTGCCAACAGCTACCGTTTCAAAGTAACCTGATTCAGGTAGCTCCAAATGCACCTGTCAGTTCAGTGATACAGGTTCCCTCAATTTATCCACCAGTTTCTGTTGCTAGTACAGCGCAGCTCAATTCAACTCTAATTTTGAATCAGATTATGCTAAGTCCCATTGTGAGTCAGACGGTATCCACACATTATGTGAATCAGCCAGGTCCAGTTTGTGTTCAGAACCAGACTACGCCCATGTATACTCCAGCACAGACGAGCCAAGTATTACCCCAAATCAATCAGGACAGACTTTCAGTACTGTTTTAACAGGTCAAAGTGCTGGGATGTCAATTCCTCAGAGTCAGACAAATTTAGCAGGACAAGATGCATTGACGGTTCCTGTACCCATAGGTCCAGTTGTTCCATTGAATTCTTCAGGTAATTCTGGAACTAACCTTCAGAATCCAAATCCTGTACCTGCAGGGATATCACCATGTGGTTTGCAGAGATGAGTATATTCAACTGTCCCATGGAGCAGAAGTGACATATTGTCATTCACAAATGATTACCTAAGATTGAGGGAGAAACCAGTAGAATGGTGTAAGCAAACAAAGAGGTTTGTGAAACTTTCAAAATGCCTATTGGAAGATTTGAATACATTGTTTGACATTGTGGTTCCAGTCGATTTATGGGTTGAATAGAAGGGAAGTGTTGATTGGCCAGCTCGCGAACCGACAAGAGATCCAGTAACAGGGGCACTGTCTGAAGCGGTGATGAAAGGGTATTACAGAGTGAATGAGTTTCTAAAAAATAAAGTCTCTCAAAAGATGTTAATTGGCAAAAGTTTGACAGAGCACAGGAAATGAAGGAGTCAATCCAGGCTTCTTATAAAAGATTGCTGCAAACTTTCAAACAGCATAGTGGGTCAGGTTATGAAATCGAAAGACATGAGTCATTTTGTGTTCGTGCAAGGATTGAAACCTGAAATTGCCAACATGATTCAGACTCATTTGATTTGCGGGCAGAGTAAACCAATTGATGACGTGTTGCAGTATGCTAGGCACTGTAGTGAGAACATTGAGATTGTCTCAGTTCAGAGGTAGAGGGTATGGTGTTGAAGTAGATCAGAGTGGTAATGTGGCTGATATTCAGTCAATGAAGAAATTGAGTCCATGTCATGCCTGCGGTAGTTTTGGGCACTAGAAGCAAGAGTGTCCAACCAGTAATGTGCACCATTTGGTGCAGAATGGTGGTGTTACTCAGACTGTAGGTAATAGTCAAGTTCAAATTCAAAGAATCCAGAGACCCCAAATTCTCAAGCCTCAAATGCAACAACAGCAAGTGATGGTTCTTCTGCAAAACATGAAACATGAATCAGAGAGCAAACACAAATGTGAATCAGTTGGTGACACAATACACATTAATTGATTTTAGTGATGAAGAAGTTTTCAGACACATCTAACAGTGACAGATCTGATGAGGAAGAGTGTATGGTAGCAGAATATGAAGTGGTAGATCAATGTAGTCCCTATGTAAATGCCAAAGTTATGATGTGACAATGTTTCATTCCTGGTTGACATTGGAGCAATGTTGTGAGAAAACCGGGCTGATTGCAGAACCCCCCTAACTTTTTGTCCATATTTTTCACTTTTTGCTGGTGGTTTTCCTGACTCTGATGGTGCCCCTGGCAATGCTAACTAGTCCCAGAGTCTGTGCTCTGATTAAAATGATTATGCAAAGTAGGCAAATTATTATTGGCAGTATCAACCTACCTATAAGTCCTTAGTATATGGTAGAGCATGTTGGTTTAGGGACCCAAGCATGGGTAATTCCCCCACAGGTGCACTGCTGAGGTACCCAGTCTCATTTTAAAGGCTGTCCTGCCTTGCTGGATGCTTTTAAATTAAAGTACTTCCAAAGTCCTAAACTACCTTATTTCTACATATACATCACCCCTAAGGTGCCCTAGGAGCCCCCCAGGGATGTGTGTAGTGTAACTAAAAGCAGGGGGGCCTATATAAGATGTTTTTAAGCCCTGGTGAGGAAAGATAGGCAAATTTATTTTTCTCTCATTGTAGTAAATAGGCTCCACAGGCTAAAATGGGGACACTTTATTCTAAATTAATAACGTCCCAAAATGAGCTAAACATTTCATGTTTGGTATCAAACTTCTTGTTAAAATAAATCCAACAACTTGCCATTGTTGAATCTAATATAGCTAGTTCAGAAAGAGTTTTAGAACTTTACCTGAAAGTTAAAAGCCAACTTCAGCTCTGTAGCGCCGTTCTCTGGCCAGCCTTGATGAGGTGTGAAGTGGCCTGGGCTGAAGACAAAGAAAGTGCCTGGGGGAGGAGATGTTCCTCAGCAGATGGCAAAACAGGATGGGGGAGACCAGACAAACTGGTCTTCGAAGGAGGGATGGACATTTGGAGCACCTCAGGTCCTCCCCCCTTTCCTGCAGTCTCAGACAACCAGGTACCCCCTTGATTAGAGGGAACGAAAGGGGTGTGTTAAGAAATGTTAGCCACACCCGTTTGTAGACTCAGCCAGACCAGATTCTGCCATTTTGGATTTTTAAAGAATGTTGCTCCCTGGGATTTGTTTTTGCCACATTTTGCAGGAAGTAGTCACCCAAGAGGGTGGTGGCCTGCCTGTGATTAAACTCTGACCCCCCTGCTTTCCATCCCAGGAGAAAGAATAAATCTGGCAGAACTGCACCCACACCTTAGATCCCTACAAGGAACAATGACAGAAGAAGTAGGACTGCCCTGCTGGACTCCTGACCTGCACCTGGACACTGCACTATGATGGACTGCATCATCTGCAGACTTAGGCATCACCACAAAAAGGACTTTGCCTGTCTTCTTCTGGTTCTGGAAAGGACTCCCTTTTTGGTATAGGTTGAAAATACCTGACAAGAGTCCCCTGCATCAAAACCTGAAGAACCTGACCAGTGGCTGGTGGTCATTTTTGGATTTGAACTAGGTGCATTCTTGGAGCTGGAGTCCTACCCTCAAGGAGCAACTCAGAGCTTTTGGGACCTTGGGGTGAGTTGTGGACTTCTAAAGGACCTTTGAAGACTTTCTGGAAGAAGATCCAGAAGTTTGGAGAAGTTTGGAGATCTTTTGGAAAAAAGCTCCATAAAGGGACTGGCCCGACATTAGGAGTCAAGCTGGTTTACATCAACTGCGACCCAGCCTGACTTGCAGGTTCGCCCCAGTGAAAGGCTCTGAAAACCCAGACTTCCAGGATTTCACGGGGCTCCTGGAAAGGCAATCTGACAATGTTGACTCGAGATCGGCTTGCTGTAGAGGGTCATCCAGCGTCGGGGGGAGAAAACACTCCAAAAAAGTGACAAAGTCCGAACGCAAAAAGGTGACAGGGACTTCCCACACAGCGTATGCAAGGAGGGCTTCAGGGACGTCAGATCCAAATTCAACTTTGGCCTGGACGAGGATTTCTTTCTGAAGAATTCTTCACTGAGGTCTCCTGCGGCGCTCATCCGGAAAGGGCTCCAGGGAGATTGGATTGGTGACTTTGTCCCAGTGAGAAAAATCTTCAAGAAAACGAGAAGTCCGAAGGTAAACATTTGACCAAGGCCTCCCGCTTGCTGTAGATGAGCAGGGCTCCGTCACCCATCAACCTCAAATTTTGACTTAGTCCTGGTCGAGTGGGACCAGATGACCAGATTGGCACTTTTAGGGCCAGATTTATACTTTTTGATGCAAACCTACGTTAGCGCAGATTTGCTTCAAAATGTTTACCAGCAGCTATTTCTAGACGCCAGCTGGGCGTCATATTTAAGGAATGATGCTAGCCGGCGGTAAGGCCCGGTTAGCATCAAAATAAATTACGCTAACCGGATGGGGGAGGTGTAGGGGAAACAGGAGGTTGTGCGTCGAAGAATGGTGCTAGTCAGGTTAGAGTCAGAAAAATGACTCTAACCTGACAACCCCCAGGACATGACTCCTGTCGTATTAAAGAAAGGAGTCATGCCCCCCTGCACAATGGCCATGAAAAAAAAAAAAAAAAGGATCTGGACTTACCTGGGATGGGTCCCCCATCCTAAGGTGTCCTCCATGTGTGGGTAGGGGTCGGTCGGGGTGTCACTGGGGGCAGGGAAGGGCACCTGTGGACTGCTTCCATGGTCTCTGACCATGGAAATGACCCCACAGGTCCCCTAATGCCTGCCCCAACCCAGGCCTTAAATAATGGCACTAAGCAAGCTTAGAGCCATTATTTAAGGCCCTTCTCTTCCTGTGCATGATTTTTGCACGGGAGGATAACTAAGGTGCTAAGGCCTTAGAGTAATTTTTGCCGGGGAACACATACCTCGCATCTTATTGACGCAAGGTAGGTTTTCATGGTAAAAAAATGACGTTAACTCCAATATTTTGACGCTAGACGGGTCTAGCATCAAAATATAAATATGGAGTTAAGCTTGCGCTGGATTTCATTAAAAAAATGGCGCAAATCCGGCGCGGAGTATAAATATGCCCTTTAGTTTCTATGTGCTAGAAAACATTAGTTCTTTCAAAATTCATATCTCCGGTTCCCCTTATCCAATTTTAATAATTTTGGTGTCATTGTAAAGATACACATATAGGGGGTGATTCCGAGTCTGGCGGGCGGCGGAGGCCGCCCTCCAGACTTCCCCCAACAAAATACCGCTCCGCGGTCGCAAGACCGCTGAGGGTATTTTGGGATTTGCCCTGGGCTGGCGGGCGGCCGCCAAAAGGCCGCCCGCCAGCCCAGGGCAAATCAACCTTCCCACGAGGACGCCGGCTCAGAATTGAGCCGGCGTAGTGGGAAGGTGCAACGGGCGCAGTTGCACCCGTCGCGTATTTCAGTGTCTGCTTTGCAGACACTGAAATACTACGTCGGGCCCTCTTATGGGGGACCCTGCAGTGCCCATGCCACTGGCATGGGCACTGCAGGGGCCCCCAGGGGCCCCGCGGCACCCCCTACCGCCATCCTGTTCCTGGCGGGAGACCCGCCAGGAACAGGATGGCGGTAGGGGGTGTCAGAATCCCCATGGCGGCGGAGCGCGCTCCGCCGCCATGGAGGATTCTGTAGGGCAGCGGAAAACCGGCGGGAGACCGCCGGTTTTCCCTTTCTGGCCGCGGCTGAACCGCCGCGGTCAGAATGCCCTTAGGAGCACCGCCAGCCTGTTGGCGGTGCTCCCGTGGTCGGTGACCCTGGTGGTCAACGACCGCCAGGGTCAGAATGACCCCCATAATCTATTTTTATAATTTAAGCTGTTTCCTGTGTTTTATTTTATTACAATTGTGTGATTTTTAAATGCGTTGCACACTTGTCTCCTAAATTAAGCCTTGTCACTCGTCGCCAGGCTACTAAGGGTTGAGCTGGGATTAACTTATTGAGACCTAACTTGACCTAGTTGCGGCTAGTGGCCTATTGCTAAGTGTATTAACTTACCAGTCCTTACAAATAATCCACTTACCAACAAACATGTTCCTCTGTCAAACCGCAGAGTTTGTACGCAAGTACGAAAAGTGTTCTTGTCAGGAAGAAGAGTTCAAGTAGTAGGAATAGCAAATCAGCAGTTAACTAACCCGATTCCAGAACATATCCCAGTTAAAATAGGGTCATTTCAGGACAAGCACCAATTTGTGGTTTGCAATTGACGCCCAGTTAATCTGCTTGGTCGTGATCTCTTGTGTAAATTAAGTTGCTCAGATTGCAGCACCCACCAAGGAATAATGATGATAGTGATACATAGTGATGATGAAATGTCCAGCACAATTGATGAAATGTACCCTCCCATTTCATTTTTCAAAGTAGCAAGCGATAGTTGTGGTAAAAGTTTAAGATTTTTGAGGGAAAGATACGAGACTCATGAAAGGAGATCATCCAGGTAAAATCATAGCGAAGTCAAATGCAGTGTATCCAAGGATACCACCCTATAATATGTCCCCAGAGGTAATTGCAGGAATAACCCCGTAATTGAGAATTTTGTTGAGCAAGGTATCCTGAAGTAGATTGTGGGAAGTCCCTGTAATTCCCCTATTTTGGGACTGTGTAAACCCAATGGAAAATACTGCATAGTCTAGGATTTGAAAAAGGTGAATGAATTTGTTGTTCCATGTTGGCAGTGGTACCAAACCCTACAGTGATTTTGTTTCAGATGCCGTCTGTAGCTAAATGGTTCACAGTCAATGGCCTTTACCAGGCATTCTTTTCTGTTTCCTTGCATGAAGCTAGTACATTTTTATTTTCATTCATATTCAGATGTTGTGTCTATTCATGGTATCATATTCCATAGGGGTATACAGAGTCACCATCCATTTTTTAATCAGATTTTGAAAAATAATTTAGAGTCCCTGAAAATGCCTTTGCATTCAGTTTTGGTGCAGTACATAGATGATTGAATGGTGCATCAAACAAACATGAAGCCTGTAGGAGAGACACCATTGCCCTGTTAAACCACCTACGTGAGAATGGTCATAAAAGCCTTGATTTATACTTTTTGCTTCAAAACTGCAGTTTTGCATCAAAAAGTTTAGCAGCGGTTTACATCATTTCTGTGCACTAGCCAGGCACCATATTTATGGAATAGTGTAAGCCAGTGCAATGGGTAGGTCACATAAAAAAAAAGACTTTAGTCGGGTGGGGTTGGCAGTATGGAAGAAGGGAGTTTTGCACCAAAAAATTACTTTAGGCAGGTTAGAGTAACAAAAAATGACTCTAACCTGCCTACAGCCATTTTCTGACACAAAACCATCCATACCACGTGACTCCTGTCTTAGAATTGACAGGAGTCATGGCCACCACCCAATGCCCAGCATAGGGGACCAGGGTCCCCTGGGCATGGCCATAGCACCCAGTGCCATGTAGGGGGGCCCATTTCAGGGCCCCCAATGGCACTTTAAAAAACAAACAAAAAAACATTCCTGTACTTACCTATAGTTACCTGGGATAGGGTCCCCCATCCTCCGCTGTCCCTCTGGTGTGGGTTGGGGTGTCCCTGGGGCCTGGGGAGGGCACCCGTGGGGTTATTCCATGGTGTTCCACCATGGAAATAGGCCCACAGGTCCCCTAAAGCCTGCCCTGACCTAGGCGTTAAAAAATTGTGCAAAGCAAGCTTTGCACCATTTTTTGACCCCTCCTCCCTCCCTTGAGTGATTTTAGCACGGGGGATAAATATGGCACTAAAGCCGTAGAGTCATTTTTTGCACAGGAACACCTACTTTGCATCTCATTAACACAAAGTAGGTTTCCACACCCAAAAAATGACTTTAACTCCATACATTTGGCGCTAGATGGGTCTAGCGCCAAAGCATAAATATGGAGTTAGTTTTGCACTGAATTTGCGCAAAAAAAATGATGTAACTTCAGTGCAAAACAAGTATAAATATGCCCCAAAGTGTCCCCACAAAGTTACAGATTGCCAGAAAGAAGTAAAGTACTTAGGGCATCACATTGAGAAAGGTGAAAGAAAAGTGTCCCAAGAGAGAATTTCAGTAATAATGGAAATGAATCCTCTAGTAACAAAGAGAGATGCTAGAATGTTTTTGGGAATGGTTGGCTACTGCTGCCAATGAATTCTACATTTATAAGTAACAATTTTTATTCACAGCTGGTTGGTTGTGGTGCCTTTCATAACTTTGGACAGTTATGGTCCCAGAGAGGTTTCATGACCTCTTCTGGATCACCTATCCACAGCAGTGACAAAATTGACCAATTGTTGAAAGCATTACAATTATCTTTGAAAAGTGCTGCAGTCAAATGTGCAGCACATCAAAAGACAAATGATTACATCTCGTTAGGCAATGCCTATGCTGACCATGCTAACCAAGTAGCACTGTATTGTTCTCTTCATGGCACATCCTTTAATGAGGAATAGAGCTATGGTAGTAGCAGCGATGAGACAAATCAAGATGTCTTTATGACATACCTGGTAGGAAGTCAACAGGTTGCAAGAAGAAGCTCCAGAGGAAGAAATGAGAGGTTGGAGTAGAGCAGGGTGTGTTCAGAGAAATGAGGATGATTTGGGGGTTTCAAGTGAAGGAAAAGCAGTGTTGCCACATAGTTTGTTGTTTCCAGTTGCAAGATATGACATGGACAGGCCAACATAGGTAGAGACGCAATGATTAGAATATTCAGACAAACATGATACAATCCAAGATTCAAATTGGTTGCTGAAGCAGTGTGTCACAGATGTGTAACATGTCAACAAATGAATGTAGGGAAACACTCTGTAGTTAATCTGAGTCACATAGGTAGATTAGTGGGACCCTTCAACAGAATGCAACTTGATTTCATTAAAATGCCTGTGTGTAATGGATTAAGATATGTTTTGGTGATAGTGTGTGTTTTTTCACATTGGATTGAGGCTTACCCAACATGTAGGAATGATATGTCTCACGGTTGCAAAGCTACTTTTGAGGGAACTGATACCTCAATTCAGGTTCTTGGCTTCTTTGCAATCAGACCGAGGATCTCATTTTAATAATGAGATCATAAAGGTATTGTGTACGGCACTACAGATTGAGAAAAGATTGCACTGCAGTTACAGGCAGAAGCTTCAGAATTAGTTAAGCAGATGAATGAATTTTGAAGTCTCGACTGGCTAAAGTGTGTTCATCCACAACGTTGAAATGGCCAGATGCATTGCCTCTTGTCCTGTTGAGTATGTGTAGCACACGAGACAGAAAGACTGGCTTGTCCCCGCAGAAGATCATTATGCGGTGAGGTATGACATTGCCAGCTGTTCCCGCAAATGCACTTGTTAACATAACAGATGGCTTAGTGCTGGATTATTGCAAAGGAATCGCTGATGTGGTTCGTTCTATGTCTTGCTAGATTAAAGAAGCAACAGATTACCACAGCAAGAACTGTGTCATGATCTGCGTCCAGTAACCTGGGTTCTGGTGAAGAAGCATCTAAGAAAGTCATGCTCAGAGCCGTGTTGGAAAGGGCCATACCAAGTTTTTCAACTACAACAGCTGTGAAGTGTGCTGCTGTCCTGAACTGGGTTCAGATGGCTTATTTACAGATGGCTTATTATTAGAGACATTTGAACTCTTAGTAGTGATTTTTGAACATTTGCAAGTAGAGATAGATCTTGATGAACTTTCTATAAGCTCAAGAACTGTGCAAATAGGTGCAACAAATGAGAAGATTGATTTGTGTTTTTGGTATTTAATTCGCCCATATAAAGAACAGAAAAAAAGATGCTGTAAAATAATTGAAAGACTCTTTTGCATTTTTTATTTTTTATTTTTATAATGGAGTATGAGTCTAGACAAGCTATGAAACACAATCAAGGTAAAGAGAGTAAATGTAAGTATTTGTGTGTAGTATTAGCAACAGTATGCGTGTTCATGAGTATTTTATTGATAGTTGGATTGCATTTGCCTGTGAAAGATGAGATTGAGAGCACAACTACACCAATGCCAGGCGATTCAGTTACAGAATAAGATCCCCTGCATGAGGATTAAAGACTTTTACACACTGACAGTTCAAAAGGAGATTTAATCTCAAATGTGTTATATAAATTGTTGTATGAGTATATTGAGACTATGCATGTGTTTGATTCTTATGTTTGCACCCATATCCCTTCATCAGTACAAGAATGATGTACTTATCACAACTTGCCGCTGATTTCTGGAATTTCTTGCAGTCTATTACTAACTCTACTCTATCAGCAGGTGTATTTTCAGTATTTCTGTTCTAATTGTGATGTGTTTTCTTTTGTGCCTGTTAATCACCATTTGAGCAGTGTAGCAAAAGCTAAAAACCTTGACATTGTGGAAGGTTTATGTGAGCCAACCCTGACTTTTGGAACTGCATATGCACACAAAATATATTAACCTGCATTCTTACACAAGTAGAAAAATACTTGGGGGCGTGGCTTGGCCACCGGGCAAGATGGCCGTCACCCTGTGAGGCTCTGCCGGGGCCGGGCACTTTATCCGCTAAAATCCATCCTAATCGGGGCGGAGAGGGAGCGGACCCCTGGCGCTTCCCCCCGGGAGGCTTGCCGGCGATATTTGAGCCGGGTCTGACTGCTGCCCGGGTCCGGGAGGCGGGGGAGCGTCAAGAGGCCTGGCGCCGGCTGCTCTCCGCGCGCGCTGGCTTCTGAGGTGTGTGCGGGGTGAGTGAAGGCGGCGGCCGCTCCCCCTGATTAAGGGGCGCGGGGACAGGGGAACAGAGGACTCGGGGGAAGCCTGACCGGCGGTCGATTCGGGCCGCGGCTCCCCCACCCACCCCTCCTCCTCTTTATTACTCCGGCGATTGGTTCTGGGTGCGTGTTACGGCCTGGCCTCGGACCTCGCAGGCTGCTCCCGCCCATTGGAAAGGGTCTCCCCCGGGGGCCCCCGGATTCCGGACACACGGCGGAGGGGCGCGGGGCCTGGCTGGCAGACAGCGCATACCGAGCGCTGGTGGAGTACACCGGGACTGAACAAGGCGCGTGCCTGAACCTGGGCCTGCTTAGGAACCTGCTTGGTGAACTTGGATACCGCCCCCGGCCGCCTGTACAAAATTTCTCAGACGTCCTGCGGATCTCGTATGAAATCCTGCACTGAACTGGGAGCGTGGACCAGGTAGGGGGCGGACGGGGGGGGCGGGGGTCTGGGGCCCTGGCTGACACGGCTCTTCGATCCCGGTGCCCTATGGACTCGGGGAGCCTGAACGCCCTGGACTAGCATCTTGGTGGCTGGTTGGCCCCCTCCTCCCCCCGCCCTCCTGGGCTGAGTCGTGCCCCCTGAAGCTAGCGGAGCTCATCTGGGCCCACGTATGGAGATGTATGGCTATGTGAGAGGTGGAGGCCGCTGTGCGTGCCGGGGGCCGCCTGACAGCTTTGTGGAGTGAGTGAGACAGTCGATGAGTTGTTTCTTCCGGCGTTGGAGACTTGTTGTCCTGGGCAGGTGCATTCGGACTACTCCAGTTGCACCATATGGTAATACTGCAAGATGGGCAAGGCAGATAAGCAACAGGCTAAACTCTCCTTCTCCGGAGGAGAAAAACGGGGCGCCACTTCCGAACCCCGGCTCAGAGATGCAGACACTGAGGAGGGGTTCTCAGAGATGTCCGTGAGAGCCATGTTCATGGAACTCAAGACCAGTTTGGCCGGAATAGACGCTAAGCTGGATCATGTAACGGAGCGGCTTGACCGCATTAGAGCCCGAGTGGACGACCATGACGCTAGATTTGAAACTGTAGAGACTCACACATCTGATATAGAGGACGCTCGCAGTGGTGATAGGGAACAGATTGCGCAGATGGAACGTCTTCTGGAGGTGATACGAAACAAGAATGAGGACCTGGAAGCTCGGTCCCGACGCAACAATATCCGTATCGTGGGGCTGCCGGAGACAACAGATATGAGTCGCATGGAGGACTTTGTCGAGAACATGCTACAAGAGCTGTTTCCTGGAGAGTTATCTCGGCTGCTGGTGATTGAGAGGGCACACCGATCCTTGGGCCCTCGGCCTCCGCCGGGCACTCCTCCGCGCCCAATTATTGCACGGCTATTAAATTACAGGGACCGAGATACTGTGCTTCGGCTGGCTAGGGAGAAAAGCCCCCTAATATTTAAGAACTCCGAAATTAACTTTTTCCCTGATTACACCCCAGGAGTACAGGCACAGAGACAGGCTTTTCTGCCGATCAAGCGCATGCTCAGTCAGGCTGGAATAGGATTTGCTCTGTTATATCCGGCTAAATTGAGGGTGAGACATGAGGGCAAAGTGCTATATTTCACGGATACAAAGCAGGCAAATAAGTTTGTTAAAAGATTGCCTAAACAGCGGGGGCGGGGGCTACGGGGGGGGTGAGCCCAGAAAACGCCTCACTTAGCGACAATGATTAAGTGTTAGACCTGTGACCTCGCTGCCACTGGAGCTGTGGAGAAGTATGGGTCCGCTCCGCGATCTGCCCCTGATATATAGTTGTGGGCTGTCCATGACCCCTCTCTCCCATACCTTTTTTAGGGTGGAGAGCTGATCGGCGGGCCTATGCCCCCACGGATGATTCCGGTTCTTTCTTGTTACATGCCCGTAGTTTGGGCTCTAGGGATGGCTGGGTGGGATACTACTAGGGTCCGATTGGGGAGCCTGGGTGGGAGGGGGGAGGTGAGGGCAAACTGGGAAACGTTTTTGGTTCTTTTTCTGTTTGGTTTTTGGCAGGTGGAGGGCTGTGTCCATGTGCGGGGCTGCGTGGCTGGGGGTTCGGATGGGGGATGATGCTTCTTCTACTGTGAGATGCTTGACATGGAATGTGCGGGGACTTAATGACAACCGAAAAATCCGGCTGGTGATGGCTTATGTTAAACGTCATGGCATTGATATTTGTATGCTTCAGGAAACGCATCTGATGGCGTCGACAGTCAGCAGACTGAGGGCTGGCTGGGTTGGTGAGACTCTTCACTCGGCATACTCTAGCTATGCCCGGGGGGTTGCAATTATTATCCGTAAGGGGCTGCAATGGCGCACGCGAGAGATCATTATCGACCCCAACGGTAGATATGTAATGCTGAGCGGAATGCTGCTGGACAGGGCTTGCCGGCTAGTGGCAGTGTATGGGCCAAATGTGGATGACTCGGAATTCTTTCTGGAGGTATGGCGCCAGGCAGAGTCGCTGGGAGCTGGGGCTGTGATTTGGGGCGGCGATTTTAATGTTGTGCTGGATGCGTGGCTGGACCGCGAGAGTGTGGCCAGGATGCAACACGTTTCTGCAGCAAGGGCATTGACAGCAGTAATGGATAGTGGCGCGCTGGTAGATTTGTGGAGGCGGAGACACGCGGGTGTGCGGGAAGGCACTTGTCTGAATCACTTTCATAGCAGCTGGTCCCGTATTGACCGATGGTTGGGCACTAAAGATGTAGAGGTCTGGACTAGAGCAATTGATCATCTCCCTCGCACGCTGTCAGACCACTCACCGGTACTATTAGATCTGGCGTTGCCTAGTGAGTTAAACCCAACGGTAATGTGGCGGTTGCCCAGTGGTGCCCTCCGGGACGACACCTTCCGAGTGGAGATACGAGAGGCCATTCGGCTATTTTTTGAGGAGAACCGAGGGTCGGTGGACTCCCCGGGCACGGTATGGGAAGCATTTAAAGTGGTGATCCGCGGGGAGTGCCTAGCAAAACAGCATGGGATAGTGAAGGCACTAAGACGAGAGATGGCTGATATTGAAAGGAGGCTTGAGGTCCTGGAGCGGAGACTTGAGGCCACATGGTCAAACGAGGTACTTGCGGAAATTAGACGAGAGGTGTCACTGTATGAAGAGGCCTCTCTTAGAGAGGTTTGCTTCCTCAGGAGACATGCGCGGGCTCGTAGATATGGAGAGGGCGAGAGGGCTGGGAGGACACTTGCGGGGTTGCTGCGCAGCCCCTGGGCCAGCAATTATGTCACTGAAGTATTAGACACCGAGGGTGTCAGGGTGACTGGTACTGGAGGCGTGATGCAGGAATTCACCAAGTTTTACTCGCAGCTATACGCGCCTCCGGAGGGACTCAGGGAGGCAGATATGAAGGAGTATTTTGAGAGCATTGCGTTAGTGTGGTTTGAAGAGGCACACAGGATGTATCTGGATGTGCCGTTCACGGTAGAGGAGGTGATGGCGGCGGTCCAAAGCTTACCCGGGGATAAGTCTCCTGGCACTGATGGTTTGACCCCTGCCTTTTATAAAGAATACGGGGACATCCTAGCTCCCTATCTGCTGGAAGTGTATGAAGAGTCCCTAGAGGTGGGCTCCCTTCCGACCTCCCTCCGGGAGGCCTTAATAATAACCATCTTGAAGCCTGGTAAAGACCCGACGCGTAGCGATTCGTACCGTCCTCTCTCCATGATAAACATCGACAATAAGATTCTTGCAAAAATGATAGCGACCCGACTACAGCCACTACTTTCTAGAATGGTGCTCCCAGATCAATCGGGCTTTGTTCCCGGGAGATCCACGAGCCACAACCTACTCACCTTCTTTGCAGTGCTGGGATCACTAGAGACAGACGACGACGTGGCCACTGTGTTTCTCAATGCGGCTAAAGCCTTTGATTCCCTGGCCTGGGAATATATGTTTGCACTTCTGAATCGAGTGGGCCTTAGCGCGCGATTTCTAAATTGGATCAGGCTGCTGTATACTCTGCCTATTGCCAGGCTTCGTCTTAACGGGGGTATATCAGCCCCATTCCTGGTCTCGCGGGGTACGCGACAGGGCTGCCCGCTGTCTCCGCTTCTTTTTGCGGCTGCCATGGAGCCACTGGCGGCGGGACTGCGTCAGAGATATAGCAATAGTGGCCTACGGTTCCGGCAACGCCCTGTCTTGATATCCTTATATGCGGATGATATAGCGCTATATGTGCGCAATCCCAGGCAAAATCTGGATATCTTACTAGATGAAATTGTTCGCTTTGGGAACTTTTCTGGGGTCACCATTAACTGGTCGAAATCAATGATTCTGCCACTAACCCCCGGGGTGAAGAGATTTGACTCGCGATACCCTTTGATCTGGGCGGACGGGCCAGTGCGCTACTTGGGTATACACCTATGCTGCGACACGGAGACGCTCCGACTTGCTAACTATGAAACAGCTATGACATGGCTAGAGTGCAAGGTGGAGACCTGGATGGCCCTTCCTCTTTCGCTGACCGGCCGCATCGCTATCACTAAGATGGTGGTACTCCCTAAATTTCTGTATTTATTCATAAATCTTCCCCTGCCACTCACTAAAGCTTATTTCCGGCGCCTGAGATCTGCGCTTGTGCGGCTGGTCTGGGCGGGGCGTCAGCCCCGTATTGCGTGGGAGAAACTGACGCTGCCGTTTGATCGCAGCGGATTGGCAGCTCCAGACCTGGAGTTATATTACCACAGTGCCCAAGCACATTTCGCGTACTTCTGGCTGAATCCGCCCCGATATATGCCACATCTTGCACCGGAGAGTGACTCTGTCTGGCCTGACGGCTTGGTATGTGTGCTTGGGGGGCGGGCTCTCCCCCGCCCCAGAGGCATAGACACGGGCTCCTGCACTGCGGGAGCATGGAAGACGTTGATGCGGCGGGCTGGGCTGTTGGCTCCTTTTGCGCCATCACTACCTGTTATGGCGATGGCTGACGGCCAGATGTTCTGTGATGGAGGTGTGCGCGGGTTTCTGCGAGATGCTGATTTGCAGGCGCTGGGAGACTGGGTAGTGGATGGCCGGCTGTTGGGTGTCCCTGACGCACTCTTGAACTGTGACGATTCCCCGTTGCGGCTCTTTTATGCACTCCGCGTTCGCTCCTTGCTGCGGGATCGGTTCTTCGCAGAGCCGGCCGCTCCCCCCGAGTTCCGGGCTTTGGAGGCACTTTGCAGTGCGAAATCCCCCTCCAAGCTAATAACCAAACTGTATAATGCTGTGAAGGAGCAGAGTGGCGGCTTGGTGATGCCCGCCCGGGCTGCATGGGAGAGAGACTTGGGGGAGCCTATCCCGGATGGGATGTGGCGCAGCTGTTGAGCTCATATGAGAACATTGTCCCCGAACTATAGACTGCGCTTGCTGCACTTCAAGTTTCTACACCGAATATATTATACACCCAGGAAGTTACACTCCATGGGATTGGTGGCAGACCCCCGCTGCGTCCGCTGCGGAGCCCCGGATGCGGGTTTTTTTCACCTGGCATGGGAGTGTGAGGAAGTATATAAGTACTGGGAGGAGGTGCGACGAGCGATTGCTGACATGATAAGAGAAGAGATACCCCTCTCCCCTAAGGTAGCGCTGCTGGGATATATGGACGAAATGCAGAGCCCGCATAGACGTTTAGTGGGGCTGCTTATGCTTCTGGCCAAGAGGAGAGTAGCAATGTGCTGGGGTGGGGGGAGAGTACCGCACAGATCGGACTGGTTACGAGATGCAGCTTTCTGCCATGACCAACTGTTAGTATTCTGGGAACTCGTGCCAGAGAGATCACGTCCCAAAGATATTTGGAGCCCTCTAGAAGAATACTTGGCTATGCAGACTGTGAGTGTTGTGTGACTGATGTCCCCCCACTAAGCGTTTCTGCCCCCCCCCCCGGATCTTGCGAGTTATTTTGATGTGTGATAGCCCTGCATGACGTGGTTGTGCCCTCCGCCTGCCTACTACTAGAGGTTATCGCAATTGTTATCTGGTTGCAGTTCTCCCTACATGACGGTGGTTGATTAATACCATTGAGTGGTTATGTTGTTCTCCTTGCATGGTGCGACAGAGTGCTGCATCTCTCCTGATATGGTGGACCCTTTTTTCATTATGATTCCCTTTTCTGGAACGGGCCCCGGGTTACTGGCGGATGGTGAGAGACGCTGGTAGAGGCACACCTGAGAATAAGACACCATGATAGTCAAATGATGTGTAATGACTCTTAATATACTTATCCATTCGTCTGGAGTTCTGCTGCATTAATGTATGTTTTCCTTTTTTTTGGGGGTTTGTACTTAATTGAATAAAACAATAAATAAAAATAAAAAAAAGTAGAAAAATACTTTATTGGGCAAATAGGTGACAGGAGAAAAGTAATGAAAACCCAAATAGAAAAGGGGATAGTTCTACAAAGCTGGCAAAAAGACATAGAACATGTTTCAGGCAGTACTAATCAAGGATATTTGGTTTTAGATTGGCAACATGTAGGTAAGCTATGTATATACAGGCCTAAGTGAAAGATCGATACACATTTTGTAGGTACTAGTGAATGTAGAAATATATTTTTGTTTAAGAGTGTTTGGACTTTTATGCTGAATGGAACAAAACCCTGCCATGCCAGGTGTTTATTTCATTTGTGGAAAAAAATGCCTATTTCAAGCTGTCGAAAGGTATACGTCACCTGGGAGTCGTTTTTCCAAAAATCCATCTATGTGGAAAATGTTGATGACCCTGTCTGGAAACAGAAACAGAATTCCATAATTAAAAGAGGAGCTAGTGCTGCAGAAATTACAGGAGACATTTTTGAATGATATCAAGATTAGGAAGTAGTCAACTGTGTTTGATAAACTATCTACTGACACAGCAGGCACCATGTTATTGATGGATAGAGAGATGCTTGCTATGACATCATTGGTTTTGCAAAATCACCTTGCATTAGACATTTTAATTGTGAAGAAAGGCAGAGGCTGGAGTTTTGCATGTGCAACAATGTTCCACGTACCGACTGGACAATAGTAAGTAGATAAGGAAATTGATTAGAAACATCACTAACCTGAAAAATGACCTGAAAAAATGAACAGACACCACCACGTGGGGATCAATTGTAAGTGTTTTTCAGCCATGGGAAAGTGGTTTTGAAACTTGGGAAAAGGAGTAGTGGGAATGATCTTGAGACCTGTGTTGATTGTGACTTTGTGTGCCTTAGCTGTACTTGGATTTTACAAACTATACAACATGTGCAAATAGAAAAGAGCTAATAATAAACAGAGAAGGTAAGAGATAGAAATGGAGACTATGAGAAGCCTTTATTACCGTAACCTCAAGAAAATGAAGGCTTACAGCAGACCTTACTGGAAAAAGACATCAAAGTTTTGAGCCGTCTCATTGAAATGAGAGTATCCTTTTTGTGACTGCATAGAGTGCCATCAAAGGATGGACTGCTTTAGCTTCTAGTAATGCTTTTAGTGCACCATATGTCAGCATTTGGTGACATTTATATTCATGTGTAAAAAGTCTAGCATAGGGAAAAGCTGCACTGACATGTAATTTAAAAGTTTTCCTGTTTAGAAATTGGTGGACATTGTGCCTACCAAAACTGACAATGTGCTAGCATGATTTAAAACAATGTTGAAGTATATTTTCATCATTAGAGCAATTAACATTAGTAGAGAAATGAATTTCTGTGGTTTTGTACATGTAGAATCTAAACCTCACTAGAACGTCCCTGTAACCTTTGATTTTTAGTGAATGCATATATATATATATATATATATATATATATATATATACACATATTCAAATGAAATCAATTTTAAAACAACATAGGCAAAGGTTTAGCTATTAAAAAAATAATATGTGTATATAAATAAATATATATGAGCAGGGTAAATATGGTAATTTCTTAAACAAATGCAAGTGTCAAAGCAGACATTTTCATGCTTTTGGTTGCAATAACATGTTTTTTTCCTTTCGAATAGGACATGTGACCTGGAACGATTACCCTCTGACTCCTTATGTATACCATTTCGTCTGCAAATATTATCTGGGCAATCGGTAAGGCTTCCATATGCTCTGCAATTTTCTGAATAAAATGCAAAAACGTACAATGCATAGGATTTTAATTACATCAAAACATTCTACTTTGTAATAGTAACCCTTTATTTATCATGCATCTTATAGTGCAATACAAACTGCACACAGGTCGTGCATTGTGATGACTGTTACCTATAGGGTTCGTTATTTGGCATCATTTGAGAATTAATTAAATTAGGACTATCCTGTACCATGAAAGGTTTTGATTCTGTTATTATAGAAGCACAACTGAAATGCTTGCTGAATTTATTAGTTGGTGGAAATAATGTGGCTGTATCAATTGCTGGTGAGGAGGAAGCATTTTCTAAACTACCATCAGTTTCAGTGAGCCCACCACAGATATTCTTACACTTCATCTTCAAATCTTAGTTCCTTATTTAGAGTTTTGTGGACTTGATGCTCCGTCACAAGCCTGTTGGATATCCCATCTACCATATTACAAGTGCCATAAGATTTAATGCACTTGTAATACTGACGAAGATATCCATCAAGTTAGTGACAAAATTTCCCCTTCGCTGAGTTCTAAATCAGGCCTTTAGTTCTTGGTTTAGTCTTTGTCCCATTTAGATTTTTGATTTGTATTAGTTATTTAAAGCAAATAAGAGAATGCAACAATAAACATTGCAATGCATTTGAGACAAAAAGTCATGCAATATAGATTACCGCTTAAAAAACATAAGAGGGAAGACGCATTAGCAATGACAATATGTATCGCCTTATAAACAAGCACTGACAAGTTCAATAGGTTTGGCTTGTCACTGAAAATACAAGCTAGACACATTTGCTTTGGAAATGCTTTTGCGTATTGCACACTTTACCCCACTACTTACTGTTTTCATACTCTATGCGAAAGACCTGAGATTTAAATAAACAGTACACCAAAATCCTTCACCAAAAGTGGCATTCACATGTCCTCTCAGTTTTGAAAAGCAACAGTTAAAATTTTCATGAGGTAGGCTGCTGTACCTTAGGCTGTAGAAGAGGTCACTAGAGTCTGACACAAGTCATTGATATAACAAACTGCAGAATCTTGAACCACTACCAGAAGACCATCAAGGCTGATACAAGTCTTTTATGTAAAAGGCTGCAGTATCTTGGGCAGTTTCTAGATGTCCCACAGGCATACACAGCCTCTTCCCCAGTGACTGATTTCATGGGTTGAGCACTTTCACTTAGGCCACCAGGACGTTGATCAAGCGGGACACACTACCCTAAAAAAAACTCTCCCACTTTATTTGACTGGACAAAACCTTGGGTTGGTAGCAGCCTCTACCACTGCAATGTTCAGTTTCAAAACATTTGGAGAAGTTAGAGCCTGTACATCAAGACTGTGGAGCAGGCTCCTAGATGACCTGGGTAAAAATGTATCATTTATTTAATGAGAGAAAGCTAAAATCAAGTTGTTTTGAAATTCTTGGCAATGAGTTACTTGAATGAGAGGATTAAGTTGAGGGTGACTCCAAGGGGTTTGGCCTGTTGCGTAAGTTGGATGGGAAGCCCCTTAGGTTTGAGTTAGAGAGCCATGAGTTTATTCGAGAATACTTGGCGCTTTGGGCAAATAGTGTTTTGCATCAGGTAGTTTGTTTACATCCAGGTTGACATTTACTTCAATTCTTCATATATCTTTAGTTGAGGAGATTTTCAGATAGAGTTTGGTGTTGTTTGTTTGTATACTGATGGACTGATACTGATGTTGTTATTGTCTGGAAGGGTGGCTCTCAAGGATTCCATGTAAAGGTTGAAAATGTGGCAGGATGGGGTCTTGAGGGACCCAGCTAGAGATGGGATGAGTCTGAGATCTAGCAGCTCGTATGTAAATGAGCTACTGTCGGTTGATATTAACAATTTAGGAATGACATCAGTTAAGGTCATGCAAGTTTCAAGGTATGGCTCAATGGTTAACGGTGTTAAAAGCTGTGGGAGACTGAGCAGAATGATGTGAAAAGGGCTGTTTTGGTCACTGAGAAACTGTTGTTGACTAGTTGGAGCATGGCTGTTTTAATGCAGCACATAGTCTGGACCCTGATTGATAGTCTTGAACTAGGTTATTCTTGTTTGCTATGCTTCTATAACTAGGTGGCGACTGATCTCTCAAAGATTTCTCTAAGACATGGGAGTTGGGTTGTAAGACTTAAGTGTACATGGTTGACTTGATCTAAAGTAGGCTTTTTCACCAGGTGGCGTGTCTATCCGGTCTTGAGAATGTCTAGGAAGGTTTGCTGGGTTATTAAGTTGTTCACAATATGAGAAGGCATGACATCTCACTGGAGTGAACTGATGATGGTGGACAGACGTCCATCATCTTTATAGGAGGGAGCTTAAAGTGACTTCATACTAGGGGACAACAAGATGATCAGTTCGGTCCAGTAGTATTTGGGACTGGCAGTAGATGTGAGAGGACACAGAGAGGATGAGGTCCAGTGTCTTGCTTTTTCAGCCAGTTGACTGGCTAATGTGGTGTTTTGTTTCTAGTATGTTGACTACAATGTGAAGGGCATTTTTCATGTTTCTGGTGCTGTAGCCATAGGGAACATTCAAGTCTCCAGGAAGGTGGAGTGCGAGTGTTGTATTGAGGCAGATGTGAGGAGAGCTGATATTTCTTTTATGAAGTCCTTGGGGGTTCCACGTGGTCTGTAGATGGTCCCTCTGGGGGATACATTTTGCAATCCACTTATCATGCAATGTTATATTAAGGTCACTTTTCTAATATAGTTATCAGCATATGTGGATTTTTGTCACTTGGCGAGGGAAACAATTTTATGTTGCATAATAATGTATAGTGCTCACCCTGTATCTAAGAATAGTCACTGACCTAACACCTTTAGCACAGTCAGACACTTATTTGTTGTACTCTCTGTTCTTTGGTTCTTTTTCTTTATGCCGTAAATCCTGTGGTACATTTGCCTATTAATAAAATTAAGTGTCAGATGGCGTGATATCATATTTTTTTCAGACAAGGTGAGATATGTTCAACATACAGGAACTAAGCCATCTTCCTCAGTGTGTTAACAGCATTAATACATTATATTTACATTCCTAACAACTAAGGTTCCTCAGAAATTTCGTTATTTAAAGATTCATCCCCCAGAGTCGGCTATGATATTACCCACATAATTGAAGAAAAAAGAACATGAAAAAGTTTAACTTAATTTAATAAAGGAAGAAAATCAGTAGAAAAAATAGAATGTTCACCACAAACCTTCAGAGTAACCTCAATATGATTAGCAGTCTATATGGACTTCTTATTAATTTTATCCCTAATCAGCTGCCTAAGGCGATGACATCGCAATCTGCAGGTAAATGGGTGCTACATTTAATTACAAAGCATGAAACATGCCTGTATATTTCTTTTTTCCCTCTTATTCTGTTCATTGGGAATGAGAAATGTGTTCTGCTTTATAATAGTTGGCGGGGCGGTCCACAACGCAAGATTAACACATAGTAAAATCCATTCGGAAAATGTTTCTAATGCAGGGTGGAGTTTCACACAGACTTTGGTAGCATTTTTCATATCTGACATAGCAGGTAGGGACTAAGGAACCAGTGTCCATTCTACCTATGGGTAGTAGCATAAGACATTGTAGTGTTTTATACAACCATTAGGTCAAATTAACAAATTGCAATAACTCCCACTATTTTATAACCACCGGTCAAATATATTGAATACATGAGAAGTTTCTGATTGCTAAAGCCAATTTGCCAGAACTTGCATTCATTTGAGAAACCTATAGGAGAGATCCCTTAAAAGTGATCAGCTTATTTCATCCCTTTTAGTCATATTTTACAATGAACTGTTATGGCTTTTTATTGGAAGCAACTAACTGAGGATTGAACAATACATTTCACTTATGGCTAGCTTCTAACAAGCTGCTTCTATAGATTTTTACATAAGGATATCAGACAGGATTTAGATAATTCACTGAAAGTTGGCCACTTTTAGTATTGACTTTTGGGATGTGATGCTTTTAAACATTTCACAACATTTTGCAAATAGGTAGGAATACATGATATTCTGAATAATAGTTACTACAACAATGGAAATATTTCTAAAGGAATCATCTTGAGGTGAGGATAACAGATTTTGTTTTTACCAGACTTAGGTGGTCATTTTGACCGCGGCGGTCTTTTACCAAGACCGCCGAGGGACCTCCGTGCAGAAGACCACCAGTGGTGGCGGTTTGCCACTCGGCCTATTATGACCGTTGGCAGCTCTCCGTCTTTTTACGGACAGAGAGCCGCCAACAGCCATACTTGCGGGCGGCGGGGAAGTGGAGGTTGCTCCACCGCCACGCCAACAGAACCCCGCCCAGCGAATCACGTCCTGGCGGTGTTCTGTTGGCGGTGTGGTGTCGGCCGAGCAGCCCCCATGGCTCCCATCGTCGGACCAGGAAGTCGATCGTCCGTGAGGGGAGGGGGTGGGGGGTGTTGTATGTTGTGTGCGTGCATGGGGGTGTGTGTATGTAGAGGGGGTGTGTGAATGCGTGTATGCTTGCTGGAGTGTTGTGTGTATGGGAATGAGTGCGTGTATGTCTGTAGTTATGTCTGTATGGATGTGTGCGTGGATGTTTGAATGTGGATGTGCGTGTCTGACTGTGTGTGTGGATGTTTGCATTTTTAGTTCGGTGTGTGCGTGCATGTGTGTTGGTGGTGCCTGCGTGCGTGTCGTGTGTGTATGAGTGTTGTTATGTTGGGGGTCGGGGTGGGGAGGGGGGTCCTGCCACCTTTGGGGGGTAGCAGGGGTGGTGGGGGGGTAGGGGAGGGAGTCGGGGTGGGGGTGGGGGAGACCCCGATCAGTGCCAGGGAACTAATTCCCTGGCACTGATAGTGCTTACCGCCATGGATTTCATGCCGGTTTCAAACCGCATGAAATCCATGGAGGTAAGCCGAGTCAAAATACCGGCAGCGGTATAGTGACGGCCGCCAGGCTGGAGACCCTGGTGGTCTCCAGCCCGGCGGGCGGAACGGAGAACCGGCGGATAACCATGGCGGTAACCGCCATGTTCATAATACAAAAAAAAAGACCGCCAGCCTGTTGGCGGTCTTACCGCCGCTTCTCCGCCTTCCGCCAGGGTCATAATGACCCCCTTAGTAATATCACATTTGTTTAATATCTTTAAGAGTATGGGCCCATGTTTGATGTTCTATATTTTTTTGCATCTTTCTTTGTTGTTTTTTGTTATAGACTCTGCGGAAGTGATGAGTGTTTATAAATGATGGCTGATATCAAAGAAAGATGTAACAATCACCCAAGCGTCTTATCAAAATGCACATGTTTTTTAAATATGCACGCAGCTTTAAAGGAAATGCCTGCGGTGCCCAGAAATATCATAATCCTCTTTTTGGATATGTTTGAATATGTTTTCAACCTTATGCAGTTCAAATGTTTATAAATGTTGTTTGCTTTTTTTTGCTAAGAATAATCATAGTCAATGTATACTCTCTCTCTGAAATTGAATATATTTTAAAACAACAATTTGTCATGCATGTTTCCAATACCCAACTCACTTACACCAGTTGTGCCAGTCACTCTCCCATACATACTCTGCTTGGTCCACTTTTTCTTCACTCAACTCCACTTACTCCATTCCTCAGACCCTCTCACTGCACTACTCACACTCACTCATTCGTCACACTGAAAGAGGTATCTTACATCTGGGTAAATAGACTGGGTCATTCACTTCTCACCGGTCTGGATATGTCATAGCCACACCTGCATCTCACTTTTAGGTAGAAATTAATGGAATATTAGACCGAGCAATTCTCAGCCCCATCTGCAGATTACATCCTGGTGGATTTGACTGAGATATTCACCATTTAAGGAATTTGCCTAGGGTAAAAGGCTAGAGTAACGTTGAGCAATTTCTGCATCTTGCATTTGGATGGTTCTTACTAGGGTACGAAGTCTCAATAATGCTTAGTAGTTTCCACGCTTTGCCTAAAGGTAGGGCTGAATGTAGTAGTAGAACCAAACATTGCTTAGCCTCCACTGCTTTCTACATCTGCCTTGACCTGGCCTGATTTATAAGCATGTGATATTTTCTGCCACATTTACACCTTTTATCAGGGTGGACAGGGCTAGAGTGAGAGGCCTGAGTAACTCTTCACTGCCACTGCATTTAACCAAAGTTATTGAGTGTTTCTGCTGGAAGCTTTGGCGTGTCTGATCCCCTTGGACATCTCTGAACTCAGGGCACTCCATCCCCAACCTCGTACAGTGTCAGAATGTGCACTTGCAGTGTTGTGGCTCCACAGGGGGCAGGGCCTCCTCCGGCACACTGAAAAGTGTTACTGCAATCTCTCTGTGTGGGACATGCATGGCCTGCAGCCTGGCGAAGCCCGGGCCAAGGGCAGGCCTGTCTTGCACCAGTCATCATCTGGAGGAGGCAGGTCTGGGCCACCTCCCTTGGTTCTGTGATTACCCATTAAATTGTGGTGAGTGCTTTTTTTCTGGAAATTGAGCTCCTCTCTCCTCATTGAAGTAGAGCCCCTGTTCTGTAACAATGGTTGAACACAAACTGCAGGTACTTCCAAACCCCAGGCGGCGCCATTCTTGACGCATACCTCAATTGAGTTGTGGGAGCTATAGACAGGGCTTCAGGTACATTTGGGCCACAGAGAAGCAAGAGGAATGAGGCCTCTATAACACCACATAGCCCTCAGCCTGATGTAATCGTACAGAACCTACAGTCATCAACGTCTACATGTAGCATGCTTTCTAACCCTGATCCCCGGACATTAGTGAGGGGGGCCACTTGGCAATTGTAAAAGGAAATCCAAGCAAGCAGCGCCACTAAGGTTTTTAGCATGACAAGCATCACGCCATCCCCTCTCCCTCACCACCTCCACCTTCTCTCCGGCTATTGCAGCTACATTATCCAACACATTACATTATACAAGCTCCAACCAATCTGGACTGGGATTATGTTTTTGGCAAATTTCAACTCACGGTGATTATACGTTTATCCCCGCTATTTGAAAGATTATGCAAATTGAAAGCTGCAGTGTCTCAGCTGTCACAGACCCATGCCAACTTGTTGGACCAAAGGTCCATCACTCTGGTCCCTGCAAGGGGTGAAAAAATGCCACAGAGTTTGAGCCCTGTTCCTATTATGGCCCAAACATCGCCACAGGCTGGACAAGCCTCTTATGGTCCCTGCCCAGTTTCCTATCAATATACTAGTGCAGGGGGGAGTCAGAGGTAAGGAAAGGGGTGAACCAGCATGTAGGTAAGCAGGGTGACAATGGAGCTTTGCTAAGAGGACCAACTGCAGGCCCCAGAATAAGCTGCAACAATTTCCCAACCAATCGCAACTTAACCTTCTTCCAGACTATTGTCCCTGTGTGGCTATGTACAACACCTAAAGTCCATCATATAAAGAACCATTTTTTGAGCTGAAAAACAAGGTTTGCCACTGGTTGTCCATTAACACAGACTTTGACATCAGTGAATTCAAGGACATTTTGTAGGTAAATGGGGTTAGGTGGGTTGGTCCATCAGTCAAGCACAAGAATGTGGATTGTATTGTTATGAACTGTCAGAACCCTAGCTCAATGGTTAATCCATTGTGGGGCCTGGAACATACATGAGGGTGTTGGTACAGGCATTAGTATTGTCTCATTGGGGTATTTTTATAAGCATCTGAAAATCTTCACTCGGAGGCGAAGAAAGGAAATCATCATCCCCATGAGTGGGCAGAGGAGCCATATAGGTTTGCTGTTTATGTTTCTAACAAGTTCCATCCACTCCCAGATAAGGCAAGTGCAGACTGATGTTCGGTGGGGAAGGGTACTCACTTAGAATCAGCTCATTTAGATGTTCCCCAGAAGCACAAGGCCTGTGGGGAGGGTGATCTAGCAGAATTAGTCCCCCTGACCATAGACCATGACCCAGAAAGGACTCCCACTAGCTATGCAAATTCTTGAGATTCAGTGATGCAGTCTTGTATCACAACCAGCAATATTTATCATCCCCAGCCCACTGTTAATTTTATTTCTAACCCTTGGGCTTCTAATTGGACATCCTTGCATAGCCCTCCTGATGAGCTTGGTAGTTCTATAAATGAATCTCCACCTCCCCTTCCGATACTGTCTTAGAACATTGTGGGCCTGAGAAGGAAAAACAGGGATCCAGTTTGAGGACACTTTATCAATCAATATGATACAATAATCTTGCATGAAACATGAGCAGTGGAAAACTGTTTTAGATCTGGTTATTCTAGTTTTAACATCAAGGCAATGCCCTCCAAGATGGGTGCCTTCACACAGGCTTTTATTTTGGATCAAAAACATGCCAAATTTATTCATAAAGAGACACAAGACTCAAAGTACTGACATTCCGAGTCTATTCATTAGGGGTAGAAATGTTAGCAGGACAGATATTTATAATGTATACAATAGCTCAGTGCAGCGCATAAAAGAGTCCCCTGTGCTACAAATACTCGCCCACCATACCTCCGCTAAAACAGCAAGCACACCGCTCATAATTGCTGAAGATTTTAATACTACCTATATGCCGCTAGATGGCCTAGAGTCTGCAAGAGGACGAAGCTAGATTTATACCCCTACAGGAGAGTAAACCCCTTTCATCATGACCAATTGATGCCACTCAGCTACTGTGATATTACTTTGAACCATGCTATGTGGGCATGTAACAGGAGGTTTAAGTCTGATTCACACTGCACTTACAATTTTGCCCAAGGCACCTCCCAAAACAGAATTAATTATGTTTTTTTAGATCTTGATCTCCGATATATGGCAATTGACTTCGAAATTTTAACCAGATCTGACAGTGACCATACCACACTTATTAGACTCATACTGGATGAAAATTATTTGTTTGGTAATTTTGCTGCCCGGGGCACTAAATCAGAGGCACTTGTAAATTTAGTCAATAACTGGAAAACCATTAAATGGTCCAAGCTCTGTTTCGATACTGAAATGCTAACATACATTCATAACACTTTTAATGTTATTTTTAATCCATTTATTGAGTATGATTTTATATATTATTTCTACTAGACCACCATGATGATTTATTTAGTGCCTTGCAGTTGCTTTGTACTTAGCATCTAAGATGAAAAAGGGGGCCCCCAGAGCAGTCATTCACCTGGTTCACTGAGGAATGTTGTCAGGTGAAAAGTCAACTAATTGAAGCTGTTAAAAGGGAATCCCGAGAGGCAATTTCTACTGACCGTGAAAATTACAAATGCACTACTGCATTCATTATACAAAGCTGGATAGACTCCAAATGGTTAACCATGGTTGAGGTAACTACAAACAATCTTTTCTAAGATGGTAGTTTTAGATCTTACAGCTTTTTAGAACTGGCAATTCAACCATAACAGGGGTTGAATCACTTCTCTAAAATCTATTCTCAAACCAACAGAGAGGTGGTTGCACCTAAGGTAATGGTGTCAAGCTCGAGAAATATCACTACTGATGAGCCAATTTGGGGAGGGAAATTTCCATATTCCAAAGATCTTCCAAGTTTTCAAAAGGTTGGCAGAAATGTTCCTAGTAATTACTGGCCGATCAGCCTCATGTACAACCTCCAGAAGGCTTTCTGCTATCAAGCTGGCAAATTACTGGACTGGATTGATGAGGCCTCCATTCTGTCCCAGTTACAGCAGGCTTTCGATGCAAGGTGAGCATGATAGATCAAACTTTTTGCTTTGATCTCATTGTTTCAAAATGTCGATTTTGTCCCTACTCAGCATTTTTTGTCCATGCAAGATCATGCATTATTAGATATACTTATAAGATTATAAGATTATATGACAACACCCTTGAGCAGGTCAAATGGGGTTGGGGGTGAACTGACTGATTGTATATCCGTAGAGCGTGGGGTAGGCCAAGAGTGTATACTTGCAACAACACTGCTTTTGTTCTACATAAATAACATGGTTAAACACTTATGCAATTGTGCCCATGATTCCCCAAGTTTAGGAGGGAGTTCCTTCCCTGCACTCCTCTTTGCTCTCACAAACTCCACCTGGGCTCCAAAATCTGCTAAATAAATTCACTGATTTCTGCGACATCTGTGGGTTGGAGGTGAAATATAACGGTAATCAAAGTCCACAGATCTTTCAGTGGTGGGTTCTTAATAAAGGTGGTTGAGAAATTTGATTATCTGGGGATTGGAAAAGATAAATCTAGGACATGGAAATCCCATATCTAAAAAAAAAAGTATTACACACTACTTCAACAATCGCAAAGAGGTTCAAGGCGATTACCTCCAAATACGTTTCCCCTGCTCTTGAAGTTTACAGGGCAAAAACCTAGGCTGCAGCGTGGCGCACACACAGCGATCGGCTGGATTTGCTGGCCGGCTGCAGACAACGCGGGGACTCGGTCAGGCCGACGGAGAGGAGAGGCACCCGGCGGGAGACTCCAGCACTGGGAATGTGCTGCGCTGGAGCTCCGTCGGGTGCGAAGAGGCTCAGCGAGGATTTCCCTTCGGGGGAATCCGGGCAGAGCCAGCACAGACAAGGCTCCTGGGAGGACTTCCCTGGAGCCTGGTAGCGCGGCAACGTTCGCTTTTCAGGCAGCCAGGAAGATGGCTAGCGAGGCTGCAGGTACTGCTAGAAGCTCACCCAGGCTGAACGGAGGAGACAGGAGCCCTCCCCCTCCACCGGTTTTCTTCTAATTCATCTCAGGTAGGGGGGCCGGGGCCGAGGGAGGAAGAGAGGGTAGGGAGGTTGGTGGATGTCAGGGTAAGACTAAGGTTAAAACTTTTGATTCAGCAAGACATTTTGTAAAAAGAGGAAGTGAGGGAAGGCAAAAAATAAAATACAAACTTACACCCTCACTAAGAGCCTACTTTAGGGCGAGACCAGAGGATATTGTGCTTATTCCGGGTCAAGGGAAAATGGATGACCATACTGTTAAGGAAAGTGGGAATGGTGTAGGCTCTGGCAAGGAGGTTGAGGATAATTCTTTCCCTCCACAAGCAGGTTTGGACGTCTCCCTGACTAGTCAAGGTGGTAACTTATCAACTTTGCAACAGGAGGAAGAAGTTTTGGTTATGTCGGTTTCTAGCCCTCCCCTCGCCCAGGCCTTGGCCCCCGGTTCAACGTACAGTCCTTCTATGGAGGCTGTGATCCTCTCCATCTCGGAGGACATAAAAAAAGGCTTTGCAAGTTCGGAGAGCAACCAAGGGGAAATTAGAGAGACCTGTGAGGCATTGGAAAAAAAGTTTGATAGTTTGATGGAGAGGATCCAAACTTTAGAGGAGACGGTGGGGGGGATGAAGGAGGAGTTGAAACACCACAAAGATGAGATTCGGGACTTGAATGAAAAGGAGCAAGGACTACAACCAAGGATCGAGCAATTGGAGAACTACTCACGTAGGAACAATATAAAGCTGTTAAAGGTTCCGGAAGGAGCAGAAGGGGAAAATCTGAAGTCTTATGTGGTCTCTCTAATTAAATCTGTATGCGAGTTGGAGGAGAGTAAAGAAGAGATTGAGAAAGATATCCAGAGAGTCTATTGTGACCCCTTTACGAGGCGGCCGAATAGTACCATACCGAGGAAAATCCTGGTTAACTTTTTAACTTATCACTTAAAGGAAAAAATTCTGAGTAGTGCATTAAAACAGAAGTCATTAAGTGTTGAAAATGTGATATTTGAGATTAGTTCCGACCTATCTAAACTTACTATGGATAGGCAGTGGGAATTGGGAAAACGGTTGGATGAGTTTAAGAAGCTAGGGGTTACGGCACAGTTGAAATTCCCGGCATTTCTTCGAATAATGCACAATAATAAAATGTACAACATAAGAGATGTGGGCAGGGCAGACAAACTTTTAGATGTTATTAGGAAAGAGTAGGCTGATCATGTGTAAAATGGGATTTCATCCCTGAGGATTTTAAGCCTCCAAGGAAGACGGGGCGCTCTAAAATAAGGGCCATGCTGGCCGACATAGTGGGGGGGTTCTCCATGGGAGGGTGGTGGGAGGTTAGGGGGGTGGTATTTTGGGGTAAGCATTAAAAATGTTCCTTATTCACCAAGGCTGAGGGGTAGTTGGTTAGTTAGGAATGGCTAGTATAGGCAAAGGTCAGGGCGAGGGAAGGCTTACGATCCAATTTCGTTCCTGGAATATCAACGGTCTGAGGACTAAAGCGAAAAGGAATAAAATCTTACAATATTTAAGAGACTCGCCAGCACAAATACTCATTTTACAGGAGACCCATTTGGCGGCAGATGAGTGTAAGGAGCCATTCGAGGCACAAAAATGGGTGCAAACATGCTCTTGTACCACCCATAATTTTCATACAAGGGGAGTGGCTATTCTGGTTAAACAGGGTTTCCCAGCTAGACTAGAAATTCTCGAAGTAAGAGCGGACCAAGCCAGTCGTTGGGTCATAGTAAGAGCGCAGGTTGAGGGTGCAGTCTTGGTATTGGTTGGATTCTATGGCCCGAACTGTGATGATATTGAGCCCCTTAAGAGGGTATTCTCTCAGTTAATCGAATTTTCAGACTCGGTTATTATGATGGGGGATTTCAATGTGGTGCTGGACAACAAACTGGATAGAAGGGATACCTGCAGATCCTTAGGCACGCCAAAATCTTAACAATACCTAAAGAGAATGATGAAGGAGCATGGCTTGTGTGATATCTGGCGAAAGAAGGGAGGGTATGCTAGAGTCTTCTCCTTTTTCAATAAGAAATATAGCCATGCTTCACGGATCGACTATTTTTTAGTTGATTGCAGGTTGTTGGAAAATGTGGATAGTGTCGAATATTTACCGTCACATTTATCAGACCATGCAGCGGTAGCATTGCATTTGACCCTGCCTCAGAGGAGAATGTATAAGAGATGGACACTGGAGCATGCATTATTATTAGATGAGGATGTGCTATCCCAACTACGTAGGGAAACAGAAGCCTTTTTTAATATTAATATAGGCTCGGCATCATTATCAGTGGTTTGGGACACTTTTAAGGCCGTTATACGAGGAAAAATTAAGAGCATTGCATGTTATAAACATACATTGTTTAGAGACGAAATAAGCTCTTTAGAACAGGAAATGTTAATAAAAAGCGAGAAGTTGGTTGGTAAAGGTGAAGTATCCCAGGAGGAGGTAGGGAGGGTGGAATTGGCCGAGCTGAGACTGCGGTTGGCAAATATTTTACAAGGAGAATTGCTAAAAGATGGGAGGTTAGTAAACTAAAGCACTTTTAATATGGGGAGAGTTCGGGAAAACTGCTCGCTTGGAGATCTAAATCGGACCAGGTCAGGAGTTATATTAAGGAAATAGTTTTGGAGGAGACAGGTGCAATACTGACATTTGACTGAGGATATTGAACGTGGGTTCCAGGAATTCTTTGCATCTCTGTATACAGGACATGTAGAGGGGCGAGAAGAGCTGGTGGAGGACTGGTTAGCCCCGGACGTGTTACCGGAAATTTCACAACAAAACCAGGAATTTCTTAATGGCCCTATCACGGTTGGTGAAGTGCGGGCGGTGTTAGCTGGAGGTAAAGAAGGGAAAGCCCCGGGCCCTGATGGCATTCCAGTAGAGGTGTATAAAGTACTAGGCGATATAATTATTCCAATTCTGACTGAGTTGTTTGGTAAGATTTTCATAAGCGAGATAGATATACCATCTACATGGAACGATGCAATTATTACGTTGCTAGCTAGGACTTTTGAATTAAGTAATTCTAAGCCACATCTGGATCTTAAATGTGTGTGTGTGTGACTCAGAATAAGTGTTAGCCCTGAATAATTCTCAGTTGCCTCTGCATGGTACATCTGGGGGGGCATGACTGAGGTAGTCAATCCTGAAAGAAACTCAGAGAATTACACCTGCATAACTTACAAACACTTGAGCACTTTATATTTTGATAGATCTGTCAGGGAAATGGGCAAACATGTAAGGTCTAAAGCTACCTTAATAACTCCTTAAAATTATGCATCTTAGCTGGGGGGGGGGAGAAAACCTGTATGCTGCTCATCATGTACAAAATGTGGCAATATTTACCAGTTTGCATACAAAAAACCCAAAACATTCCCTTTGGTAAGTTGTCAAATTGTGTGTGCTTTCTGCCTTCACCACTGAGTCACATGATCTAAAACAGTGGTCCCCAACCTTTTGACTTCTGTGGACCCCCACTTTATCATTACTGGAACTCAGGACCCCCTCTGAATCATTATTGGAATTTGAGGAACCCCCACTGAGTCATCACTAAAAGCTGTGGACCTAATATATTAATATAATTTATTATTCTAAGCAGAGGAGGTTTCACAGACCCCAGGGATCCCCGGACCACAGGTCTTGGACCACTGATCTGAAAGAATAAACGTACCATGTAGGGAAACGCCTATTCAGCCATCAGCCGGGGCCATTCCTGGCACCATAACCTCTATGGCTTTTGCAGCTGGCCTTCTTAGATAACCTTTGTATTTACAGGTGACATAAGAATGTCCCTTTGCGACAGTAGTGTTCAATGATCACAATGCGTGAGGCTATAAGGGAAGTGGAAAATTATTCAGTGATCTCTAATCTGTGCATCTTAGTGAGGTAATTCCATTATTAAACAGCAAGCATCACAGGCGGGAATGATGAAATGGCCCCTTTCACGGATAGAGCGTAAGAGGTGTCAAGTATTAGTGGGCCTAAAGTCAAGAAAAACTTTTTTTTTGTGCCATGCATATTTGAGAAGGACATTGTTGCAAATAGGTTTCACCTTTTTTGTACACCTGGATTTTAGCTTTTTTGGTTACACGGTCTTGGGACTTTTTTAATGAGGATCAGTTTTACTGCTAGTGCCCTTCCAAGCAGAATCTATTATTAATTTCTTTGCACAATATTTTCATCCTGCACTCACCCCAAGACTCGTTTACCGGGTATTGTCAGTCCAAAGGTAACATTTTTTACCCTACACAGAAAAATATGTGTTGTCACATCAGGACAGTTATTAGAACAACAGTAATGCTATTTTAAAACAATGCACTGCCCGCAAGAAGGGGACTTACCAACCAGTTTGCCACCTTATGCTTCAGGTCATTGCAGATTCTGCTGGAACTTTTTGGCTCCCCTTTGTCTATGTGGGAGGACCCCAAGTGGACTGACAGACCTCTTCTTTACCTCTGAACACATGTATGGGGGTTGGAGTTTCTTCATAGGAGCAAAAAGGCGAGATTGGGCTACCAATATTATTTGCTCTCAGGTAGAACCTTGGTAGTGTAGGTAGAAATGTTAGACACGCTATTGTGACAATATGGTGGGACTCATCTTGTGTTTCACTTTCATGGTCACTGTTGTGATAAGGCTGAGTTTCATTACCCTCATGAACGCATTTCATGCCTCTTTACATAGGATGCTGTTGCGTCAAAAAAACCTATTGAACCAAGATCCTGCTTCTGTTTTGTCTTTGCTTATATGAGACTTATGTAACTGAGATAAAGGGGTAAGAAGATCTGTTCTACCACAACTTCCCTGAAGAGCCTGAGTGTCATGTGATAGACTGCCAGAAATCACTTCTACCTCTGGTACTTGTGAGGTGCTGCAAGCTAGCCGGAAAGGGTTATGCTGGTAGCTGTCACACGGTGTGGGATCAGACTCAGGCCTCCACATTCGGTGTTGCTGCTGCTCAAAATCCAGCAGTCTTGTTACCACAACAAGAGTCTACGACACCAGTGCCTGCTTTTTAAGATAAGGATGGTGTCACGTAGCTAGGATAAGGAGCACTTGACTGGTCCTAGCTCATGTACATATGTGTGGGCAGCATGTGTGAAACCACTGTCATGTGTAGACTGGTAACTGTGCACAAGCAGCCTGGCACGGGGGACTCTGCAAAGCTAGGTGTTGAACTGGGCTAGGCCTTAAAGTATTAGGTGAAGTTGGTATGGTTTACTGTTTTGTCTACAGAGATACCGTATTATACATCTATGGAAGAAACCTGCCTTAGACTGCATATTTGCTTTATTTAGGCCTACATATTCCCCTTAAATATGATAGTGAGGTGAAGTATGTGTGCCTAGTTTGACTACGCAGGTGCCCATATCAAAAATGTACACCTTATGAATTCTCATTTTTCTTGCTCAGCTCAGGATCAGTGTCCAGGCCTTTTGTCACCTTAGTGGGCCAAGTTAAATAGCCTGCTGACAGCAGAAGGGACAGAACCGTACTCAAACAAGAATCCAACCAACAGTGCTTCACTCAGTTCCAGAGGAGGAAGGGGTGGCAAAGAAAATCTGCAATGGTTAATTAGCTGTCACACCGTACTAGGTTTGGGACAGCCCAGGTCCACTGATCAAAGGAGGAAGCCCAGACCTCAGCCAACACAGGCAGCGTCTCCCCTTTGAAATTCTGGTGAGAAAGTTCCTGGCAGTGATGTCAGCTAGGAGTGGAGCTGAGGCCCCGAAGGAGATGTGAGCAGTGACTTCTTGATGGCATCATGGTAGATTATCCCAACATGCTGTGTAGGAGTGTTGCGATGGGGTGGACGGATGATTTGCATCCTAGGATTGGCCAGGGTGCTTGGCTTCTAGAATTCTACACCCCATTAAACTCTTTCACAAGGATTGTTGTTGGAGTTGGACTATAGACCTTGACTGTAACAATATCATGGAAAGCTGGAAGTACAAGCCCCCTGATGAACTAAGGACTCAGGACCAAGGGATCTAGATAAGAGTCAGTGAGGCTGGTCCCAATATGCCCCCTGAGGACATTTGGGGAAAAACATGGACTTCACTGCCCCCTTGATGCCCTGTAAGACAGTCATGAGGCCATGGGGGTCTGTGGAGGGCATTGAAGAGGAGGAAGCTGGTGCAGGGAGACAGTGGCAGCATCTCCCAGCAAGGTTTGCCCTTTCTAGGCAAATATGCCTACTAAAAATGTTTTTGCTGGCTCAAGATTGCCACTGGGACTAAAATGAGCCCAGGATGAACCAAATTTGCCCAAGAGGTCCCAAGTTCTGAACCTCCAAAGCTTTGACCTCCCCAGCTGAGAAACAAAGGGCATGGAGCTCTTCTATATTTTCTGCAAATTCCCCTGGGGTGGGACAGGTCCCAGAGGTTGGAGCAGGAGTTTTTTAGTAGGAGAAATGGGCTTTGAGGACTCCCAACCCCATGTTCTGATTGCTCATGGTGGCCTCCATCTCCTCAGAGACAAAAGCAAAAGGAAGGGAGAGCCAACACCCCACACACACTAAGAAAGAGGCAAGGAGCCTGGAACCCAATCTCCAGGCCTCAAATGACAGCAGACAGGAAGCGCCGTTGTGCTCCACCAAGGATGAGATAAGTGTCAGAGGTCCCACTCTTAAGGCCCCCCTGCTACAGGAAGACGTAGAAGGCACACCACTGCACCCCTCCAGTGGAAGTGGGCTTGCTCCTGTCCCCCATGCCTGAAGGTGGGAGTGGCCACAGTAATCCATTCACCTTGCACACCAGGAACAGGTAGAGAGATCGAGGAGGCCAGCTCCTGTATTGGTGAGAAAGATGCCTGCAGTGCAGGAAGCAGGCTGTGCCATGTGGGAGTGGAGAAAAAAGGGCACGCAGTGTGAGGTCGCGCGCAGGTAAAGATTGCAGAACAAGCTGCTACTTAATTATGCACAGCTTCTGGCAGGAGGGCCCCAGAATACACTCTGGAGCTTAGTTGCATTTCTCTTTGCTGCTTGTGGTAGCCCCAAAATTAGCAGGGGCACCACAAATGTTGAAAGCATGAGGGGGCTGCAGGTGTGCAGCTCCCCCAAAGAAGTTTTAAAACTCACCCTACTGTTGCAGGTCAAGGAAATAATGACCCTAAATAATTTTCACCATTATTTCTATGCACTTCAATGCCTTTATTATTTGTTCCTCAGCTGGGAGTGTGGTGCTCTCCAGGGATCGGTTCTATGTCTGCTGTTTATGTGACCTAAATCTGCTTAAAAAAGGCACAGGTAAGTGTCATGTTTATTTTCAATGCTTTATCAACCATTCATTCTGAAAGTGTTGTTTTGATTAATGTTGAAATGCTTTATTGGCATTAGGAATTAAATTTTTTACAGTGAAATGATAATTGTTTAAACAAGTGGATTGTTTGTCTATTAATAAGATGAACCTTTGATTAAGCCAATAGGATTGTCTTATTTAAAGTGATACCCTCTTAAATTGTGATGTGCTGACTGGTATAGGTGGGGGGATTATTGAAGTGCTATGTCAGTGTTCTTGGAAGTTAAGTACTTACACACTTTTCCTCTTGATATAGTTTGACAGTCAATTAACATATATAGATAATATATTGATGATTTTTAGGCACCGTTCTGATCTGTGCTCATCCATGCCTGGATCGACCCCAGTGCCAGGAACCCTGATTTTCCTACAGCCTGCAGCTATACCATTGCGGAACTCGGAATACCCTCCTAGATAGAAGTTGACACTTCAAGATCATACCAACAAACCTAGAGGAGGGATCACCATCATCCAGAAAGAAAACATCCAATGCACCACTGAGACAGAAGACACAATCTAGACCATGGAACATCTCAACTTTAAACTCTAATCAGATGGAAAAAACACCATCAGAGGCACCGTTGCCCACAGGCCATAGGACCATGCCCCATCTTCTGCATCATCATCCCTAACTTTATTGCCCCTCTCCTCACTAACACCAAAGACTACATCTTTCTCTGAGATCTGAATTTCCAACTTGACGACCTCAATGACACCAACATCTACAGCATGAATAATATCGGACTCACCCAACTCGTCGCTAACCCCACCCAACATTCAGGTCTCATGCAGGAACCCATTTTCACCTCCAGCAACTGGGTCAAGTACGGCCATGTAACCAAACAGCTGGACAGGCCCCTTCATCGTACGCTTGAGCATTTCTAGCATCTGCACCGCCACCGCTGAGCCACCCAGCATCCCCCGCCACAGCTGAGACAATCGGTCAATGCCCTCAACACAGCATGCCCTAACACTGCATCAAACTGGGACAAAGCTAACACAAACTTCAAGTCCTGGATCCCCAGCTGCACCCATATCATCACTCCCATCAACACCAGAAGTCACAGGAGAACCACCAAGCATGCAAAATGGTACACCAAAGAACTAAGCACAGCAAAATGCCACTGCAGGCAACTGGAAAGAATATGGTGCACAAGCAAGGACACCTCAGACAGGACCACCTACATGTCATCCCTCAACCTCTACCACTGGCTACTGGGAGAAACAAAGAGGAAAGCCATAACTGACTGCAACTAATGCAATTCCAACCACAGCAAAGAGCTCTTCAATTTCGTCAGAGAGTCTGCCAAACCCCCAGCTACAGAAAAGATCATCACTCCCCACCAACATCTATGTGACACACTTGCTGACTTTTTCCATAAAAAGATCAACACCATCTATAAGAACTTTGAACTCCATCCCAAGCCCTCAGACGTCCTTCACCTTCACACACTCACCAGAATCAACACAGACCAATGACTTACCTCCTGGGACCAGCTCACCCCAGGGCACAACAACTATCATGAACTCCATTCACTCAGGAGTCCCCATGGACATCTGCGCGCATCATATATTTAACCTTAGAGGCCGCAGGATCAGCAGCGAGCTCACCACCCTCTTCAAATCCTCACTTGCCAGGGCCACATTTCCCGAAGTTTGGAGACATGCAGAAATGAAAAAAACTCCTCAAGAAAGCATCTGTTGACCCAAGCAAACTCAAAAACTACCACCCCATCTCAGTTCTCCCTTTCCCCCGTCACAATTCCTGGAAAATGCCATCAACCAACAACTCATGAAATATCTGGAACAAACCCTTCTAGACACCTCCCAATCTGGATTAAGTGCCTTGATCACACCCACTGATGACATCACAGCCCTTCTCAACCTGAGAGAAACAGCGGCCTGATCCTCCTAGACCTCTTAGCAGTTTTTACACTGTATCTCATAACACTATGATCAGAAGGCTGCATCACATTGGTATCCAAGGAATCACCCTCAAGTGGATTGCCTCCTTCCTCACAGGAAGAACACAAAAGGTCCGCCAACCTCCATTCAAATTCTTACCCAAAGACATCATCTGCTGGTGTCCCTCAAGGATCCTCCCTCATCCCTACCCTCTTCAACACCTACATGACCCTCTTGGCTAACATCATCAGATACCACGAACCAAACATCACATCCTACGCAGACAACTCCCTGCTCATTCTCTCTCGGAAGATTCCACCAGCACAAGAACCACTTTCCGCAGGTACAGGACGAGTACCACCAACTGGATGAAGAACTAATGCCTGAAGCTCAACACTGACAAAACAGAAGTGGTGATCTTCGGCAACAGTATTACTCCTTCAAACTACTCCTGGTGACCCTTGGAAATAGGGCCATCACCAAAACTGACTAACCACACCAGAAACCTTGGCATAATCCTGGACAGCAAACTGACTATGAAGTCCCAGATCAATGCAGTTGCCTCTGCCTGCTTTCACACACCTTGCATGTTAAGAAAAGTCTTCAAATGACTCTACCTGAACACAAGACATACCTTCATTCATTAGACTCTGGCAACACACTCTACCCTGAGATCAACACACGCCTCCTACAGAGACTGTAGACCATACAAATCTGTACTGTAAGACTCATCCTCAACCTCCCCACATGGACCCACATCTCCCTCCACACAGGCTCCTCATACAGAAGAGATGCTGATTCAAGCTGATGATCCACACCTACAAAGCACTGGACAACCAAGGACTAGCCTACATAAAGTCACCTGAACTTCCACCACCCTACCAGACAACTACACTCCACCTCTGTTAGACCTGTCAGCCTTGGGCTGGTCTTCCCCTTATCTTTGTGCCTGCTTGCCTTATATTTATGTTAATTATTTCTGTTGACCTTAGGACTCTGATTACTTTACCATTGCCATCCATGGCTAAAGTACATGTACTACTCACCTAAAACATAGTTTCATTGATGTATCCATAATTGCCATATTTAATTTAATTATAAGTCCCTAGTAAAGTGCACTATCTGTGCCCAGGGCCTGGAAATTAAGTGCTACTAGTCGTGCTACATCACTGCTTGTGCCACCCACCCAAGTAGCCCTTAAACGTGTCTCAGGCCTGCTATTGCAGAACCTGTATGGGTAGTTTACGCAGCCATGTCGACATGGCATTTAAAATCTCTTGCCAAGCTTTAAACTCCCTTTTATTACATACAAGTCACCCCAAGGTAGGCCATAGGTAGCCCAAAGTACAGAGTGCCATGTGTGTAAAAGACAGAACATACACAATTTTAAATAGCTTGGTAGTGAAAAACTCCCAAATTAAATTTTCACTACTATGAGGCCTTTACTCATAGGTTAACATCGGGCATTCCATATTACATTTAATAATCTGTATTTATTAATTGTGAAGGAGTAGGCATGTCTTGTTTAATACCTATGGAATGGTAATGACAAATCCCCTTTATGTGTAAAATAAGGTTTAATATTGCAGTTTTGAAAATGCCACATTTAGAAAGTTGGCATTTCCTTGCTCTTAGCCCTGTGTGCCTGCAGCCTGTTTCTAATCCCCATCTGGGGATGGGGATGACAGCTGGTTTCCTGCATTCCCTCTAAACAGCCTCACACAATGAAAGAGTAGGTGTGACTGAGTGGCCATCTGCATGTTTATGGGTCATCCTGGGCAGGATGGGAGGGAGAGGCTCACACACCTCAATAGGCACTCTGCTCCCTCAGGACTGCCTAACTTCTTGGAGTGAGTCTGGAGCCAGGGCAGGAAGAAAGGACCTCTGTGCACTTTAAAGACCCTTCTTTGAGGTCACCCCTGCTTCAAAGGCACAACTGGGTATTAGTACTGTATTAGTACTGAACCTCTGACCCTACCAATTCACTGTGAAGACCAATGCCAAGAAGAAGGACTGCTGTGATGCTACAAGGACAGCAGCTCTGGACTACTGCTCTAGTATAACTGTTTTTCTGCTGTGCTGCCCTTATGCCTTCTGCCCTCTACCATGCTGAGGAATGACTTGACCCAGAGTAACACTAAGGGCTTGCTGACTTGTCTCCTGTTCTGCTGAAGTCTCAGGAACACAAAAGATTTCCAACACAAACTACAAAATCACCTGGACTTTTCTTGCTGCATGCCTTGCCCTGTCAAGTGTTGCTAGTCCATTCCTGGGCCCTTGGAAGTGGGTATTAGGTGCAGCAACTGCCTAAATCCCCCCTTGCCACCGCAATGCTGATCATAAATGATGCATCTACTCCAAAGCCAGTGCATCGCTGCTCAAAGACTTTGCATCGTCAGGTGCGCAGCTTGTGATGATGCATCACCTTCACCACAAAAGGTTTGACAACAACACATACCCTATTACGTGGATTGGAAGTGACACATCACCAAACCAGCCAGGATCAACACATCGGCTTCTCCACGCCCCTTGCATCCTTCCTCCTCTTTCAACACAACCCTGAACCAGGGGTACATTGGGCCAAGGTTAGTCCATGTATCCTACCCACACACCATCGTGGCTAGACTCACTTTTCAGAGGTGACCTGGTCTAGTATGACCAGATAGCCCCGTTGGTGCTTTATGTTTTTAAGCACTACAGTTTCATTTATTCTTATTCATATCTCGTACTCTTTTTATTGGATTTTTGATGTGTTGGTCTTGTTTTGTTCAGACAGTTATACTCTATAGTTCTAGCTTGATGTGGACTCTTTTGTGGTGTTTTCACTGTGTTACTGCTTGACATGTTGCACAAATACTTTACACATTGCCTCCTAAGTTAAGCCTGACTGCACTGTGCCAAGCTACCAGAGGGTGAGCACAAGTTAATTTATAGTGTGTTCCTGACTTACCCTGACTAGGATTGTGGTTCCTGCTTGGACAGGGTACACATCACTGCCCACCAGAAACCCAATTTCTAACAGCCGCCCTCTCGCTTGCCCCCATCCCCGCATCCACTGAAGCAACAGCGGAGGATGGACCTCCTTCTACCTCGCAGTGAAATCCTAGAAAGACCTCCCCCTGCAGCTGTGGCCCTCTAGGGAGGGGTAGTTATTTGTTTGGTCTCAATTCCTGTTAGGATGTTAATGAATCAGTGTAGTAGAGGGATACCTAATGATTTCACATGGTACTTCAAATGCTTTTTACATAGATCAGAGGGGCACAGAAAGAACATCTGCCACTCTGCCTTCATGCTTCACAATAAACTCATAAAAGGTATGGCAGTTCATTACACAGCACACCTTTGCCCAATGAGGTTATCCCTATCTTCTTAACAAAACACCAAGAAAACCTAAACCCAGCTGTTTATGAATGGAAAGGACTCACCCACTTATCTGTGGCACGGTCTTCATCTGCCCGTTCACCCCACTATTTTAGGACAACGCAAGCACAGTGGTCTCAACCTTTTTGCTACAAAAAAGGTGCTCAGAATAAGCAGGTAGTTCTGGTCAGTTAAGGGGGCCAGATATTCAGGTTAAAATTAACTCTGAGTAAATCAAGGAAATATCTTGTATTCGAAAGGTACATGGGGCAGGAATAAAAAAGGTCTTTCATTAACGGGATTTAGTGAATCAATACACCCACTAAGTGCACTTGCCGATGATGAACCATACCACAAACAAGTGGGTGAGGCTTTCCATCCATAAGCATCTTGGTTGGGGTTTTGTTGGTGTTTTGCTCATGAGATAGGGATTGCCTCGTTGGGCGAAGGTGAGCCGTGTAGCAAACTGCTCTGACAGGCGGTTAATGCTCTTAGCCTTCATGCCCATAGAGAAGAAAAAATCTGTCAGGATACAAGGTCAGTAGTCTGTCGGAGGATCAGTACCTGTAATTAAGGCACCCCATCTTTTGCCGTTTAGTTGTTATCACTAAGTGTAGTTAAATCTGGAGGAAGAATCTTGAGTTGATCAAAGGTAGTAGCATCAAACAGTAATTAACAGTATTGCTAAGAGGAGCAATCAATGTGGAGCAAATTGGAGACAATGTAAACTATTTCTAACATGGCTTTATCAGATACATTAACAGCTAATACTCTTGGTGGTGGAAACTATCAGGGCATGTAGGGTGAGGTGGGATAGGTACTAGATAAATTGTATAGTATTTGGGTACAGATGAATGAGACAGAATACTTCATGTAGTAATTGTACCTAAGGAGGGAGAAGCATGTCTGAGATCGGTCTTCAGGGTGCCTCTGGTCAGTATTCAATAAAGGTATTTTATTATAGTCTTTAAGGGGTAAACAAGACTTAACCCTTTCTCAAGGGCCCTTTACTGAGGAATCCATGTTGAATCTGCAGCATGAAGGCAGTCCTGCATGTTGCAAAGGTGCCTAATCCGTGTTTCTTTCTGAATGGAATTGTAACCCCATGGTGGAGTTATGCTTCAGTTCTTGAAAGTGTCAAAGTATGTTAGTTCATGAAAGTTCAAGAACTTGTCTAAATCTTATTGACCAAAGCATTTCTTAGTTTTCCCATATATTGTGATAATAATTGTGCCTAGTTCTAACAAGCTGAAGTAAATGTCCCACTTCATGTGCAGTGGGTCAGAAATCTCTGACTACTAACATCAACAGCTGTATTGAGCCATCATATGTGAATGAAGATTCCAGGAATTGTAGATGATGCATTATGAGGCTTGTTTTTAATGGTTCATTTCCATGTGGCCATTGGAACTGCAGTGGTCATGAGAAGTTATACTGATAGGGCCAGCAGAAAGTCAATGAGGACCTTTATAATGTCCCACTTTTCACCGTTGTCAGGGACATGTGGAACTGCCACTGCTTCTATCCTTCAACTCGAAATTGTGTCTGTGAAGCATTCAAATATCATGATCACAGTCATGTTCATTGTTCAGATGCTTTCTCACTCGTCAATCTAAATCCAACCTCCTCACAGTTCAGTCAAGTATCTTCTGGAAATCCAGTAGTTCAGACCGCCACTAAGCCATGCGAGGTGTTGATGACTGAGTGATCTTTCATCAATGAATCCAGTCTCAATATAAGCCTGTTTGTGGTAGTTAACAGTAAGATCTGTGAGCGCAAGACAAGGCTTTATAAGACATAACCTACATAGTGGATGTGACAGCTGACATTTACAGCAATATATATAGTGCACTGGCCACTTCATAACAGAACATGTTGAGAGTTTGAATCGTCCTGGAAGTAGCCAGGGCCAGTTGCAGACTTAGTGGCAAAAAGAGTGGCTGAGTAGAATGAGTCTACTGAGGTATTTTCTATTCTTTGCTGTATCAAGCTGCCATTGCTATGGTGCCCTTGTTCTGGTGCAACCTCAGGCTTGTGAGATATGTAGTATAAGTGGTGCATGCCTGGAGGGTTTAATACCTGGAATTAATGGCTGTGGTTTATAAGGACAATGCTCTCATTGTGCCAGGGCAGACGTTTTGAGATACGTTTTTTAAAGTGCATTGATTTAATACATATCCTGGTGAGAGTTCCCTTGTAGTAGGTTATAGACACAAGTGCCAGTAGTGTAATGTAACATTTGGGGGACACTCTTGTAAGGAATGTTGAAGGTACTTCAGTCATACCCATGTCCCATTAGTCACCATTCTGACATTTACATTCACAAAACTGGATATAGTTTCAATGTTGAGGATAGAACCAATGACAAAGTGTTAACCATGGTAAATCAAGGTACTGTGCAGTCAATCACATTCAGGCCACATTGAAAACTGGATTAGGTTAGTTGTTTGACAAAAGGGATGACTGCTTATGCTTTTCACCACAGACACTTAAATACAGCCTTTAAATTAACGGCCGCTAAACCACTGCTAACAGGAGCAATCAATGTGGAACACATTTGTAAGGTATGTGCAGATGCACCTGAAATCTATAGGGGATTAAATGAATTTGAAATAAGACTAAAGAAATTAGACAACCATTTTTACCAAAGATTAGTGCCATTATGGAATGCTATCATTATGGAAAATGTACTCAAAAAAGGTTGAAACATTTGAAGAGTTTGTATCTGAATTACTAAAACTAGCAGCAACCCACAAGTATGAGGCAACATGTGAGGATCGTATAGGAGATCAGTTCCTATTAACTTGTAAAATTGAGAGAGTACGGTATGAACTTTAGTTAAAAGATGATCCACTATTAGTCATATGGACATATGGCTAACAGTAAAGAATGTCCGGCAATAAGTGTAGGAGGAAGGGTCATTTTAATGTATGCTGTAAAAGTAATATGATCCCTAAACAAAAATCTCCAAGAGGTGGTGTTTTTCAGGTTTCTGAAGAATTGTGTTGCTGATGTCTGATGGCAGACCTAACCACCCCAAAGATATCATAGATTGTGAGGACCAGGAAGTAGGGGCCATGTTTGATTTGTGTTCAGGATTGACCATTATTGCAGAACAGGTATTTGAAAAATATGCTTGAAAGAAAAAGAAAACTTTGAAAATGGGCATTTGTCCTGGAGGTGATGGTGGTCAGCCCATACAGATGAAAGGATGTTTCTGGAGAAGCATTGCATACAAAGACAGGTATACTATAAGCAAGGTTTAGGCCTCACACAAGGGGATCAACATTTTATGATGGACAGCACAGAAATATCTAGGAATCTATCTTCATCCCAATACAGAACTACATATTTTGAACAGGAATACCCAGAAGTATTTACTAACCAACTAGGGTGTCTAAAACATTATGGTGGTCATTACAACCCTGGCGGTCGGTGTTAAAGCCAACAGGCCGGCGGTAAAAAATTTTGAATCACAACTGTGGCGGAAACCGCCAACAAAGACAGCCACTTTAACACTCCGACCGCCACGGCAGTACAAACAAACGCGGCGGTCACTGCCAACAGACAGGCGGGAGACAATGTACCGCCCACACTATTATGACAGGCCAATCCGCCACCTTTTCTGGGGCGGATTCACTGCGGATAAAAACACGGCAGAAACAGGAATCCCGAAGGAAAAACGCTCACCTCTACACACTCCACAAGGAACGAGGACGCCATGGAACCAGAGCTTCACATTTTTCCAGCCCTCATCTTCTTGCTCCTCTACCAGGAGCACGAACACCGGAGGCGAAGACCACAGTGACTACTGCACCTACGACACAGGGAAGGGGGGAGGGAAAAACAGGGGGACACACACACAACACCCCCACCCACACCATCACCCACTACAACACACACACTAATGCGTATCAATACATCACAGTTACACCCACCAAACCCCCCGGAAGAATGCAAAGACAATAGAAAATGAGTGTAACCATTGTATTATATTAAAAGCAAGTAGGCAGAAATACATATATACACCATGTACATAATATATACCAAGCATAGTAGTCCAGGTAGTGTTCTAAGAAAGTCCGTGGAACACTGGGACCACACGGTATGGGCGAGGCCCACACAAGATACCCGACCATGACGGAGAGAACACTGCAGGGGCATCAGACAGCAACTAAACAGGCACCTCAGGGGGAGGGAAAGGGGGGGCACCTCAGCACCTTGAGTGCACCCCCTAGTGTCTGCTGCGATGCCGTCAAGCGCCCATCCAAGTCCGGGTACACCACCGCCAGGATCCGGAACATCACGGGGGTCATGGTGCGATGGGCACCCCTCCCACGTTGGGAGGCCATCCCCAACTGAGCCTCCGCCGTCTTCTTGCTCCAGCGGCGAATGTCCTCCCATCTGTTACGGCAGTGGGTGCTCCGTCTGTGGTAGACCCCCAGGGTCCGTACGTCCATGGCGATGGCACGCCAAATGTCTTTTTTCTGGTGGGCGCTGACCTACATGAAATGTACAGGGGAAAAAGAGAAGTTATTATCAACTGCACCATCAAAGTGATTGGCCCCCATCCCTACCCTTGCCATGCACGCCTCAATCTCCCCCCCATCTTTCATCCACCCCACTCCACACAGTCATAGCCCATACAGCATGCTCACAGTGTATTTACCTGTTTGTCTGGAGGACCGTAGAGTAGCGTGTACTGGGGGAGGACCCCATCCACGAGCTTCTCCAACTCCTCCGATGTGAAGGCAGGGGCCCTTTCCCCAGACACTCGTGCCATTGTCTCTTCCAGACCGAGGTGACAGCAGCACTTTCAGTGTAGGTCCTCTCGTGTTGAAGATCAGGTTTCGAGTGATTGAACAGATAGAAAATGGCGGTCACGTCCACGGCGGTGCGTACCGTCACCGCCGGCGCACATCGACATTGGCTCCTGGGACCCACAGGGGCCAATGTTAACCAACGCAGCATTGCGCTGCGGTCTTCTACCGCCTACCGCGACTGTGTACAACGCCAGCGCAGTTACCTCACATCCCATTGTCCCACTTTAGAGGTCAGGCAGCCACCATTTCAGGGGCCCACATGGCTTCATTTCCAACTGCGTCACACATACCTAAGTCTAGACTCAACACACATACAGGCCACCTTTTGTGTATGATTGGTGTTCTGTGTAAAATGTGTTTACGTACCTCTGAGTTGTTTGACTCTGTGCTCGCTGTTGTCCTTCATAGGCAGCATCCGCTGGGACATGTGAGGAGATGGCGGCATCCTCCGGTGTACCGACCGATTGGTGGACCTGTCAACAATGGAGGAGCGACATGTCATAATCACATACAGGCTTGACCGTGCCGCTATCCAGGAACTGTGTACCCAGTTGGAGCCTGACCTGATGTCAGCAATCCGCCATCCCACAGGCATCCCCCTTCAAGTGCAGGTTTCCTAGCAAGTGGGTCATTTCAAACAACAGTGGCCATAGCATCAGGGATGTCCCAGCCTATGTTTTCCAACATATTGTCCAGAGTGTTGTCTGCCCTTCTGAAACACATGCAGAGCTACTTCGTGTTCCCTCAGGTGGAGGATTTGCCTACAGTGAAAGGTGATTTTTATGCCCTGGGACATATCCCCAACATTATAGGTGCTATTGATGGGGCCCATGTGGCTTTGGTCCCCCCCCACAGGAGTGAGCAGGTGTACAGAAACTGGAAGAGTTATCATTCTATGAATGTACAGATGGTATGTTTGGCAGACCAGTACATCTCCCATGTGAATGCCAAGTTCCCTGGCTCAGTGCATGACGCCTACATCCTGCAGAATAGCAGCATCCCTTATGTGATGGGTCAACTCCAGAGGCACCGTGTGTGGCTATTAGGTGAGCACCTGGAAGCAAGACAGTGGGAATGGTTGTCTGGGTCTGGGGTTACCATACAGGTTAGTGTGTGTCTAATACTTGTCCCTCGCCATTTGCATGTGACTATGGTTACCCCAACCTGTCATGGCTACTGACCCCAGTGAGGAATCCCAGGACAAGGGCAGAGGATTGCTACAATGAGGCCCATGGGCAAACTAGGAGGGTGATCGAGCGGACCTTCGGCCTCCAGAAGGCCAGGTTCCGGTGCCTCCATATGACAGGTGGATCCCTATTCTACTCACCAAAGAAGGTGTGCCAGATCATCGTGGCCTGCTGTATGCTTCATAACTTGGCATTGCGACGACAGGTGCCTTTTCTGCAGGAGGATGGTCTAGATGGCGGTGTTGTTGAGGCTGTGGAGCCTGTGGATAGTGAAGACGAGGAAGCAGAGGAAGAAGACATGAATAACAGGGACTCAGTGATCCAGCAATATTTCTAGTGAGACTCAGGTAAGAGTACAGACCTGCCTACTAAATGTACCTAAACACTACTACCTCTCTACTGTCTGTCATTTTCACCCAGTGTATGGTCACTGAGTTGTCACTTTCCCTTACGATTTCACAGATGTGGGTCCCACTGTGTGACATCTGCTTTGATTCTTCATGGACTTGAGCTGTGTGACATAGGTATGTTGACATTACAATTGAAAGAGCATTTTGTCACTGTCATTGCAAATACACTATTTTGAAATAACAGACAGGCTGCAGATTGTTTTGCGTTTTAAGTGTATTTATTTAAGTGCTCAATATTGGAGGGGGTAGTGAAATGGTGAGGGGTGATGGCGGAGGAATGTCCATGGCAGAGTCCAAGCTATTAGTCTCACAGGTGCATTGCCCAAATGGGCATAGGAAGTGGAGGTTGGGCAGTTTAAGTATGGACAGGGTGACAAAGTGGGACAGTAGGATGACAATCAGGGTGGTCTCATTTCTTGGGGGGTCTTAGCATCGTGCTCTCTCTTTGTCCTGGATCTCAGGGACCGTTTGCGGGGTGGTTCTCCCTCTGCAGGGGGTGGGGTGCTGGTGTGGTGGTCCTGTGGCGGGGCGTCCTATCCACTAGCTCCGGCGGAAGGTGGTGGGCAGATCATCGCCCATGCTAGTGTCAGGGGCCCCTTATAGTGCCACAGTGTCCCTCCTAGTGTTGACGAGTTCCTTAAGCACCCCTACAATGGTGCCCAGGGTGGAGCTGATTGTTCTGAGTTCCTCCCTGAAGCCCATATACTGTTCCTCCTGCAGGCGCTGGGTCTCCTGAAACTTGGCCAGTACCGTTGCCATCATCTCCTGGGAGTGGTGCTCCCATGATGGAGGAGAGGGCCTCGTGGAGAGTGGGTTCCCTTGGCCTGTCCGCCCCCTGTCGCACAGCAGCCCTCCCAGTTCCCCTGTGTTCCTGGGCCTCCGTCCCCTGGACTGTGTGCCCACTACCTCTGCCCCCAGGTCCCTGTTGTTATTGGGGTGGTGGGTTAGCCTGGGTTCCCTGTAGTGGTGGACACACAGCTGATTGACGTGTCCTGGGGACGGGGGTATGGGCCTGCTGGGTGGCTGCTGTGCTGGTGTTTCCAGAGGGGGGAAGGTCTGTGATGGCCTGTGCCAGTGTGAGGGAAACCGACTGTCCAGAGGTCCCCGACGGGCCGGTCTGGTCATCTAGATCCAGTTGGACAGAGGTGCTGTCATCACTGTGGGCCTCTTCTGTGGTGTGGACATGTGTGGACCCTCCTGTCCGGTGACGTTGGGTAGGGGTCCTGCAGGGGTGTAAAAGGATGGTTATTACATCTGTATGTGTCATGGTGTGCAATGGGTGGGTGAGCGTGTACCCCAGTGCTTGCATTCCTGTGTGGGAGCTTGTGTGATGGTGGTTTAGGGGGTTGTATGGGTATGTGCGGTGTGCATGCTTTAGTGATGGGTGTCCATGCTCTGTTGTTGAATGCAGGGCTTGTGTTGGGATGGGTGGCTTGTGATGTTGTGACATCTGTGAGGAGTTGGGGTGCTGGGGTTGAGGGTGGGGGTATGTGATAGCATGCAGGTAGGGTGGGGGATGTGATAGTTAAGATTTGACATACCAGAGTCCATTCCTCCGCCTACTCCTGTGAGGCCCTCAGGATGCAGAATCACCAAGACCTGCTCCTCCCATGTTGTTAGTTGTGGGGGAGGAGGTGGGGGTCCGCCGCCAGCCCACTGAACCGCCTGGTGGTGTCTTGAGACCGCAGAACGCACCTTCCCACGTAGGTCGTTCCACCTCTTCCTGATATCCTCCCGATTTCTTGGGTGCTGTCCCACTGCGTTGACCCTGTCCACTATTCTTCGCCATAGCTCCATCTTCCTTGCTATTGAGGTGTGCTGCACCTGTGATCTGAATAGCTGTGGCTCTACCCGGACGATTTCCTCCACCATGACCCTGAGCTCCTCCTCCGAGAACCTTGGGTGTCTTTGCCGTGCCATGGGGTGGTGTAGATGATGTGTGGGGTGGATTGTGTGGTGATAAGTGTGCTGATATGTAGTGGTGTGTTGTGTGAGGTGCGTGGAAGTTCTGTGGGTGATGGTGTTGTGTGCCTGTGGATGATGCTGTTCTTGCTGGTGGTGTCTCTCTCTTACCTTCTTTCAAGATTTTTTGCCATAGGGGTTTGTGGGTGATTTGGGTGTGTGTTTTATATTGTAATGGGTGTGTGGGAGTGGTGTGTGTATGTGTATCAGGTGTGTGTATTTTGAATTGTCCAATGTGGCTGTGTTTTGTATGAGTGTGTGTATTTTGAGCGCGGCGGTGTGTACCGCCAATGGAATACCGTGGTTGAAAGACCACCACGTGGATTCGTGTGTCATGATAGTGTGGCTGTATTTCTGTTGGTGTCACAGTGTCGGTTTTGTTTTCGCCAGTTTATCACTGACCTTTGGTGTGGCGGATTTGTGTGGGTGTCTGAATTTAGGCGGATTCCAAAATTTGGGTCATAATAGCAGTGGTGGTTTTTCGCGGCCGCGGCGGTGTGTTGGCGGTCTTCTGCACGGCGGTAAGCGGCTTTTACTGCCAATGTTGTAATGAGGGCCTATGTCCATAAAATTAAATTGAAGGAGAATACTTGGCCAGTATCAACTATAGTGAGAAGGTTACCAGTGAGTATCCACGAAGTAGTAACAGAGGAGCTAGAGTGACTATGCAGTATTGGCTTATTAGAGCCAGAATGGCCTGTGCCGATAGTGGTTGCAAGGAATACAGATGGGATGATACAGTTATGTGTAGATTTAAGGGCTCTGAATAAGGAGGTGGTTGTGGATAAGTACCCCCTGCCTAACATCATAGAAATGATTCTCAAAGAAGAAGTGTCTTCTCAACACTTGACCTCACATCTGCATGTTATGAGGTCTGTTTACACCAAGAGCGTCAGGAACTCATAGCATGTTACATGCCCAGGGGAGCATACGAGTCTAAATGCATGCTGTTTGTGCTAGTGTCTTTGGCTTTCAAAGGATCATGACAAATATGCTTCAAGGGATCTCTGGTGTGTTTCACTTCCAAGACGATATTTTAGTTTTTGGGCAATCTTTAGAACAACATGATAAGAGAATCAACCAATTGTTGCAGATATTTAGGGAACAGGGACTGACAGTGATAAAGAAAAAGTGTAAACTATGTTGTTCTAAAATAAATCTCTTAGGCCATACGATAACTTCTGAAGAAATAGAATCCAAATCAGAACTAAAGGATACCATAATGGAGCTCGCTACACCTAAAAACAAGGATGAAGTTAAATCATTTCTAGGAATCTAGTTCTACAGTAAATTTATCAATAATTTTGCTAGCAGAACACATCATATGCAATCACTTTTAAAAAATGGGGAGAATTTTGAGAGAATGAACGATACAAGACAGAATTTGAGGATGCCAAAACAGCTGTATCCACAGCTCCCAATTCAAAAACATTTGTGCCAGGGAGAAAGACAATAATAGCAACCAATGCCAGTTCAAAAGGCCTAGGTGCAGTACTTCTACAGGAAGGTGAGAGGGGAGAACAGACTATTGCCTTCACATCTAGATCACTAAGGCAAGCTGAAGTAGATTATTCAGTAATTGAAAAGGAGGCATTGCCAGTGTACTGGGCACTCAACAAATTCAGGATCTTTACCCGGGAATGGGATTTACACTTGGAACAGACCATAAACCATTTGAAGAAGTCTTTACAAAAAAAATGGTTAGACTCCATATCTAGCACGATCAGACAGTGGGTAGTCTACTTGCTAGAATTCACTTTCTATGTAGAGCACATCCCTTGGGTGAGAAACTTTACAGCATACTGCATCTCACGCCTATTCAGAGACATGACAGATGAAAATGGTGGACATAATAAATAGGCGGAGGTTGATATACACAGAAAAGTTGTATCTGTCGTAAGTCAAGGGATCATTAACACCCTGTGGATAGAGAAGTTGAAATTTGAGCCACTTCTGAGTGTAGTATGTGAAAAATCAATGAATGGAAGGGCAGGATAAAAAAAACATGATGAACATCTTAAACCATTCTGAATGGGTGGTGAAGAATTGTCTGTCATTGATGGCAGTCTCTTTAGGGGTACTAAATTAATTCCCCCTGTATCCATAGGAAGCAAGCTCATTGATTTGGCACATGAGGGCCATCCCGGTATCACCAAGATGAAGAGAAGCCTCCTCCCAGGCTTTTGCTGGCCGAACATGGGGCCCCATTCACAAAGGTCAACAAAAAACTAACCCGCTTCCTCCGGGAGAATTAATCCAGATTCTGCAGCAACCACAGCACCAAACCCGCCCTCATCTTCGCCACCGACGACATCAGAACCATACTGGACAGCGGCAAAACCGTGGCCCTCATCCTCCTGGACCTCTCAGCCACGTTCGACATCGTCTGCCACCACACCCTATGCTCACACCTCAGCAAAACTGGAATCTGTGACAGAGCCCTGGACTGGGTCACCTCCTTTCTCACTGGCAGAACCCAGAGAGTCCGCCTCCCCCCATTCCGATCGGAGGGCACCGAAATCATCTGCGGCGTACCCCAGGGTTTGTCCCTCAGCCTGACCCTCTTCAACATCTTCAAGGCTCCGCTTGCTAACATCGCCCGATCCCACAACCTCAACATCATCTCATACACCCAGTTGATCCTCTCCCTCACCAAGGACTCAGCCAAGACCAACCTCTATGAAAGAATGAAGGCCATCACCAAATGGATGAAGAGCAGCTTCCTCAAACTCAATTACGACAAGACGGAAGTCCTTATCTTCGGCTCCACCCCATCCGCATGGGATGGCTCCTGGTAGCCTACCACTTTCGGAACCGCTCCGACTCTCACCGACCACGCACACAACCTACGATTCATCTTGGACCCCTCACTATCCATGACTTAGCAAGTCAACGCCATCTCCTCCTCCAGCTTCAACACCCTCCACATGCTCCGAAAGATCTACAAATGGATACCCACAGAAACCAGAAGAACAGTCACCCAAGCCCTCATAAGCAGCAAACTGGACTACGGCAATGCCCTCTACTCAGGAACTACGGCTAAACTCCAAAAGAGGCTGCAATGCATCCAGAACACCTCTGCATGCCTCATCCTGGACATTCCCCGCCACTGTCACATCACAGACCACCTGAAAAACCTGCACTGACTCCCAGTCAACCTTCAAACTCCTCAACCACGCTCACAAAACACTGCACAACACCTGACCAGAATACCTCAACAGATGACTCTCTTTCTACACCCCGACCCGGTATCTGTGCTCCGCCGACCTCGCCCTCGCAACCGTCCCACGCCTCCGCAGAACTACAACCGGCGGTAGATCATTCTCGCACCTCGCTGCCAAAACGTTAAACACTTTTCCCACCCACCTGTGCCAGACCAAAGACCTCCTTACCTTCAGGAAACTTCTCAAAATCTGGCTGTTCGAGCAGTAGCAGCACCTCTCACCCCTTGTTCCCCTCCCTCCTCAGCGCCTTGAGACCCTCACGGGTGAGTAGTGCGCTTTACAAATTCCTGATTGATTGAAAGGTAAGCTTAGACCAAAAGAAACTTTAAATTGTATTCAACCTCCCTGGAACCTTCCTAAGACATGCTGCGCTGGAAGCATTGGTCAACTTTTTAAGCTTGGACTTTGTCACTTTTTTGTCTCCGAAGTCAGACAACCCTCCACAGCAATCCAATTTAGGGTCAATATCATAGGTTTGCTTTTTCAGGAGCCCCTGGTGAAATCCTTGAAGTCTGGGGCTCCAGAGCTTTTCATCGGGATGAACCTGCAAGTCAGGCTGAGTCGCGGTTGGCTTAAGCTGGCTTAACTCACGATGTTGGGTCAGCCCCTTTATGGAGCTTTTTACCAAAAGTTCTCCAATAAGTCCTTTAGGAGTCCACAACTCACTCCAGAGTTCAAGAAACTCTGAGTTGCTCCTTGAGGGTTAGGATTCCGACCCCCAGAATGCATCCAGAAATGACCACTGGACACTGGTCAGTTTCTTCAGGACTTGATGCAGGGGACTCTGGTCAGCTATTTTCTACCTGTAGAACCAGTGAGTCCCTTATTGAACCAGGTGAAGACAGGCAAAGTCATTTTTGTGATGAAGCCCTAGTGTGCGCCTGGTGCAGTCCTTCAGAGTACAGTTTCCAGGTACAGGTCAGGGGTCGAGCCTGGAAGTCCTTCTTCTTCTTCTTCTTGTACCTCATAGGTACAAGAAGAAGAAGAAGAAGGACCTGGGGGTGCAGCTCTGTCAATTTTATCCTTGCTCCTGGAGTGGAAAGCAGCAGGGGCCTCGTGACCAATCACGTGCAGGCCACCACCTTATTGAGTGACCACTTCCTGGGAAGTGTGGCAAAAATCAGTTCCAGGGAGCAACATTCTCCCAAAATCGAAGATGGCAAAAATTCGCTCTCAGAGGTTAAGTATGGCTGAGACCACCCACTGGTGTGGCTAAGTTTCCCTTAACACACCCCTTTCCAGCCCTCTCCTAATCTAATCAGGAGGATGCCTGGTTGTCCGGTTGTGCAGGAAATGTGGGAGTTCCACTTGGAGGACCAAATGTCCTTCCCTCCTTTGAAGTCCAGTTTGGCTGCTCTCTCCCCACCCTGTTGCACCATCTGCTGAAGCAGTTCTCTTTCCCCCCCAGCTACTTCCTTTGTGCTCAGCTCAGGCCATTTCACACCTCACCAAAGCAGCCTGGTCAGGCTGCCAGAGGCTGGCCAATCAGAGAAGGGCACTACAGAGCTGAAACTGGTAACTTTCAGGTAGAGCCCTAAACCTCTGTACCTGTGTTAGCTATAATAAATTCAACAGTGGCAAGTTGTTGGAGTTAGTGTAACAATATGCTAGATACCAAACTTGAAATATCTAGCTCCTTTTGAGACTTTATTCATTAAAAATAAAATCTCCATATGTTAGCTTATGGAGCCCATTAATTACAATGAAGGAAAACATATTTAGCTATTTTTCCCTGACTAGGGCTTATCAAATATCTTTTATAAGGTCCATGCTTATAGTTACACTGCATGCAACCTTGGGGACACTTAGGGCACATCCTAAGGGTGACTTATATGTAAAAATAAGGTAGCTTAAGACTTTGGAAGTACTTTTAATTCCAAAGTCGAATTTGGAGTTAACTTTAACTTAAAAGCAGCTACCAAGACAAGCCTGCCTTTAGAATGATACTGGGCACCTCAACAGTGCACCTATGGGTGCACTACCTATGCTGGGGTCCCTAAACCTACATGCCCTACCATATATTAGGGACTTATAGGTAGGTTGGTACAGTCAATTATAATACGCCTAATTTGCATAATCATTTTAATCAGAGCACAGGCTCTGCTTGGCAGTGCCCAGGGAACAATCAGAGACAAGAAAACACTACCATAAGTAAAAATGAGAGCAAAAAGTTAGAGGACTTCTGCAATAAACCCTGTTTTCCCACATAGCCACCTTGCATCTTAGATTTAATTAAACTTACTCCAGATGGCCAAAGATAAAGTTGGTTTATGAAGTCAATACAAACACTATCATAAGTTTTTTTGTAGAATTTTTTCTGAGCAAGGGTCTGCCCAATTTTAACTGATAACAGTGTCCAATTTTGCTCTCAAGAGATGAAGGAATGGCATAAAACACAAATTAAGTGCCTTGTACCACACAAAAACTGGATGGTAGAAAGGTTTAACAGAACTATCAAGGAGGATATCCAACTAGCCAAAGTCATTGGGTTATGCTGGAAGGAAGAGGCAATGAAAAGTTTGGAAGCATACTAATTAACACCAAACAAACCATGAATGAAAGCTCATTCGAACTGATGAGAGCAAGAAAGCCCAACTCTAGATGCACACCTCTGTGGATGAAATGGCATAAAGGGTGGGTGACAACTCATTCAGATTTCAAGCAGCTTGCAAGGAAGGGTCATCCCCAAACCTTTTTGCCTTCCTCCTCCTATTTGTCTGAAGTCATTTTTGCTGGCTTTAGGACTCTGCGCACTTTACCACTGCTAATCAGTGCTAAAGTGCATATGCTCTCTCCTTAAAACATGGTTACATTGGCTCATACCCGATTGGCTTATTTAATTTATTTGTAAGTCCCTAGTCAAGGGCACTACATGTGCCCAGGGCCTGTAAATTAAATGCTACTAGTAGGCTACAGCATTGGTTGTGCCACCCACATAAGTAGCCCCCTAACCATGTCTCAGGCCTGCCCCTGTAGGGCCAGTGTGTGCAGTTTCACTGCCACTTCGACTTGGCATTTAAAAGTACTTCCCAAGCCTTAAAACTCCCCTTTTTCTACATATAAGTCCCCCCAAAGGTAGGCCCTAGGTAACCCATAGTGCAGGGTGCTATGTAGGTAAAAGGCAGGACATGAACATGTGTGTTCTATACGTCCTAGTAATGTAAAACTCCAAAATCTGTTTCACACTGCTGTGAGGCCTGCTCTTTTCATAGGATAGCATTAGGGCTACCCTCATATACTGTTTGAGTGGTAGATCCTGATCTGAAAGTAGTAGCAAGGTCATATTTAATATGGCCACAATGGTAATAAAATGTCCTGCTTATTGGTGAAGTTGGATTTCATATTGCTATTCAAGCAATGCCACTTTTAGAAATTGAGCATTTCTGTTCACTCAAATCCTTCTGTGCCTTACAATCCACATCTGGCTAGGTTTAGTTGACAGCTCCCTTGTGCATTCACTCAGACAACCTCAAACACAGGATGCCCAGTCACACTTGCATACATCTGCATAATGAATGGGTCTTCCTGGGCTGGGAGGGTGGAGGGCCTGACACCTACATGTCAAAGGACAGCAGCCTGCCATCAAACAATGGACTGCCACCCCCCCCCCCACTGGAACCCTGGCAGACAGGATGGAACTGAAAGGGGACCTTGTAAACTTCTAAGCCACTTTTTGAAGTCTCCCCCACTTCAAAGGCACATTTGGGTATTTAAACAGGGCCTCTGACCCCACCAACTCAGACACTTCTGAAGCAGACACTTCTGCTTCAAAGACACTTCTTGACAAGAAACTCTGCACCAGAACCTGCAACCTACCCAGAGGAATTGCCTAGCTTCCCAAAGGACTCACCTGAAAGCTTTTCTGCAAAGGACTGCTGCCCTGCTGCATTGCTGCCCTCTGGCTTTGCTGAGAACTGCTCTCCATGGGCTTGGATAAAGCTTGCCTCCTGTTCCTTGAAGTCTCAGGATGAAAAAGACTTCCTCCTGTAAAAGAACTCCTTGTGCGGCGAAAATTCGACGCACAGCCTGCCATCGCGGTGAGAAAATCACTGCACCCCGAACCAGAATGACGCAGCCCGACTCCCTTAGAGAAATCGACGCAGCAGAATCATTGCAACTGGAAAATCAACGCATGGCCCACTGGATCGACGCAAGTTGAGCCGGAAAGACGCAGCCCGACTTCCTGCGAGAAGAATCGATGCAGCGCCTGCCGTGCAACAGAACTTTCTACGCATCGCCCACCGGATCGACAGCTCCTGCATGCCCAGGATTTCTCTGCATTGTCCAGGATTTCACTGCATTGTCCCAGGGGCATCCGAAAACCCCGCAACCCGAAGAGGATTCTAGGCTGCACGCCAGAAATCAACATAAAGCCTTCCCTGCGTGAAAACGTATCAACACATCATCTGTGTGCACCGGAGAAATCGACGCACACCTCCCCATTTCCCACCCATCTCCCCCTCTGCGGCTCCTTGTGGTGATTTTGAATGCAAACCGGGTACTTTGTGCTTTCAAGAGACACCTGTTGCTTTTTAAAGACTCTTTTTATCATTTTCTAAGTGATATTTTAATGTGTACTTATTGAATCTTGATTGTTTTGATCTGCATTTATCCAGATAAATAGTCTATATTTTTTTGGACACTGTGTAGTGTATTATTGTGGTGTTACACTGTGTTATTGCATGATTTATTGCACAAATACTATACACATTGTCTTCTACTTTAAGCCTGACTGCTCAGTGCCAAGCTACCAGAGGGTGGGCACAGGATAATTTAGACTGTGTGTGACTAGAGAGAGGGTCCTTGCTTGGACGGGGGGTCCCCTGACTGCCAAACAAACACCCCATTTCTTACAATTTCAAAACAGGTGACTTAGTTAAGTTCATAGCTCCCACTGGGAACATGAATTGATCCAAGTTTACTGAGCCAATGAAAGTTATGAAACTAATCAAAAATGCTGTAAAACCACAAGATGAGAGAACTTTGAATCTGGGGAGGATGGCAAGGTATGCTTTAAGTGATGGAGGCTCTGATGGTAAAGCAAGTGACAAAGTATGTGTTCCTGAAGGGAAGCATATTCCTACCATGCTCAGAAATCCGTGTTTCCATCAGGCCCAGTGGGTGAATGACACGTCCTCCCAGTTTTCAGAGTGTGTATCTAAACTTTTGGAACATTTTATTCTGGTTATTTATTCAAGAAAAATACTAACATTCTCACTGTAGACAAATTTCTTACTGTGTTTCTTCTCACTTTAAATTCCCACCATCAGGTAATCTCCCTATTGGTATATTGTACAACTGTTCTTTATTGTATGAAATGGGGATGTGTTGTATCTTCCTCCCAGGATTTGTGCTTACCCACTCTCCATGTTAGTGGTATCCCCCCTTGTTATTGTTCTATGAAATGATGCCACACCTATAGAATATTGTTACCTGAATGTTCTATGTTGAGCCTCAGACCAAAGGCAGTTCTGAGGTGAAGGGGTCCAATGCAACTGCAGCTGAGGTGTAGAGAACAACACTTGGTTCACCTATTTATAGTCTCCTCCCATCCCTTTGGAGTCCTTACGCAGTTTCTACAGTCACCTTACCATATTTAGGGAAGAGCAATTGAACCAACTGACAATAAACGAATTGGGCAATAGATGTTGACTTTGAAATTCATCTGAATGAAGTTGTTGACTCGTTGGAGAAGCCACTAAGGGTAATGCTCACATTATCATTAACCTTTAATCTTGCATATTCTGTGTATAGGATAGGAAATTATATGACCTAACAGGTACAAGAGCAGCTGAACATATACATTGACCAGTAAGGGAGATAGACCAAAGCTTTGTGACACGTCAAAAGATATGGCCAAGTAGTGAGAATTGGAGAAAACAATTGGGTGACTATATCAGTTGCAGAGAATGCCAGTTCTATTTCATGTCCAGATCCTAGGCCGAAATGCAAGTCAGTCGGAGAAGAATCCATACCATGCATTCCTAAAGATGAACCTAAGTGTGTCCAATATGCATATAACTTCCAAAAGGTTGAAAACTCAGTTAGACATGAGTTTTTAGTCAGTTTCATTATTACTGGGACAGAGAGATCAATCTAAAGTCTAAAAGGATTAGAAGTATTGAAGGGGCATTTCCCTATCCTTGAGGGGCCATTCCTGAAGATAGGGAAAGATTAACTGTAATCATGATTAAATAAACAAGAGTGGTTTCAAGCCACTGATAAACAGAAATAAAGCAGACATCATGCAGAAATCCAATTTAAAGCAAACACAGAACAGCCACCTCTGAATCAGTGATGATGGAGAATACTGCCGTAACAGGTGGTCCACAGAAGGTATTGATCTAGATCGAAGAAACAAGAATGATCTCATAGCTTCAAGTGGATTTTCCCATCAGGGTATAAGTAATGTGATTGTTCCATTTGTAAGGTCAGATTTGTAGTTCCTAGCTCATTCCTGATTGAGAAGAGCTCAAGGGACAATCTGATGTAGCCCTGATCTTGGTGATAAAGAAGGCAGCATTCAACTGGAATAATACATGTGTCCATCTACAGAGTTCAAGTTTGGAAGCATCACATGACCAACAAGGTTTAAACTGAGGGGAAATATTTGTTTTTTTTCTGCACCAAATGAGAGGGAGAAATATTGGTCCTTTCTGAAGCTGTTCCCAATATTTACTAACTTCATAGGACCCAGGTGATATGAGGTAGAAGACATTAGATTAGGGTGGAAATCTGAAATCAGGGGTCATAGGGCTTTCCTCAGGGCTTCCACGAGGTCAGTGTAGAAGTCAGTCATACAAAATTCCATATATCTTTTCCCAGAGTACAAGTTAAGGAGTCCTGACGAGAGGGGAAATAACCTTGACATTTGCCAGGTTGAGAGCTGAATAACTGATATCAAGAGAATGATTAGGTGAAGGAGTTGCTGTAATAATACATTGAGAACATCAGTTGGTTTTTAAATTTAGAGATTAACTTGATTGATGAAAAGTCAAGTGTTATTCAACCAAATACTGAAGCCAACCAAAGAAGAGGGGAGCCAAAGGATATTGGCTGGTAAGGATGAGATTATTGCTTCTGGGTTAGGTTATAACGGAAATAAAGCAGAGACGTGGAGAGGCAGACCAATGTCGGTGTTCGCTTGATAATCAGGGTATGGGGGCTCCACCATCCCTATTCTTTCAGAATTTAACATGTTTTGACTCTGAATATGCACACTCATTGCAATGTCATTCATGGAAATTGGTTCTTGCTCCCCACTTCGAGTAAGGGTTTGTCAGCTTGGCAATGGCTGGTGGCCAAATGTGCATGCTTACAAATTTGGAAGATTTTACCCTTGCAGACTTTATTTACACGCAAAAAGTGCAACTGCTTAGCAATGCCAATAAAATACATGTTAGTCGCTGCTTGCTGTTGTGTTGTCAGTGGCACAGTCTGTGGTCCATATCACACATAGGCAGTCCCTTTCACTCACAGCACTGGCTAGGAATAGGTCTCTGGGACTCACTGACACCATTCTGTAACTAGTACGAAAGGGTCTGGTTAAGTAGAAGTCATTGTGTTTTACTGGTATAGGGCTCACAAATGCCTCCTCATTAAGCTAGAAAGAAGAAGACTAGATCATTTAGGTACGGCTAATGTGACATGGGCAAAGATAACAATAAAGAGCCCAATTCACAAAGGTAAACCTAGACCAAAAGTCTAAGTTTAGACCAAAAGTCTAAGTTTAGACCAAAAGTCTAAGGGCCTGATTACAACTTTGGAGGAGGTGTTAATCCGTCCCAAATGTGACGGATATACCACCAGCCGTATTACGAGTTCCATAGGATATAATGGACTCGTAATACGGCTGGTGGTATATCCGTCACTTTACCGTCACTTTTGGGACGGATTAACACCTCCTCCAAAGTTGTAATCAGGCCCTAAGTTTGGACCTACAGTCTAACTTTACTCAGAGTAAAGTTAGACTTTTGGTCTCAGTTTCATATTTGGTCTAAGTTTACACCGAAAGTCTAAATGATCCTTGGCGTGGTTTCCCCTGTCTTTTTGCCTCTGCTTCCTGTGTTTTTAACTGTGTGCTGGACTTTGTTTTGCAGGTTTTGGTACTCTGGGCAATTTCCTCTGTTAACCAGTGCTAAAGTGCAAGTGCTCTCTGTGTCAACTGTATGTGTAATTGGCTTTTCCATGATTTGCATGTTTGAATTACTAGTAGGTCCCTCGTAAAGTGCACCAGTGGTGCCCAGGGCTTGTAGATCAAATGCTACTAGTGGGCCTGCAACATTGATTAGGCCACCCAGATGAGTAAACATGTCTCAGATCAGATTTGAACTGCAAATTTGACTAGGCAAGAATAGCCACTTGCCAGCACCAAACCTTCCCTTTTTGTACATATGCGGCACCCCTAAGGTAGGCCCTAGGTAGCCCCATGGGCAGGGTGCAGTGTATGTTAAAGGTAGGACACGTACTGATGTGTTTTACATGTCCTGATAGTGAAATACTGCCAAATTAGTTTTTCACTATTGCAAGGCCTATCTCTCCCATAGGTTAACATGGGGACTGCCTTTAAATATCTTTTAAGTTCAGTTTCCCATTGGGAGCAGATGGTGATTTGAGTTTGGTATCTCAGGACTCACAAGTTAAACATATATCTGGGGTAAAGTTGGTTTTTAGATTGTCAGTTTGAAAATGCCACTTTAAGAAAGTGGGCATTTTCTTGCGTAACCATTCTGTGCCTCTGCCTGCCTGTGGAATCCACGTCTGGGTCAGACTGACAGCTTGGCTGTTTGTGAATTCCCACTAGACAGTGACACAAAGGGAGCTGTGGTGTAGCCTGCATAGCCTGATGAGTCTCCTGGGCTACAGTGAGGAGGAAGGAACTGACACTTATACCTGACATGGCTGTGCCTATCCTCAAGCATTGTAATCTACAACCCACTGGTGTGTGCCTGGGGACAGGCCTGGGCAAGGCAGGATCTTGTCAACAATACAGACTTTCCTTTGCCTTCTTCAAAGACAGAAATGAGTAGTGGACCCAAAATCCCAGACTTTTAGATTGCTTCTGGGTCAAAAGGAACCTCAGCCCTGGAGAAGAGATTAAGAGCTAGAGGAGGAGAACTGCTCCTTTGCCTGTGAGTGTGCTTTGCTGGGTTGTCCTGCAGTTGCTGCTTCTGCCTTTGAGAGGACAAAGACTGGATTTTGCTATGTTTTCCTGCTCGTGAAGTGTCGCCAAGGGCTTGGACTGAGCTTGCCTCCTGTTCTTAAGTCTCAGGGCCATCAAGACTTCCTCTGCCAGCACCTGGACTCTCTTGTTGAGACGCCTACCCTGCCAAGCAGTGCCCAATACAGTTCTTGGGCCCTTGAAAGGAGAAGCTGGTGGAACCAAGACTGAAATCCACGCACAGGATCTGTGCGGGAGAAAAATCAACGCAGCACCTGTATCTCAGCTGAGAAATTGATGCAACACCCGTGTGCAGCTGGCAAAATCAACGCATCACTCACGTAGCTAGGTTCTTTACCACCGTGCGCTAGAATTTCGCACGCATCATCGATGGGCGTCAAAACCACACTGAACCCGCGTGGACCCGAGGTTGCCTGTCTGGAAATCGAAGCATTGTTCTTCTGCGGGAGAAAAAAATGGTGCATCACCTACACAACCGAAGAAGAAACGATGCACGGCCTCACTTGCAAGTCAGGAATCAATGTATTACTGTCTTTTCTTATAAATGCTCGCCCGCGTGGCTTTTGTTTATGCAAACCAGATACTTTGTGTAATAACAATGCATTCATTAATTTCTATGGATTAAGACTCTTTTTAAATTACAAATTCATAGCTTTGCTTGTGCATATTTTTTTCATTTTGGTCTTGTTTGATTTAGATAAATATTGGCTCTTTTTCTAAACTGGTGTTGTGTCCCTTTTGTATTGTTTTCACTGTATTACTGTGTGTGTTGGTACAAATATTTTACACATTGCCTTTGAGATAAGCCTGACTGGTTGTGCCAAGCTATCAAGGGGGTGAGAATGGGTTGTCTTAGGAGTGTAACTCTCTTACCCTGACTAGAGTGAGGTTCCCTGCTTGGACAGAGTGGAAACTGATTGGCCAACCAGAGACCCCATTTCAAAGGTCTAAACATAGAACAAAAGTGTAACTTTACTATAAGTAAAGTTACACTTTTGGTCTAAACTTATACCAAAAGTCTAAACTTAGACCAACTAAGTTTAGACTTTTGGTCTAAACTTAAACCAAAAGTCTAAACTTAGACCAAAAGTGAATCTTTACTCATAGTAAAGTTTCACTTTTGGTCTAAGTTTAGACCTTTGATCTAAGTTTACCTTTGTTCAATATGTATTGAGATAAAGCAGAACCTTGGAGGCCCCCACATTCATGAAAAGATGTAGAGCATTAAAGAAAAGAGAAGTGCACCTGTTGGATCCAGTTAGCAAAATATGATCTAAACAAAGACAGAATCCATGTTTGTAATCCCAGAAAGCCGAGACTGGTCCAAAATTGCAGACTGAGCAATGGTGTCAAAGACACTAGCAGAATAAGAAGAACCGCATCACAGACATTGCTATTGTCTGTTTCCATAATGAGGCCATTCAGAGCTGTCTGGAACACCTAACTCACCTGGGAGGATACCATTTGTATAGGGGTGAGAAGTGGAGGGATTGACCTGAATGCAAAGACAATAGGCCCTGTTTCTCTAACTCCAACCACAAGTCCAGTATTAATTTGCCCACGTCCATCTATTAGTGAACTCTCAAAAGACCTTTACTCACTTGGGAGGATAACATTTGTCAAGTGTGTGTATTAGAGAGAGTGACATGACTGCAACTCTCAGGAGGAACTGGTTCTCTAATTCCAAACACCAGACCCGTGGTCAGATGTCCAAGTACCCTTGCTTGCTAACTCTCAATTGAAGTTCACTCACCTGGGAGTGACCAAGATGCAGATCATGCCCAACTCTGAGATGTGTCTGGCAACCTAGCTCCATCTTGACCTGCTAACCCAAGATGAAACTATTGAGGACAAGAAGGACAGGATACCCAGTGGCAAAACAATGATCCCTGACGCCTCAAGATCCATAACCAGAATGGTATTGGCAACAGAAGCATTCACACTGCACTGACCACATGATGACTCCAGTCATACATACAACAAACTCCTGGGTCTGCCTGCATCACAATTAACAAGGTCTCAAATTGGCCAAAGCCATATCTTGCACAGTCACTGTTTTGCCCGCACTGGTGGCAAGATGTGACGCTCAGCCCATCTTCCAAATGCTAATGATCTGTACATTTCAGCAGCTACTTTAGTTGGAAAGATCTTGCATGCTCCACAAATTTAATTTCAATACAAGCAATACAATGGGTACTTGCAACAATTGAATTAACTACAACTTAACTTTGTACAAGGTCAATGCTTACTGTAACACTAAACTGTTGAAAGTAAATGTCACAATACAACCAGTAACATTGTATGTTTCACATCAACAGGTCGAGCTGCCACTTATGCACACAGAGGCCCCAGAAAAGACTTCCACTACTTCCCTGGATGAAGGCCTCGGTGAAGAGGACACTCACGGGACATCTGGATGTGGAGAACAGTTCTGGCCCATCTGGGTAACCTGGTCAAACACCAACAGAGAGTCTTACTGTGGCCACATCAACACCCCCAAGCCCAATTGCCTCAACATCACAGGCAGCCATTCGCCCCCCAACCTGTGTACTGAACACAGTGTCTACCATCTCATGCCCCCCAATCCTGGATTCTGAGTTGCAGTGTAGTACTTTGGACAATGAGGTTCCAGGACCCAGTTGGAGAGGGCACCCTGTGGCAAGGGCACAGTCTCATGGGGGTAGGGTAAAGTGGAAGTGATGCTGAGGGCCAGGACACCATAGCCACGTATTGGGAGTCTATCAGGAGTACCAAGGCGTGATGGGCCAGGTCTTGACCGAAGTCTGGAAATTCAAGAAGCTACAGAGGGACATGCATAGGTACATGCAAGAACCAACAGAGGCCCACAATACCAATATGGTTTCCCTAGCAAGCGGTGCTGAGGGACATTCACACCGCGCTGATTAGGGCTTTACAAAACCAATCTTCCCCTTACTTTGGCTCATTAACAGCAGGCCCATCAACATCATTACCAACCACTGGAAGGGAGGCCCTGCCAGAGGAAGACCAGACTCAGACACACCTGCTTCTGTAGCAGCAGATCCCCATTCACAAGCAGGGATTTCAAGTAAAGAATCCAGGAGATGCAGGTGGCAAGACACCCAACACTACCAGCAAGTGACGTCTTCCTAAAGGACCTCCTTTGTGTGCCACACATTCACACTGTTGACTGATCCGGAACCAGCTACCAGTTCCAATGGGAGGAGAACTCTGGACTTTGGACTCCCAATGGTGTGGCATCTACTCCAATGATTTGATTCACCATGGCTGACCCCTTCACTTTACATTTGTGTTCCTTTCTGTCAATAATGTATTTTCTGCATTAGCTTTGTAATATATTCATCCATTACAAACTCATTGTGTGCTTGCTTAATTTCCACATTTTGCAATGTAGAGATGTATGACCAATTGAACCATATGATGAAGACACAAGCTATTTGTGCAAAAAGGGATATTTTACAGGTACACAGTTTCCTGCTCAGGATTACAATCATTACACACCAACATAACACTACAAGTGTCTGGTCACACCAACCATTTTATTCCAGTGTACAGCACATAGGCTCTCTATATATCTGGACTTTTAGAAACAAAGAATGTGTGACTGTAGGAGGCTGGCCTGGCTTATAGTGGGTACCTGATGGTACTTACACCTTGTGCCAGGTCCAGTTATCCCTTATTAGTAGATTAGTAGTGTTCTAGCAGCTTAGGCTAATAGAGGTAGCTGTAGCAGAGCAGCTTAGGCTCAACTAGGAGACATGCAAAGCTCCTACTATACCACTTATATCTCATAGCACTCAGAGTTATTAAAAATAAAGGTACTGTATTTTAGTGACAATGTGCCAAAAATATCTCAGAGGATATACTCCCTTAGGAGGTAAGTAAAATACACAAAATATACACACAAACCAAAATCAGGTAAGTAAACAGTTAGAAAAGTAGTGCAAACACTGTAGAACACAATATGATGCAATAGGCCTAGGGGCAACAGAAACCATATACTAAGAAAGTGGAATGCGAACCACAAATGGATCCCTAGGATAGTGTAGTGTGGAGAGGGTCGCTGGGAGTGTAAGAAAACACTAAGGGTGTCCAAGATACCCCACACCAAGACCCTGAAAAGTAGGAGTAAAGTGATACCACTTCCCCAGAAACACACTAAACTCGTGATAGAGGATTCTGCAAAGGCCACAACAGACTGCAAAGCACTGAAGAAGGATTCCTGGACCTGAGGACCTGTAAAGGAAGGGAACCAAGTCCAAGAGTCACAAAAGTGTTAAGGAGGGGCAGGAGCCCACTAAACCCCGGATGAAGGTGCAAAATGTCTGCCTCTGGATGGAAGAAGCTGAAGATTCTGCAACAACAAAAGGTGATAGGAAGTTCTCCTTGGTGCAGACGATGTCCCATGGAGTGCTGGAGGATGCAGAGTTGTTTCTTTGGAGAAGGACTGCAAACAAGCCTAGCTAGCTGCAAAGGTCGTGATTAAAGAAAAAGGGTGCTGCCTGGGCCCAGGAAGGATCAGGATGTCGCCACTTGGGAGAGGAGACCAAGGGGTCCCTCAGCAATACAGAGAACCCATGCACAAGAAGGCAGCACCCGCAAAACGTGGGTTCAAGAAAATTGAGCACAGTGGTCATCTCAACACTACAAAAGAGGGTCCCACGAAGCCAGTAGTCAACTCAGCGAGTTGAGCAATGCAGGACAGAGTGCTGGGGACCTGGGCTAGGCTGTGCATGAAGGATTCCTTGCAAAAGGGCACAGAAGCCCTAGCAGCTGCAGTTCAAGCAGTGCACAGGATTACTGTCTGGAGAGGGGAGGCAAGGACTTACCTCCTCCAAATTTGGACAGTTGGACCACTGGACAGTCTGGGTCACTTGGGTCCACCACCTGTGTTCCAGGGGCCACGCTCGTCAGGATGAGAGGGGTCACAGAGTACCAGTGACGCTGAAGTTTGGTGCCTGCTGAAGCAGGCGGAAAATTTCGTTGACCCACAGGAGATTTCTTCGTGGCTTCCAGTGCAGGATGAAGAGAGGCAGCCCCCAAAGCATGCACCACCAGGAAACAGTTGAGAAAGCCATCAGGATTAGGCGCTACAATGTCACTGGTAGTCGTCTTGCTAATTTGTTGCAGTTTTGCAGGCATCCTGGAGCAGTCAGCGGTCGATCCTTGGCAGAAGTCGAAGAGGGAGATGCAGAGGAACTCTGGTGAATTCTTGCAAGTCGTTATCTGCAGAAAAGCCCACAGGAGAGCCCCTAAATAGCCCTCAGAGGAGGATGGCCACCTAGTGAGGTAAGCACCTATCAGGAGGGGTCTCTGATGTCACCTGCTGGCACTGGCCACTCATAGGCTTCCATTGTACCCTCACACCTCTGGATTCAAGATGGCAAGAGGTCTGGGACACACTGGAGGAGCTCTGGGCACCACCCCTGGGGTGGTGATGGACAGGGGAGTGGTCACTTCCCTTTCCTTTTTCCAGTTTCATGCCAGAGCAGAAGCTGGGGGTTCCCTGAACCAGTGAAGACTGGCTTATTCAAGGAGGGCTCCATCTGTGCCCTTCAAAGCATTTCCAGAGAGTGGGGGAGGCTACTCCTCCCCAGCCCTTATCAGCTATTCCCAAAGGAAAGGGTGTGACACCCTCTCTCAGAAGAAATTCTTTGTTCTGCCTTCCTGGGACTGGGCTGCCCAGACCCCAGGAGGGCAGAACCCTGTCTGTGGGTTGGCAGCAGCGGTAGCTGCAGGGAAAACCCCAGAGAGCTGGTGTGGCAGTACCCGGGTTACATAGTGGAGCCCCGGGGATGCATGGGATTGGCACCCCAATACCAGATTTGGCATGGGGGGACAATTCCATGATCTCAGACATGTTACATGGCCATATTCGGGGTTGCCATTGTGAAGCTACATATAGGTATTGACCTATATGAAGTGCACATATGTAATGGTGTCCTAGCACTCACAATGTCTGGGGAAATTGCCCTGACCTATGTGGGGACACCTTGGCTAGTGCCAGGGTGCCCTCACACTTAGTAACTTTGCACCTAACCTTCACCAAGTGAAGGTTAGACATATAGGTGACTTATAAGTTACTTAAGTGCAGTGTAAAATGGCTGTGAAATAACGTGTTTGTTATTTCACTTAGGCTGCAGTGGCAATCCTGTGTAAGATTTGTCTGAGCTCCCTATGGGTGGTAAAAGAAATGCTGCAGCCCATAGGGATCTCCTGGAACCCAATACCCTGGGTACCTAGGTACCATATACTAGGGAATTATAAGGGTGTTCCAGTGTGCCAATTAGAATTGGTGAAAATGGTCACTAGCCTATAGTGACAATTTTAAAGGCAGAAAGAGCATAGGCACTGAGGTTCTGGTTAGCAGAGCCTCAGTGACACAGTTAGTCACTACACAGATACACACATTCAGGCCACAACTATGATCATTGGGGTCCTGGCTAGCAGGATCCCAGTGAGACAGGCACAAACAAAAGTACATACATGGGAAAAATGGGGGTAACATGCCAGGCAAGATAGTACTTTCCTATAGTGACTCATACATATTCCAAGGTACAGCCCCACAGAGCATATAAAGAAAGGATTTGTCAGATATTGTCCTGTAGAACAGGCAAACAGTACACTTATGTCACCAGCTTGAGCCTAATCACTACCACACCAAAGTAATCCAACATTGCATAATCCAAGATACATACACATGGCAGAACAACAGTTCCTGATCACAGACCTATCTTAATCCAGTTACGATGAATCTGATGATATGACACAAACATATGTAAGTGTTCTGGCACAGGCACTGTGGCCTGCAATGATGAAACACATCTACATCTACAGCTACATACCGGTCATACAAAAAGTGGTTAGCCAATGTGAAGGTAAAATGACTTGGTTACAATCTGTGACTACATATTTCATGCCCACATGATGACACAAAACCATTGATGATGGCCCAACACAGCACACAAAACAAGTCCAATGGGCACTTCTGACCTTCCACCCAAGCACTGTGCAAGCTGTCTTGCCACATGTCTCATGCACCCAAACTATGTGACCTACATTACCTGGAATGGTCCATGTCCGCTTCGCATGAAATACCTGCCAATGTCACAACTCTGAAATGCCCACATGAAGATGTCATGTTGAAGGTAACTGTACCAAGACCAAGCAAGGAGTATAGACTTGAAAACATACCTATTACACAAATCACATAGTAAGCATATGGAAACAAATTACATTTCAAGGAAACTGACCCAAACAAATCAACATCATCAAGGTTTGATATGTGTCAAACGCCTTTGGCTGAATATTGCAGAGTAACAGCGTCCTAGGTGTTCTAAAACATACTCTCCACACATTCTCACAACTACAGTTCATTGTACAGTCACAGTCATTACATCACATAACATACTTACACTCATGACAGTAGCTGTTGATGAGCTCTTCCCATAAGTCAGCTCCTTCCGCCTCAACAATGTCATCCTCACAGGAGTCTCACCCAGTGGCACTGCAGGCTCTCCCTCCTCTAGGATGTACAGGATATTCCTCCACAGGGCGATGTTTTGGAGCATGCAGCAAGCCACAATGATCTGACATACTTTTCCAGGTGAGTAGAGGAGGGCTCCACCAGTCCTGTCCAGACACCTAAATCTGGCCTTCAGGAGCCCAAAAGCCAACTGCACTACCGCTGTGTTCTTCCAAGGGCTCAATTGAAGCAGACTTCCCCTGGGGTAGTTGGATTCTTTAGTGGCGTCAAAAACCAAGGATGATTTCGATATGCGGAGTCTCCTGCTAAGGAATGAGACATATGTGTATCAATGAATAATTCACTTCATGATTGTAGCACCTGAAATTGCACACACAATCAGGACACATGTGACTTACCAATCAGCCAGGCTCTCACTGGGTAGAGTTGTGACATCAGCTGGAGTATGGTGCTGTTCTGCATTATGAAGGAATCATGGACTGTACCAGGATAAATGTAGAGAATCACCAAACAGACAACTTGCATGTTGGTGTAATAGGTAGGTAAAGATTTATTGTTTAGTCACTTAAAATCATAACAAAGGTAAAAAGAAGCAATCACTTTTAAAATACATTTGTGATATTACTAGATCATCACCAAAGGGTTATGCGCGTTCTCCAATCCTTTCGGTATGCGCTCCATATAAGCTTGTTCTAAAGCATAATGAGAAACTGCTATTTTGTTAAATGTTGCTTTTGTGTCACCAGTGATAGAAATTTCACTAGAGCACAGTTCAGCTGCAGGTCCCCAGGTGCAAAGCAAGACATCACTGCTTGTCTCCTTGTCCGTATGCCTTTTTCTTTGAATTTGTTCTTTAGTAAGGCTTTTCATTCTAGTGCGAGTCAATTACTAGAGCAGAGGACATGCAAGAGATCTTCCATGTCCTCACCACACAGGCGGCAGATAGAGTTGGTTACGTTCCTCATCCAAAGGGCTGCATTTAAAGCAAGTGGTAAGAGACCAAGACAACACTTTAAGCATTGCTCCTTTGTTCATCTCGAGAATCCCTGACCTAGATATCACTGTGGTGCCAGAGACGTGTAGGTGTGCAAAGTCATCCATGCATAAGACCTTCGTGAGAAGGCTGCTTTGTCCTCCAGTAGTGACTGAAGCCTAATTGATTTCCCAACTGCTTTCTTAAAGGTGCTGTGCGGGATTGAGATCCTCCAAAGGTCAGTGAGCCTGGTCTTCTACAGTGAATCGTCTAGGAGGATTCTGAACAGGGAGGTGTTCTCACGTTCGAGCTCTTGTCACATATAAAAATTGAGAGAGTCCAGGGCACCGCGGGCTTTGCTCCAGAAGTTTATATATTGTACTGCGTCATGCCATTGGTTCAGTAGGCCAAACTCCAGTCTCAGTTGTGCGGGAGAGGTGAAACTGGGGATGTTGAAGTTCATCCGGTAAACTTTGCTCACTGCGTGGTTTAAGATGTCTAAATCCCTGCCTCTTTGTACTTCGCTCCCCTATGTTATTGTGGGCAGGAGCTTGGCTTTTAGCACTTTTAGGAGGGGGTGTAAGAAGGCCCTTTCAGATAAGTTTTTAGTCTTTTTAAAGATAGTGCCATGGCTAGGCTTTTTCCCATTAAGCTTTTTCTTTGATGCACGAAGTTCCCTGATTTGTCAATGACGACTCCAAGATATTTGTACAAGTCGTGTCTTACCCCAAAACCATGCTCTCAAGGGTGCCTTAGATTTAATTGACTATGTACGTGTTTTTCCAAAGTGTGCTGTCAAGGCGTTAGTGGCTGACTAATGTTGAGTAGCGTTTAATAGTCAATGAAGGCCTATTTCCGTATGACTGATCAGTACGAGATCGTCAGTGTACATGAGGCAGGGTAGTTCCAGGTCCCCGATTTTAGAGGGGTGCAAGTTTGTGAGGGTGAGCGAGCATGCTAAGTCTGCTAGATATAGATTGAAAAGTGTGGGGGCCAACACACTACCCTGTTTTAAACCTTTGGTAGTTGGGATCCGCCTCGAAAGATGAGTGCCTGTACCCAATTTTATCTAGACCCATGTGTCCGAATGAAGGGCTATTATCAAGCGTAGGAGTGGATATGAAAGCCCCCAGGTTTAAAGCTTCTTCCACAACAGATTCCTGTCCATGTGGTCAAATGCGGCCTTGAAGTCAACAAAGCATAGATGGAGCTGACTTTTCAGTGCTATAGCTTGGTTGATTAAGAGGACAACAGTCATGATGTTCATGATGGTGCCAGTCTGTTTAGAAAATCCTGTTTGGATCATGGGTATTATTCCCTTTTCAATAGTCCATGCAAGCAGATGATCCAATAACAGACCTGCAAAGTACTTTACGTCATTGTCAATTAAGGCAATCAGATGATAGCTACTGGGGAGTCACCTATCCCCAGTTTTGAAAATGTGGGAGATTATGGACCTCTTCCAGGACTGTGCAATCGTTCCTGTCAGACCTATTTCCAGGTAGAGAGGTTCACAAATCTTTTCCCAGAAGGGTCTGTTATGCTTGAAGACTGCAGGTGGAAGTCCATTTGGGCCCAGGGCGCCCTCTCGCCTGCCCTTGGCTATCTGATTTTTTATAGTAACTGAGTCAGTGAGTAGTGTAAGCGTGGTTTTTAATGAGGGCCTGTGTGGGAGAATTCCTGCCGAAGTTGTGCTTTGTGAGGCCATGCTGAATGGTGTCTGGCCGTTGAAACGGACTCCAAGATGTTGGGCCCAGACAGTTTCTGGTATATGCGATGTAATGTCACCGTGATACAGGTGTATAAGACTGCATTTTGTACAACAGATGCGTGCTCTGTTGTTGCTCCTTGCGTCTGAATAAAGCCTGTTGGAAAATGGGTTATTGGTAAGGGCAGGTAGGTACCTACACTTAGCAATAGGCCACTAACCTCCACTAAGGTCCAGTTAGGTCTCAGTAAATTAACCCCAGCTCAACCCTTGGTAGCTTGGCAACGAGCGTCAAGGCTTAACTTAGGAGACAGAGGGGGTCATTCCGACCCCGGCGGTCAAGGACCGCCGGGGCCGGGGATGCGGGAGCACCGCCAACAGGCTGGCGGTGCCCCGCCGGGCATTCTGACCGCGGCGGTTTGGCCGCGGCCGCCATGGGGGATTCTGACACCCCCTACCGCCATCCTGTTCCTGGCGGTTCGCCCGCCAGGAACAGGATGGCGGTAGGGGGTGCCGCGGGGCCCCTGGGGGCCCCTGCAGTGCCCATGCCAATGGCATGGGCACAGCAGGGGCCCCCGTAAGAGGGCCCCACTGTGTATTTCAGTGTCTGCAATGCAGACACTGAAATACGCGACGGGTGCAACTGCACCCGTCGCACATACCCACTCCGCCGGCTCCATTCGGAGCCGGCTTCCTCGTGGGAGGGGTTTCCCGCTGGGCTGGCGGGCGGCCTTCTGGCAGTCGCCCGCCAGCCCAGCGGGAAAGCCAGAATGGCCTCCGCGGTCTTTTGACCACGGAGCGGCCATATGGCGGCTCCCTCCACGCGGGCGGGGACCGCCGCCCGCGGGGGTCGGAATGACCCCCAGAGTGTAAAGCATTCAAATATCACAAAACAGTAATTAAATAAAACACAGGAAACACTTTGAAAATCCAAAACCAATTTATAAAAATAGATTATATTTTTATCTTTAAAATGACACCAAAACAAATAAAATCGGATAAGGGGAACCGGAGATATGAATTTTTAAAGAATTATTATTTTTTTATCGCCGAGAAACAAAAAGTGTCAATCGGGTCATCTGGTTGCACCTCGACCGGGGCAAAGTCAAAGTTTAAGGCCGACCGCGATGGAGCCCTGCTCGGCTACAGGCCGCGGGAGGCCTCGGTTAAAAGTTTACCTTCACCCTTAGTCTCTTTTTTGAAGATTTTCTTCAGCGGGACGAACCTGCCAGTCCAATCCGACCTCCTGGAGCCCTTTTCCGGATACGCGATGCGGGAATCTTCGGTGGAGATTTTTACCTTCGGACTTAGGGGGTCATTCAGACCTTGGCGGACGGCGGAGGCCGTCCGCCAAGGTCCCGCCGACAAATGACCGCACCGCGGTCAAAAGACCACGGCGGCCATTCAGACATTTCCGCTGGGCCGGCGGGCGCTCTCCAAAAGAGCGCCCGCCGGCCCAGCGGAAATGCCCCTGCAATGAGGACGCCGGCTCAGAATTGAGCCGGCGGAGTTGCAGGGGTGCGACGGGTGCTTTGCAGACACTGAAATACTTTGCGGGGCCCTCTTACGGGGGCCCCTGCAGTGCCCATGCCATTGGCATGGGCACTGCAGGGGCCCCCAGGGGCCCCGCAGCACCCCCTACCGCCATCCTGTTCCAACAGGATGGCGGTAGGGGGTGTCAGAATCCCCATGGCGGTGGAGCACGCTCCGCCGCCATGGAGGATTCACAAGGGCAGTGGTAAACCGGCGGGAGACCGCTGGTTTACCCTTTCTGGCCGCGGCTGAACCACCGCGGTCAGAATGCCCTTGGGAGCACCGCCAGCCTGTTGGCGGTGCTCCCGTGGTCGGTGACCCTGGCGGTCACCGGCCGCCAGGGTCAGAATGACCCCCTTAGTCTCTTTTTCAAGGTGAAAATCCTTCGACCGGGGTAAACCTGGATCTTGATCCGACGTCCCTGGAGCCCTCCTCAGATAGACTGGCTGGAAGGTCCCGGTCAACTTTTTACCTTCGGACTTAGGCCCTCATTCTGATATTGGCGGGCGGTGGTCGCCGCCCGCCAATATCTGGCTGCCGAATGACCACCCCGCGGTCAAAAGACCGCGGCGGCCATTCCAACTTTCCCGCTGGGCCGGCGGGCACCCTCCAAAAGAGCGCACGCCCAGCGGGAAAGCCCCTGCAACATTGAAGCCGGCTCCGAATGGAGCCGGCGGTGTTGCAGGGGCGCGACGGGTGCAGTTGCACCCGTCGCGATTTTCACTGTCTGCAAAGCAGACAGTGAAAATCCTGCTGGGGCCCTGTTAGGGGGGCCCTGCACTGCCCATGCCAGTGGGCAGTGGTCCCCCAGGGGCCCCACAACACCCGTTCCCGCCATCCTGTTCCTGGCGGGTTTTACCGCCAGGAACAGGATGGCGGGAAGGGGGTCAGAATCTCAGCCCAGCCGGGGGAAATCCGGCAGGAAACCGCCGGACCCGGCTGGGCGAATAGCAATGGAAGCACCGCCAGCCTGTTGGCGGTGCTTCCATGGTCGTCGACCCTGGCGGTCGATGTCCGCCAGGGTCAGAATGACCCCCTTAGTCTCTTTTTCTGAGATTTTCTTTACCAGGACGAACCAGCAAATCAGGCCGGGTCGCGGTTGAGGCAAGCCGGCTAGTGTTGCCGCGGCAGGTCGGTCCCTCTATGGAGCTTTTTTACAAAAGTTCTCCAAACTTCTGGGGCTTCTCCCAGATGTCCTTTTAAGGTTCTTTTGGGGTCCACAGCTCACCCCAAGGGTCCAGAAGTTCTGAGATGGTCCTTGGGGGGTGCGGACTACAACTCCCAGAATGCACCTGGTGCAAACTCCTTTTTGGCCACTGGACAGTGGTCAGCTGGTCGCTTTCTTCAGGAGTTGGTGCAAGGGACTCTGGTTAGCAATTTTTCACCTGTAGCAAACAGGGAGTCCCTCCTTGAACCAGTTGAAGAAAGGCAAAGTCCTTCTTGTGGTGAAGCCCAGGTGTGCAGCTGGTGCAGTCCTTCTGAGTGCAGGTTCCAGGTGCAGGCCAGGGGTCCAGCAGGGCAGTCCTTCTTTTTCTGTAGTTCTTCCTTGTTGGATGTGGTAGGGAACTGAGGTGTGGGTGCAAGTCTGCCAGTTTTATCCTTGCTCCTGGGTGAAAAGCAGTGGGGTCCTGGTTCTCCAATCAGGTGCAGGGTCCTTCTCCCTGTCATGACTACTTCCTGGGAAGTGTGGCAAAAATCAATTCCAGGAGGCAACATCCTCCAAAAATCCATCATGGCTGAATCTAATTTTTGGAGGTTACATCCGGCTGAGCCCACCCATTGGTGTGGCTAAAAATCATAAAACACCCCTTTCCTGCCCTCTCCTAATCTAATCAAGGGGGCACCTAGTTGTCTGGGGTTGCAGGATGTGGGGGTGTTGCTGGTTGCTCCAAATGCCCTTCTCTGCCTTTGGAGACCAGTTTGGCAGCCCTCCCCCTTCCTGCCTCACCATCTGCTGAGGGGAGATTCCCTCCCACAGGCACATTCCTTTATGTGAAGCCAGGCCACTTCACGCCTTATCAAGGTAGCCTGGCCAGGCTGCTAGAGGCTGGCCAATCAGAGCACAGCAGCAAAAACAATGCAGGGCTGAAATTGGTACCTTTCAGGTAAAGTTTAAAACTCTTTACCTGAACAAGTTATATTAAATCCCACAACTGGAAGTTGTGGGATTTATTACAACCATTAATTTGATACCAAACTCTTGGTATGCATAATTTAAGGAGACTTTAAAAATTAAAATAAAGTCTCCCCATTCTAGCCTATGAAGGCCATTTACTACAATGAGGGAAAAACGAATTTGACTGTTTTTACCTCACCAGGGCTTATAAAACTATTTTTATAGGGTCCCTGCTTATAGTTACATGACACCCAGCCCCAGGGGCACATAGGGCACACCTTAGGGGTGACTTATATGTAAAAATAAGGTAGTTTAAGACTTTGGAACTACTTTTAATTCCAAAGTCGAATTTGCATATAACTTTAATTTAAAAGCAGCCAGCAAGGCAGGCCCGCCTTTAAAAAGACACTGGGCACCTCAGCAGTGCACCTATGGGTGCACTACTTATGCTGTGGTCACTAAACCTACCTGCCCTACCATATACTAGGCACCTATAGGTAGGTTAACTTAGACAATTATAAATAGCCTAATTTGCATATCCATTTTACCCAGAGCACAGGCCCTGGGACTGGTTAGCAGTGCCCAGGGCACCATCAGAGTCAGGAAAACACCAGCAAAAAGTGGAAAATGGGAGCAAAAAGTTAGGGGGCCTCTGCAATCAGCCCTGTTTTCCCACAAAGCCTGGCCCACAAATCTTCACTGCGATTCCTATTGATTGCCCATTTTAGCTTGTTCAGTGACTGTTTGTGGTGCCTTAAGGTTGCCAGAAGGTATGGATTTCCAGGGCTGCCACGGAGATGCCTTATACTGGAGTTAATTTTTCTCTTTGCGTCTCGTAGTGCTGTCCTGTGGGCTTGTGCCAAGTGAGTTAAGGCTGAGAGAGGTGGCAGTCGCCTGTTAGTGACTGGCTCCAAAAATATTCCACTAAGCCCGGTTTTGAGTTGTTCCCATTTTTGCACTTCACTGTCATTGTTTGTTTCTAATTCAAGTGCAAGATCCATTGCTGCTTCAGTGACAAGATCTATGTTTGATTGCCCACATTTGACCCGTTTGCAGTTTATGGTAAAAGTGGTGATATGTGCAGTACATGTTTTCTCCCTTTTGGTTATCCCCAGGATGATGGATAATTCCTGTGGGCAATGGACGCTCTCGCTCCTGTTGCCTAGATGGTAAGAGGCTACTTGTTTGAATAGTGGAAGGGTGACAAACGTGTAGTCAATTGTGGTAGAGGCTGTGGTGGAAAAATATGTTGCTGCTGGAGGCGGGTCCTCAATAAATCTACCATTCAGGGCTCTTGGCTGTAACAGTTCTATCAATCAATCAATCAATCAATCAATCAAAAACATTTATAGAGCGCGCTACTCACCCGTGAGGGTCTCAAGGCGCTGGGAGGGGGGGGGGGAATCAAGGGGGGTTGCAGGTAGGGTCACTGTTCGAACAACCATGTCTTGAGGTTCTTTCTGAAGAGCAGGATGTCTTTGGTTTGCAAAGGTTGCTGGGGAGGGAGTTCCAGGTTTTGGGGGCGAGGTAGGATAAGGACCTGCCTCCTGTGGTGGTGCGTTGGATGCGGGGGACTGTGGCTAGGGTGAGGTCGGCTGATCCGAGGTTGCGTGTGGGAGTGTGGAAGTTCACTCTTTCGTTGAGGTAGGTTGGGCCGGTGTTGTGGAGGGATTTGTGAGCGTGGATGAGGATCTTGAATGTGATTCTCTTGTCTATGGGGAGCCAGTGAAGGGATTTGAGGTGTGGTGAGATTCGTTGGTGGCAGGGGAGGCCAAGGACGAGGCATGCGGCTGTGTTCTGGATTCTCTGGAGTTTGCGTTTGAGTTTGAGTGTGGTGCCAGCGTAGAGGGCGTTACCGTAGTCTGGTCTACTGCCAATGAGTGGATGGGTGACTGTCTTCCTGGTCTCTGGGAGAATCCATTTGAAGGATTTTTTTTGAGTGCAGAGTGTGCGGAAGCAGGAGGAGGTTAGGGCATTGCTTTGCTGTGTCATGGAGAGGGAGGGGTCCAGGATGATGCTGAGGTTGCGTGCATGGTTTGCAGGGGTGGGTGCCGGGCCTAGGGCAGTGGGCCACCAGGAGTCGTCCCATGTGGTTTTGTTGGGGCCGAAGATGATGATCTCGGTTTTGTTGGAGTTAAGCTTGAGGTGGTTAGTAGTCATCCAGTTGGCGGTGTCGAGGAGAGCAGCGTGTAGGTTGGTTTTGGCGGTGGTGGGGTTGCGGGTGAGGAAGAGGATGAGTTGGGTGTCATCTGCGTAGGAGAGGATAGTGATTCTGTGTGCTCGGAGGATGTTGGCTAGGGGATCATGTAGATGTTGAAGAGTGTGGGGCTGAGGGAGGACAGTTCTAAGCCATTGAGCAAAGTCCTGCTGGTCTTTGTGGGACAGCCATGTTTGTTGGCCCCCAGTGAAGGAAGGTCCCAGGTGCTGGAAAGGGCAATTGAAGTTTTGTCTGTGGAGGATCCTAATAGATGCAAATTGAAGTCGCCTGAGACGATGATGTTGGCCGTGTTGGCTATGCCACAGCTGCTTATATAACTCTTGAGTAGAGCCACTAGATTATTAGCATCACTGGATTTAATTTTGGGGTGAAGGAAGGTGTTTACGAGGACTATCTCTGCTGTGGGCACACTCGTCTTGGTGGCAGTTATCACAATATTGGTAGAGGAGCAGGTGGAAAGCAAAGGAGTGTCTCTGACCGATAGTGCTAAAGAGATGTAAGTGGCCAGTCCACCTTGAGGGTGACCATACTTCGCCTTCCTGGTTGCTGGGTTGAAGAAGCACATGTAGCCCTGCAAGTGGAATGGGACATCCAGCCAAGTTTCCTGCATTAGTATAATGTAAAAAGTGCTGATGTGCTGGATAAAATTATGGTCTAAAGCTTTAGAAAGGAGGCCATTTACATTCTAAGAACACAGGCAGAGGATCTCCTTTCACGATGTGGGGCCCCACTTTTTGTCTGAGGTTTGTCATGCTTGCATATTACAGTTGTTGATTGTTTTTGAAAACCACCTTAAGTCATTGTTGTTTAAGGAGAATTTGGCTAAGGTGAAGAGTGTTTGGGGCCAAGAATCTCCCCTACCAGCAGTGGAGGAACTTGAGGACACAGGAGAGCAGCCCCGGTTGTTCCTAAGTATGGAACCTGTTGCCCTGCACTGGGGGCCTGATTTGAGGGCGGGATCCGGTGTTAGTAAAGGGGTTGGGTAGCCAACCTCACGGTGCATGATGATACTGATGCCCCAGTGTTCGAAGGTGGTGCTTTCTCCCAAGATTGTTTGGGCGATAAGTCTTCCATGTGGCCTAGTAGCTTCAGGGGCAGTAGCTCTGGTTGGGTGGAGAAATTCTGCTAGGAGATCAGTTGTATTCAGGCCACTGGTAGAGGGAATATGTGAAAGTAGCCAAAGAATATTCCCCCGTTCAAGACATCACCAGTTCCCCTGGATTTGTAGTGAGGTTGAAAAGTTAATGAATTGGTAGTTGAGGGATCTGATCGAGTTTTGAGTTCCTGCAGCGGGTGCAGAGGGTTCCTTGGGTGGGAATCCCCTCCCAGATTCCAGCAGTTGTTGGACCTGTTGGTTGTAAAGTTCCCCACATGTGCATGATGTGTGGGGTAGGAGGTATAATAATTGGTCCCTGGTCCTGTGGACCAGGGGCCATTAGCTGGGCAGGGGAGGGAATGGAGGAAGTTGCTTGTGTAGATTGACTATAACTTCCAGGACTTAAAGCCACATCGGTGCACTGGAGGTGCTGGGATTTCAGTACCCTGGCATTGCCTGCTCCTTCTGCAGGCCAAGGACGGTCATTTTTGGCTGTGTTCCTCTACTTGATAGCCAAATTTGAGGATGGGTCCTCTGAAATTGTTGCTGGAGCAGGTGATCGTGAAGATGTAGCTTCTACGGAGGCCCAGATGTCGGATATTGTTAGTTTGGTGTCAGCTGCCAGGTTCTCTCCATTCCCTGTGAATCCCTTCTAGCAGCCTTTCCTCCGCTGAGTGCAACTCTGCTTGGCATTGGGTTTCGCCATGATGTTGCCGTCTACAGGACTGCCAATTGGGAGTTGGTTCCTTAAAGGTTCAGGTGCGGTAACTGTTGGAGTCAGGTTGCAAGAGGTTGCTATTGCGGGAGACACCTGGCAGGGACCATTTGTCTTGTCATTGCTTCTTGCTCCCAGGCTGATGGTTGTAGTCTTGGCTAGATGCCAGTGAGTTTTTTCCAGGACACATGTTGAATGGTCAGATGAAGGATGCGAGTGTGGGTGATTACTGGAGGCTCCCACTTTTACAGCCGCACAGAGGTTAGTGAGCATGGAAGGTAATGTGGATAGTTTGTCTATTATTGGCCCACATGAGCAGCTCATGGAAGTGCTCATGAGGTTTTCTTGTGAGTGCATGAAGAGGGATTTGAGGTCACCTAATTTCTCATCAATACCTGCTACAAATACTGCCAAGGTGTTGATCAGAGTTAGCTGAACGTCCATTTTGTCCGATTGATAATGAAGTGCTTTGACTAGAAGCTGCATGGTTTTGAGCAGAGAGATCCAGGTGCCATCCATATGCGGATTGAGATGGTTTGTAACATGGTCCTGACCAGTTGTTGATGCAGCACTTGTGCCAGTACCTGTGCTTACTCTAATCATTGCGCAGTCATTGGGAGACGGGTGAATGTAAGGTGGAATGGTCGCATTAGTCCTTGCTTCGTCATCTGGAGACTGCTGGGTAGAATCTAGAGTAAATCGAGTAGCAGAAGAGGAGTCCTGGGAGTATGCAACAAGCATGTCTTCCCACTCTTGCATGTTTAAGTAGGATAACGTTTCTTCATCCACCCCCCCACAGGGGCCTGCTGATTTCTTATTTGCTGGAAGAGATAGTGGGGAGGGGGGCTGTGATCCATTGTTTGTTGCAGTTCCCTGACAAGCACCATCTGGTGCCAAAGATGTGGCCAGGACGTCTGTGGGAAGCTTGCCCTCCTTATTGGTGAAGTCAGGCTGCGCCTCTTTCAGTACACGGAGGGCTAGATGGATTTGTTGGGTCTCACACTGTTGGAGGGAAGCCCACCATAGGTTCTCTGGAGCCTGCCTGGGCTCCTCATGCACCTCTGCCCTGAAGAATTTCACAGGTTGCCCCATGGGCGACAAGGTTGTGCTGGTTACAGGAGGCTGAGCAGGGCATATGTTTGGTGTAGCCCCCGTTGTGGCAGCGTCATTTCGAGATGGAGAGCTTTCTGCTGTGTTTGTAATGATTGACGGGATTAATGGTGGCTGTAACTCCTGTGGGTCAATACTATTTGAGAGGAGGACAGGTCCGCCATTTTTTCAGAAAGAACTTGGTGTCAATTTTCGGTTGGTAGTTAGTGTTGTGACGTCTTTTTAATTGTTCCAGGCTGTTTTGGGGTTCCAGACTGTGCCCAGCTTAAAGTCTGGAGATGGGTTGCTCCCCTTCCCCTTCCTGGTCAGGCTCCGACTCAATCTCAATGAGAGGTAGGACAATCTGTGCCGCAGGAGCTTGAGGTCTCTTCTTCCTTTTTCACGTTGCGGTTTTGTTTGGGGGCGTCTTTCTTGTTTTGTCTGACCGCATGGTCATATGTTCCCCTTCCTTCTCTTCCTTCCGTTTTTTGCCACATGCGAGTCCTGTGCACTTCTGCTGGTGAGGTGATAGAGGTAATGGAAATGGTAGCGCGGAGGAGTTGATGATTGGCTGTTGAGACTGTCACTGGTAAGGACACTGGATTCCGCTGCAGCAGAGTCAGTCAGGTGCAGATTAAGAGTACCTGGAGGTATCGATGCTGGGCTACGAATGCTGCTGGCTTGGCAAGTGGGGCTCACCAGCCATCCGCAAGCCTCACCCACCCTAGGAGGGCCGCTTCCACGGATTCTAGGGCACGCACTTGGCAGTGGCTTAGTACAGACACCGCACTCGCCTGTCGCCTGATGCCTGCACACTGAAGAATAGGTCTAACTGCTCCAAGAATTGTCCCCTGAGGCTGAAGACAGGTTGTGTTTGCTCAGGGTTGCAGCATCTAGCCTGGAGCCAGAGAGTCCAAGTACAATGGACCAGGGGGCCTGTTGAGCTGCAGGAGTGCGGGGGGGCAGAAACAGACAATGGGGTGATCAAGGGCAGGGCAGGGGCAAGCAGTCTCCTGCTCCGCCACCTGCCCCGATCAGCACCTACTCCCCTCGCTGCCCTCGCACCTCTGCCTGCCCCTACTACTCGTCAGCCCCACCAGGTTCCTGGCTGGAGCATGGAGACTCAGGAGGATCAGGAGCTCAGGAGTTCAGGGGCTCAGGCACCTGGGAGAGCAAGGGGCAAGACACAAACCAGGGGGTGAGAGGGTGCCGTAGTCACACGATGGGGACCGAGGAGGTGGGAGAGCAAGGACAGGGAGATGGGGAGGGTGGAGCTGTGTGGGAGGGAACGGGGGAACAGGAAGGGAGGCAGGGCGTAGATGACAATTGCGGCAGCAGGACAGCAAGCTAGGCAATCTAGCTGAATAACTGTGAACCCCACAGATACGCCCCCACCTGGCCAGTCCTGCCCGGCCTGAGGCCACTGACCTCAGACACCTCCCATGACACACAGCCCAACCCAGCCCAATGCCTCTCCGACCCCCTGCCCCCACACACACAGTCCCTCAATGTCGCAACCTCCCTCTAGCACCTTGCGGCCGCCCCTCACCCCCTTGCCCTACCTCATTACTCTCTCCTCTTCTCTCCTGTCCCTCCTCCTCCACGTCCTCCTGTGCAGCCTCCTCCGCCGCGATGGGGGACCAGAATGAGTGCCAAACGTGGATGCAGATGGCGAATGGCGGACTGCGCTCCTCTGCCGGCTCCTCTGCTTGCTGCTCGACTCTGCTCTGGGTTTCCGCTTCCGGGTCTGAGTTCCTGCACAGCTCACAGCTTCTGAACAGAGCTTTGGGCCATAGAGTGGGTAAGGATGTTTGTGAGGTTACAAAATATGTTTTGTAGGTGTAACTCAGTTTATAAAACCCAATACAGCATTTCAGGCTGGCAAAATGGCAGATGCCTGACCTACTCCACTGGACATTAGGAACCGCCTCCAAAGGCATGGAGAAGTCGCCATGGCAGTAGGCGGTTGTAACCGCCGCAGACACAGCCATAGGCTAATGCTGTTGCCAGTGGTGGTCGCGGCCCAATGACTGTTTCCACGGTGGTGACAACCGCGCACATGACGACTTGACCGCCATGTTGTGCAGATTCACTCACTTGACTCCTGACACTGCTGCCAGCAACACCGCCACAACCTGAGCTGCTGTGCTGCTGTGCTGCTGGGTGCTGCCTCTGGGAGCAGTCATTCCACGTCCAGCAGGTGATAGGGGCCCTGCCTTCGGTTCAGAGGAGCAGCTGGAGAGGCTTGTTAATGAGGTCCTACCCCTGGGCAACTCTATGGCTCACAAGAGGAGCAGGTAAGTACCTCACATGCACAATTCTCTCTGTACTTCACTATCCTTTTCCTCCTCACAAGCTAAAATGTGCCCCTGTGTGTCAGTTAGACTTCTTGTGTGCCTGTTGTGGCAGTCTGTGTGGCATCGATGGGATGCACAATGTTCAGGTATTGGTGGTCAGTACCATATGTTAAGTTCAGTCACTTTGTGTTGGATGCAGCTAGTTAGGTAAGGAAACGTTACTGCCACCATATGATATTTCTTTCTCCATGATTGTTGTAAATGTTGGACAACATGTATGTATGTGCATGGCAGCATGAGCTGTGTATGCATCTTGTATGAGTCGTTTGAGAATCATGTGAGCAATGTGTGCAATGTGTATAGTGCCATAGATCTTTCAACCCACATCTGGCCTGTTATGTGGAAGGCATATCATGACTCACTCTGCCCTTTAGGTTGACACACAAACCATATGCCAAATTTCTGATGGGCACATGATGTACTGTCATGGAAGTAATGGAAATGGAGTGTAATGTAGGTTCTAGCTGCAGGGACCAGGGCCTGTCAAAGGTATTTCCTAGTATGGGACCCAGTCCGGGCTTTGCAAAAGCTACTATGGCTAAGCAACTGTGGCACTGTGCCCACTCACTGTACACCAGCAGATCCTGACATGTGGACAATATGATGCTCTAGCGGCAAAACCTGCCCTGAATGACTCAGTCCTTTGGCTAGATTAGGAATGGGTACAGAGGTAAATCATTAAACTAGTCCATATGTGCATTTTGCATCATTGTCAATGTGTGTCTTTGGCTCATGACAGGTCCCATGTGTATGCCAACCTGTGTGTGGAATAGGACATTTGCAATGGGGGTACATGTCATGTGGTGCCTGTTATAAATGGGGTCTCTGGTTGGCAGTCAGTTTGCACTCTGTCCAAACAGGGACCCTCACTCTAGTCAGGGCAGTGGAGATGCACAATTAGATAACCCCAGGTCACCCACTTGGTAGCTTGGTACAAGCAGTCAGGCTTATCTCAAAGGCAATGTGTAAAGCATTTGTACCAACACACACTCTAATACAGTGAAAACACTACAACATGGACACCGCACCAGTTTAGAAACATATGAAACATTTATATAAATTATAGAAGACCAAAATGACAAAAATCCAACATACACAATTCAAAATATGTATTTTCAAAACAATAAAAGTCGTACTCGATAGAAAACAATGGAAATGTTGATTTTACACAAAGTACCTGGTTTACGTACAAAATAAAGCCGCACGGGTGAGGGTGCGTCAGAAAAGTCAGTGATGTGTTGATTCCATACTCACAAGTGAGGCTGTGTGCGTTTCTTCTCCGGTTGGGTTGGCGATGTGTAGTTTTTCTCTCCCTCAAGAGAGTGATACGTGAATTTCCAGACAGGCACCTCGTATCAGTGCAGGCGTGTGTTGATTTTTTATGCCCACTGATGTTGCGTGAGAAATCCGGCCGCACAACATTGGAAAACTGCGCTGGGTGTTGGTCGTTTCTCCAGGTGCGATGCATCGATCTCCCAGCTGCGATGTAAGTGGAGCATCAATTTTAGCCGAAGAGCAGGTGGTGCATAATTTTTCAGCCATGTTGCAGGTGGTGCGTTGAAATTTTCCCCGCACAGTGTTCTATGCATGGATTTCAGTCCTTGTTCTGCCAACGTCACCTCTCAAGGCCCCAATGACTTGATGGGGTACCACTTGGCAGGGCGAGAGTCTCAGCAGAGAGTCCAGGTGCTGGCAGAGGAAGTTTTTGATGGTCCTGAGACTTCAAAACAGTAGGCAATCTCAGTCCAATCCCTTGGAGATTCTTCACAAGCAGGAATATACCAAAGTCTTTGTCCTCTTTCAGGCAGAAGCAGCAACTGCAGGCCAACCCAGTAAAGCACAGTCACAGGCAAAGGGACAGTACTCCTCCTCGAGCTCTTCAGCTCTTTTCCTTGACAGAGGTTCCTCTTGATTCCAGAAGTAATCTAAAAATCTAGGGTTTGGGGTCTACTACTTATACCCCTTTCTGCCTTTGAAGTAGGCAAAATTAAAAGGAAAGTCTCTGTTGTTCACAAGATCCTGCCTTGCCCAGGCCTGGCCCCAGACATACACCAGGGGGTTGGAGACTCCATTGTGTGAGGGCAGGCACAACCCATTCAGGTGTACATGACCACTCCTCCCTCCACTGTAGCTCATCAGGATATGCAGGCTACACCCCAGCTCCCTTTGTGTCACTGTCTAGAGGGAATTCACAAACAGCCCAACTGTCAGTCTGCCCCAGGCAGGGAATACGCAAGTCACAGAACGGTTTAAGCAAGACAATGCCCACTTCCTAAAAGTGGTATTTGCAAACTGACAATTTAAAAACCAACCTTACCAAGAGATGTATTTTCAAATTGCGAGTTTAGAGACAACAAACTCCACATTTCTATCTGCTCTGAAAGGGAAACTACACTTTAAGGATATTTGAAGGCAGCCCCCATGTTAACCTATGAGAGATAGGTCTTGCAACAGTGAAAAATGAATTTGGCAGTGTTTCACTGTTAGGACATGCAAAACACATCAGTACATGTCCCACCTTCAACATACACAGCACCCTGCCCATGGGGCTACCTAGGGCCTACCTTAGGGGTGCCTTATGTTTATAAAAAGGAAAGGTTTGGGTACACTTGCCAGGTCGAGATGGCAGGTTAAAACAGCACACACAGACACTGTAGTGGCACATCTAAGCCATGTTTACAGGGCTACCCATGTGGGTGGCACAATCAGTGCTGCAGGCCCACTAGTAGCATTTGATTTATAGGCCCTGGGCACCTCTAGTGCACTTTACTAGGGACTTACTAGTAAATCAAATGTGCCAATCATGGAAAAGCCAATTACACATACATTTTCCACAGGGAACACTTGCACTTTATCACTAGTCAGCAGTGGTAAAGTGCCCAGAGTACCAAAAACAGAAAAAGCAAAGTCCAGCACACAGTCAAAACATAGGGAGCAGAGCAATAAAGGTAAGAGGACAACCACACCAAGGATGCCCGGTGTAACATGTGTCCCCCTCCAGTGAAAGTGGGGAGAACTACGCAACCTCATGGGAGTTCTCTTCACTAAGGTGGAAGAATCTGGACAGACAATCAGCACTGGCGTGTTCTGTTCCAGGGCGGTGTTCCACTGTAAAGTCCATTCACTGTAGGGAGACAGAACACCTCAACAGTTTGCATTAACTGCATTAACCATCCGAGGGGCCTGTGGTTTGTTTGAACCCTTAAGTGGTTTCCAAACAAGTAGGGTCTTAGCTTCTTCAGCACCCAGACCACAGCAAATGCTTCATGCTCAATTGCACCCCACCTATGTTCCCGGGGAAGTAGCCTCCCTCTAATGAAGGTTACAGGCTGGTTTAGGCCCTGTTGATGTAGCTTTGACAACACTGCCCCAACACCATGCTCTGAAGCATCAGTCTGCACGACAAATTCTTTAGAGAAGTCAGGTGCCTTCAGCACGGGTGCCGGGCACATGGCTGCCTTCAGAGCATCAAAAGCTGCCTGGCAAGTCTCAGTCCAGATCACCCTTTTTGGGTTGCTTCTTAGAGGTTAACTCAGTCAAGGGAGCAAGAATAGTGCCATACCCCGACAAACCTTCTATAGTAACCTGTGAGACCTAAAAAGGCTCTCACCTCAGTCTGCGTCTTGGGAGTCTCCCGAGCCAGAATTGTATCAATCTTTGGCTGTAGAGGTGCAATCTGGCTACTACCCACCTGGTGTCCCAAGTACATCACAGAACCCTACCCTATTAGGCACTTACTCGCCTTAATAGTAAGACCTGCCTTCTGCAGAGGCTCTAACACTTTGCAGAGGAGCTGCAGGTGTACCTCCCAGCTGGAGTTGAAGACTGCAATATCATCCATGTAGTCTGCATTTAAGTCCTACATCCCAGCCAAAACCCGGTTAACCAACCTCTGAAAGGTGGCAGGGGCATGTTTCATCTCAAAGGGCATCACCCCAAACTGGTAGTGCCCATCTGGAGTGGAAAATGCAGATCTCTCTTTGGCCCCCTCTGTCAAAGCAATCTGCCAATATCCAGACATTAAGTCAAATGTGCTGAGATATTTGGCAGCCCCTAACCAATCAATGAGCTCATGAGCTTTGGGGAGTTCTGGAGTTGCACCAGGAACAGCAGCTTTTGGGACCAAGACCACTGGACTGGCACAAGGGTTACTGGAGAACTGCATAACCCCTAATGCTAACATCTTGGACAAATCATCCTTGATATTAGCCCTGACCTTGTCAGTCACCCTGTAAATCTTGTGTGTGAGATTTGCATCGTTATCAAATTATCAGCATCCACAAGCAGGTATTGCGTCGTTTCTCCAGCCGTGATGAGTCAATCTCCCAGCCGCGATGCAGGTTGAGTGTCGATTTTAGCTGCGAAGCGGGTGGCGCGTCATTTTTCAGCAGCGTTGCGGGGGGCACATTGAAATTTTCCCCACACGGTGTTCTGTGCATGGATTTCAGTCCTTGTTCTGCCAACTTCACCTCTCAAGGGCCCAGGGACTGGATGGGGCTCTACTTGGCAGGGCAGGAGTCTCAGCAGAGAGTCCAGGTGCCTGCAGAGGAAGTATTTGATGTCCCTGAGACTTCAAAACAGGAGGCAAGCTCAGTTCAAGCCCTTGGAGATTCTTCACAAGTAGGAACACACCTCAAAGTCCAATCTTTGCCCTCTTTCAGGCAGACACAGCAACTGCAGGCCAACCCAGCAAAGCACAGTCTCAGGCAAAGATGCAGTACTCATCCTCTAGCTCTTTAGCTCTTCTCCTTAGCAGAGGTTCCCTTTGGGTCCAGAAGTAACCTAAAACTCTAGGGTGTTGGGTCCATTATTTTTACCCCTTTCTGCCTTTGAAGTAGGAAAACTTCAAAGGAAAGTCTCTGTTGTTCAGAAGATCCTGCCATTCCCAGGCCTGCCCCCAGACACACACCAGGGGGTTGGAGACTGCATTGTGTGAGGGGAGGTGTAAGTGACCACTCCTCCCTCCAGGTGGCCCATTAAGGCTACACCGCAGCTCCCTTTGTGTCACTGTCTAATGGAGATTCCCAAACAGCTCAACTGTCAGTCTGATCTGGACAGGGAATACCCAAGCAGGCAGAGTCACAGAATGGTTTAATTTAAGCAAGAACATGCCCACTTGCTAAAAGAGGCATTTTCAAACTGACAATTGAAAAAAAAACGTTACCAAAATATGGGGGTCATTCCGACCTTGGCGGTCTTTTTGCAAGACCGCCGAGGGACCACTATGCGGAAGACCACCTGTGCAGGCGGTTTGCCGCTCAGCTTATTATGACTGTTGGCTGCTCTCCGTCGTTATTCCGACAGAGAGCCGCCAACAGCCATACTTGCGGGCGGCGGGGAAGTGGAGGTTGCTCCACCAGAACACCGCCCATCGAATCACGTCCTATGATTCGCCGTGGCGGTGTTCTGTTGGCGTGGAGGTGTCGACAGAGCTGCCCCCATGGCTCCCGTCTCCTCCCGGAGGATCGATGAAACAGGCAAGTCGATCGTTCGTTAGGGGAGGGGGGTGTTGTGTGTTGTGTGTGTCCATGGGGGTGTGCGTGTGTGTATGTAGAGGGGGTGTGTGAGTGCGTGTATGCTTGCGGGGGTGTTGTGTGTATGGGAATGAGTGCGTGTATGGCTGTGGGTATGTCTGTATGGATGTGTGCATGTATGTTTGAATGTGGGTGTGCGTGCCTGACTGTGTGTGTGGCTATGGGCATGTATGTCGGGGTGTGTGCGTGTGTGTGTTGCTGGTGCCTGCATGCGTGGCGGGTGTGTGTGAGTAATGTTATGTTGGGGGTCGGGTGGGGCCCTGCCACCTTTGGGGGGGGTGGCAGGGGTGGTGGGGTAGACCCCTATCAGTGCCAGGGAAGGAATTCCCTGGCACTGATAGTGCTTACCGCCATGGATTTCATGGCGGTTCAAACCGCTGGAAATCCACGGCGGTAAGCCAGGTCCAAATACCGCCGGCTGTATACTGACAGCCGCAGGTCTGGAGACCCAGGTCTCCAGCCCGGCGGTCGTTTCCACCCTGGCGGGCAGGACGGAGAACCAGCGGATGACCATGTCAGTAACCGCCATGGTCATAATTCACCAAGGTAAGACCGCCAGCCTGTTGGCGGTCTTACCGCCGGTTCTCCGCCATCCGCCAGGGTTGTAATGACCCCCTATGTATTTTTAAACTGTGAGTTCAGAGACCCCAAACGCCACATCTCTATCTGCTCCCAAAGGGAAACTGCACTTAAACGTTATTTAAAGGCATTCCCCATGTTAACCCATGAGAGAGACAGGCCTTTCAACAGTGAAAAATGAATTTGGCAGTATTTCACTGTTAGGATATTGTAAAAACACACCAGTACATGTCCTACCTTTAACATACAGTGCACCCTGCCCATGGAGCTACCTAGGGCCTATCCTAGGGGTGCCTTACATGTATAAAAAGGGATGGTTTGGGTCTGCAAAGTGGGTACACTTGCCAGGTGGAATTGGCAGTTTGAAACTGCACACAAAGACACTGCAGTGGCAGGTCTGAGCCATGTTTACAGGGCTACTCGTGGGTGGCACAACCAGTGCTGCAGCCACACTAGTAACATTTGATTTGAAGATCCTGGGCACCTCTAGTGCACTTAATTAGATACGTACTAGTAAATCAAATATGGCAATCATGGAAAAGCCAATAACACACACAATTTACATAGGGAGCACTTGCAGTTTAGCACTGGTTAGCAGTGGTAAAGTGTGCAGAGTACCAAAACCAGCAATAACAAAGTCCAGCACACAGTCAAAACATAGGAAGCAGAGGCAAAAAAGACAGGGGAGACCATGCCATGGAACCAGGTCTAACAGAATGTCTCAATGAGATGAAACCATGGGAGAATGCTATATCCTAATCCATTTCCAATGGTTACTGTAGATATAACCCTGTCCTTTGTTTAATCTTGGTGCAACTGGAAGTGTGAAATAGAAATCTACAGCCTACAAGGTTAACATGAGAGCATGTCCTGTAAAATAGTGGTTTTGGTGGAAGGCCGACCCATTCATCAACGTTTTTCAGCTATTCATCATTGACATAGGCTGAAACCACTGAGAGATTTTTCTTTATCTGTCATGTTTATGTCAGGTTAAGGACAGCTAGGATAGGACAGCCCCCATAGCAGTTTCAGTATATATTTGCTTCATTTACCAAAGCTGTGCTACTTTATATGGAGAATTATGGTTTGCCTTCAGGTTTCCTCCAATTCATTGTTCAACACTATGGAGTGGCTATGTTGAATCATCTCTCAAAGATAGTGGTTAAGCTTTAATGTTTTTCCCAGACTGTCTCCTTAATAGATACATATGATGTGTGCCTTTTCATGCTTTCATATGCTTTGTTTGGATATTTTTAGGCTCTGCAGATCCTTTGTTCTTAACTAGGATTTCCAATGTTTTATAGGTTTATTTATCATGGCCACCACTACCTTATTATTATTTTTTTTGGAAGAATCCAGTATGTCATTATAGGTGTAAGCTCTATGCCAATATAGTGGGCTGGTTAATCCCTTTTCAAAGGGACTTCTTGAGGTATGGGCTTGTGTCTCACTCCATGTGACTTTTCAAGACTTGCATAAAAACAAGTGGAAGTAAATTGTTGCTTCTCTTCATCTATACAGATAATACCCCAAACTTGGAAGACATTCTAATACAAACCATGTAAGGGCGATATGAGAGTGGGGTCACAGCACCACTTTATTCAGGTAAAAGCACCACTTATGTTCTTTACAGCATTTTGACTCCTGGGAGTTTTTGCAAATATGGGTTTATGGGTTAGCCTGCTAATGAATTGACTTATGTGATTTCTTAGTGATATGCATACACGTAAGTTAGAGTCTTTTCTTGCTGCTGTTCACCTTTGGAGTAAATACCCATATTTAGAAGACATTTGAATAGAAACCAGGTAAGGGCGGTATGAGAGCGAGACCTCTACACAGCTTTAATAAGCTCATGTGGCTTCTTGAATTTTTGAAAGTAGAGAGGTAGGAAGGTAAGAAATTAGAGACCTGAAAGACCAACTGTCTCTTAAACAACATTTTGACCCCTGTGAGTTTTCCCCCACCCCACTGGTGTGAAGTTAGAGACCTGAAAGACCAACTGTCTCTTCTACAACATGTTGACCCCTGTGAGTTTTCCCCACCCCACTGGTGTTATATTTTAGCCCTTATGGAGAATACATAAGTGGAATAAGTACGTTATGACTCATTAGCACCAGTGTGGAGGTACAATGAGGGTATAATGAACCTTTTGGAGGAGCTTTGCACATTAAAATGTTTTGCCTGAGTGCGGGTCACTGAGTATATATATCTTATTTTGCTTACATGTGGTGTTCCCACACAGCAATACTGAGGCTTCAAACTACTAACTCCGACTGACTAGAAGAGAAGTGGTCTGAATCCCTTTGAACCAGATATTAGTTCATGTAGCACTGATTTTACATGATTCTCTATATAATTGGACTGGTTGTCAGTTCTCCTTTGTTCAGATAAATTAGTGTTTGAAATGGCCCTCTCTACAGGGTCACCCCCAAACTTTTTGACTTCCTCCTCCAACTTTTTGCTGGATTTTTGCTAGGTTAGCCTTAGGACTCTGTGCATTTTAGCACTGCTAACCAGTGCTAAAGTGTTTGTGATATCTCTCCAAACCATAGCTTGGTTGACATATACCTGTTTGGCATATTTAATTTAGATTGGAAGTCCCTAGACCAGAGCCCGTAAATTAAATGCTACCAGTGGGCCTGTACCACTTATTGTGCCACCTACTTAAGTAGCACCTCAAAACTTGTCCCAGGCCTGCCATTGCAGCCTGAGGTAAGGGTCCCACTGCAATGTCGACTTAGTATTTAAAACCCCTTGCCAAGCCTTAAACTTCTCTTCTATTACACATGTCACCCCTAAGGTAGACCCTAGGTATGTCATAGGGCAGGGTGCTGTGTAATTAAACAGTAGGACATGTTTTTTACATGTCCAAGTAGTGAAAACGCTCAAATTCGTTTTATACTGCTGTGAGGCCTACCCCTCTCAGAGGATAACATTAGGGATTCCTTATTATATTTAATAAGCTTGAATTCCTAAATCAGAGGTGGTTGCAATCTCATGTTTGGTATCTATGAACTTGTGATGATAAACCCTCTATAATGGTAAAGTCAAATTTGTCAAGTTTGAAATTGCAACTTTTAGAAACATTGGCATTTTCCAGTCCTTAGCCCTCTGTGACTGTCCTTAGCCCTCTGTGACTGGAGCCTGCCTTAGGTCACATGCCTGGGTGTAACTGACAGTTGAGACTTTGAGAATTCACCCAGACAGTCACACAATAGTGGGATTAGCAGAGCCTGAATGGGCCATTAACTGACTTAATGGTGTGGTGGAGCTAGGCACAGCCCCTCTTTACACCTGAATAGGTTGCGCTCTGCCAGCACACAGTGGGCTTAACAAACCTATATTGCCAGTGCAGCCAGCTAGAAGCTAGGGTAGGGGTGATAGAAAACTCCTCAAAGAACCTTTCTGGAAACTTCTCCCAACCTCTAGGAGCAGGGCACCAGGGTATAAAAATACAGCTCTCAGAACCACTCATCAGTTTACTACTGGACCTGTTGAAGGTCTCTCAGAGAACTACCTGCTGCTGTGACCTGTGTGCATTCTACCAGCCTGCTGCTGTACCTGGAAGTATTGTATTGCTGCCAGGAGCCTGCCAGGAGCCTGCTTCGAACCAGACATAAGCCAGTCCTGCTGTGGACCCCATGTGTCTCCATTAGAGAACGGCTTCCAACATATCCTTTCATTTGACAGTTTAATTCCAGCTGGCATAGTTACCCTTTAAAAGCTTAACTAGTGCTTTGAATGGGCTGCTAAAGTTAGAGATGTCTTCATTGCAAATAATGGAGATTTTAGGATATACATTATGAAAAGTACAGCAAAGTACCTCTGTATGTGCAATATTTGGTGTCAACTGTACAATCTAAATGAACATCTTGGTTGCACATTTAGTGTTAATAGTTTTGCTTCATACCAGGATACTTTGTACAGGCATAAATAGCAAAATATGACCCGGTAACTTGCTACCGAATGGCATTTTGCTTTTGCAAATCGGTATCAGGAAGGGTCGTGCTTAGGGCGTCCCTTCCTAATACCAAATAGCACTGGCATGAATGACCGGAATACGGTTGCAAAACACTCATATTTTATCGACTCCATAGAGGTGGTGGTAACCCATTCCCCAAGGATCCCCCTCCCCTTTGTGAATGTGGGTGAAAAGTTTTTTTGAGAAAACGTATTACTTTTCATTTTGTAATGCTCCCGTTTTACTTTAAGGAAAACAGGCTTTGTTACAAAAAACCTGCTTTATTTAAAAAGTAGCCACAGACATAGTGGTCTGCTGAACCCAGCAGACCAACATCCCTGTGAGTACTGGCCATTCCCAATGGGTCGCAAATTACAACCTGCCTCTTGAATAATTATGAGGCAGGTCCTTGCGACCCATTTGGGAAACACAAACAATGTTAAACACACTGTAGTACATCGCAGTTTGTGATTTCCTAATTCCTAATAACAAAGATAGACAATTAGGAAATACCAAAATGGATTTTGCATACATATGGCCCTTAGAGATGAGACCAGATAGAGACCACACATCCTGACCTCTGTTGTGGTCATGGTCGAGTTGCATTTGTCCTTACTCCAAGGTTGAGACTTGCTGTCTCATTCTGTGATGCAGTGGTTGAAGTGGCAGGGGTTCTGAAGAGCACGACGTGAAAAGGCAACCGTCCCGACAGTTGAAATGCTTCAACTGAAGGGTCAGACAGCTAAACAAGCCTTCTTGCCAGTGTGTTGTATTATCTAAAAGAAATTTAAATGTGTGCAACTGGTCAATCCGAAAATGTAAGTGGTGCCTGAAAGCCGGTACTGCCTCTGATTGATGGAATCACTTGAAGCTTTGTGATACACTATATTCTTTTGGAGAGGTATTGCAAGGGAGCGTACCAGCTACTATGTAAATGTGTGCTTTTAAAAGACGGTTACCAATAATAAAATTGGCTCCTGATGTCACACATTTAGGGGGTTATTCTAACTTTGGAGGAGTGTTAATCCATCCCAAAAGTGACGGTAAAGTGACGGATATACCACCAGCCGTATTACGAGTTCCATAGGATATAATGGACTCGTAATACGGCTGGTGGTAAATCCGTCACTTTTCCGTCACTTTTGGGACAGATTAACACCTCCTCCAAAGTTAGAATAACCCCCTTATTCTTTTTGAGCAGTGTCATAAGGGAGCTACCAGCTAAACTGTGAAGTCTGTGCTTTTAAACAACAGATATAGAAAAAACTGCACTATGTACAGTCAGCAAAAAATCAGTATTGTGGTAACACTTTTTATCTTAAACTTTTTTGGCATTCTGTAGCAGCATATTTTATACTGTATGTAATGCAAGTTAAAAAAATACTTACATGGTCACAGTGCTTACTGTCACAGACTGGGACCTTGTAGCAGTAAACATATACAAGTCTCTATTCTCCATTCAACCAGGATTCAATTCTGTGGCTCCCTGGTGCAGTGCATTAACTAATAGAGTTTTTATATTGTACAATAGTGCATTTCCAACTGATTAACATAGCTTGTATTTCATTTTTATTTAAGCTGTGCATTATTTTTTATATAGTTACTGTAAGGTGAAAGTCCCCAAAAATTTCCATAATATTTTGTTTTTTAGCCGTGACCTCAGACTCACTCGCCCCGCACTCTTGCGCACATCATTAGAGTTCCCATGCTTTTTTAATGCACTTCGACCACTGGTGTGATCATCACAATCACCAATAAAGGGCAGCTTTCCTTATGGAGTGGAGATGAGTCACTGAATCAGGTGAACTGGGTGCCTGTCTCATATGAATGTACATCCCTGTCACATATTTTAGTTAAAATTAACACGTTAAACACATAGCACATTGCAGATGTAGTGCTGTTCGTAACACACAATCAGCCAAAGGGGCACATTGAACATCAATTGACTTGGGAAACAAAATGACTGAAAATAAAATTGAAATGAACTTAAGAGGAGGAATCATGGCTGAAATATTAACACACTTAGACAGTCACAGAAGCACATATTCATTGTGCAAGGCATGCATAGTTTAGTTTGACACATTGTGATCAGAGAGGTTGCAGGGCTCGATGTTTAGCAGTCTGCCCTTTGCAGTGTCTGAAGAACATTACAGGCTGACTGCTGTAGGATTTTTTTTATTTCTCCTGCCAGTGTGTAATGCTCAGTGTCCTAATGTGGGTCTTTCAATGTGTTTTAAGATCAAATGCAGCCTGCTGGTGTTCCTTAGCTGCAGAGGTGGCCGGGGGTGTAAGGTTCACAACAAAAGTTATTGTCACATTTTAGTAGACATAAGTGTGTGTGCAAAAACAGCCTAGCACACAGGTCTTCTATTTCTCAAAGGAGGCCTGTGTATGCGCCCATTTGCATATGCACATTCACACAAAGTGCAGTGCTTTAACCCATCCGCTGCCAGGCCTTTTCCCCCTCAGGTGCTAGGCCTTTTTTAGGCTATTTGGGGCAGGGCGGCCCTCATACCTTTTTGTCCACATAAGCTACCCATGCCAAATTTGAGTCCTTTTTTTCCAACATCCTAGGGATTCTAGAGGTACCCAGACTTTGTGGATTCCCCTGAAGGAGACCAAGAAATTAGCCAAAACACAGTCAAAATTTCGTTTTTTTAAAATAAATTGGAAAAAGGGCTGCAGAAGGCTTGTGTTTTTTTCCCTGATCGCTGAAATTGTCATCAACAAAGTGTTTGCGGTGCTAAAAACACCACTGTCCAAGCTTTCAGGAACAGGCAGACTTGAATCAGAAACCCCAATTTTTCAACACAATTTTGGCATTTTACTGGGACATACCCCATTTTTACACTTTTTTGTGCTTTTAGCCTCCTAGGATCCCAGAAGCCTAAACATTTCTGAAAAGTAGACAGAATTCTGAATTCAGCAATGGGTAATTTGTGTAGATCCTACAAGGGTTTCCTCAGAAAATAACAACTGAAATAAAAAAATATTGAAATTGAGGTGAAAAAAAAACAGCCATTTTTCTCTACGTTTTACTCTGTAACTTTTTCCTGCAATGTCAAAATGTTTGAAAGCAATATACCGTTACATCTGCTGGACTCTTCTGGTTGCGGGGATATATATGGCTTGTAGGTTCATCAAGAACCATAGGTACCCAGAGCAAATAAATGAGCTGCACCTTGCAGTGGGTTTTCATTCAATGCCGGTAATACAGCAATTAATTTGCTGAAATATAAAGAGTGAAAAATAGGTATCAAGAAAACCTTTGTATTTCCAAAATGGGCACAAGATAAGGTGTTGAGGAGCAGTGGTTATTTGCACATGTCTGAATTCTGGGGTGCCCATACTAGCATGTGAATTACAAGGCATTTCTCAAATAGATGTCTTTTTACACACTGTCTTATATTTGGAAAGAAAAAATGTAGAGAAAGAAAGGGGCAATAACACTTGTTTTGCTATTCTATGTTCCCCCAAGTCTCCCGATAAAAATGGTACCTCACTTGTGTGGGTAGGCCTAGCGGCAGCGACAGGATCTGCCCCAAAACACAACGTGGACACATCAAATTTTCCCAAAGAAAACAGAGGTGTTTTTTGCAAGGTGCCTACCTGTGGATTTTGGCTTCTAGGTCAGCCGCCACCTAGGGAAACCTACCAAACCTGTGCATTTTTAAAAACTAGAGACCCAAGATTGGGTGACTTGTGGGGCTCTCACCAGGTTCTGTTACCCAGAGTCCTATACAAACTCCAAAATGTGGCTAAAAAACACTTTTTCCTCTCATTTCGGTGACAGAAAGTTCTGGCATCTGAGAGGACCCACAAATTTCCTTCCACTCAGAGTTCCCCGAAGTTTCCCAATAAAAATGGTACCTCACTTGTGTGGGTAGGCCTAGTGCCCGCAACAGGAAATGCCCCAAAACACAAAGTGGACACATCACATTTTCTCAAAGAAAACAGAGGTGTTTTTTGCAAAGTGCCTACCTGTGGATTTTGGCTTCTAGCTCAGCCGCCACCTAGGGAAACCTACCAAACCTGGGCATTTTTTAAAACTAGAGAACTAGGGGAATCCAAGAAGGGGTGACTTGTGGGGCTCTCACCAGGTTCTGTTACCCAGAATCCTTTGCAAACCTCAAAATGTGGCAAACAAAATACTTTTTCCTCACATTTCGGTGACAAAAAGTGCTGGAATCTGAGAGGAGCCACAAATTTCCTTTCATTCAGCGTTCCCCCAAGTCTCCCGATAAAAATGGTACCTCACTTGTGTGTTCGTAGGCCTAGTGCTCGCGACAGGAAATGTCCCAAAACACAACGTGGACACATCAAATTTTCCCAAAGAAAACAGAGGTGTTTTTTTAAAAGTGCCTACCTGTGGATTTTGGCTTCTAGCTCAGCTGCCACCTAGGGAAACCTACCAAACCTGTGCATTTCTGAAAACTAGAGACCTAGGGGAATCCAAGATGGTGTGACTTGTGGGGCTCTCACCAGGTTCTGTTACCCAGAATCCTTTGTAAGCCTCAAAATGTGGCTAAAAAACACTTTTTTCCTCACATTTCGGTGACAGAAAGTTCTGGAATCTGAGAGGAGCCACAAATTTCCTTCCACCCAGCATTCCCCCAAGACTCCCGATAAAAATGGTACCTCACTTGTGTGGGTAAGCCTAGTGCCCGCGACAGGAAATGCCCCAAAACCCAAAGTGGATACATCACATTTTCTCAAAGAAAACAGAGGTGTTTTTTGCAAAGTGCCTACCTGTGGATTTTGGCCTCTAGCTCAGCCGCCACCTAGGGAAAGCTATCAAACCTGTGCATTTTTTTAAAACTAGAGACCTAGGGTAATCCAAGATGGGGTGACTTGGGCTCATACCAGGTGCTGTTACCCAGAATCCTTTGCAAACCTCAAAATGTGGCTAAAAAAATACTTTTTCCTCACATTTCGCTGACAAAAAGTGCTGGAATCTGAGAGGAGCCACAAATTTCCTTCCACTCAGCGTTCCCCCAAGTCTCCCGATAACAATGGTACCTCACTTGTGTGTTCGTAGGCCTAGTGCCCGCGACAGGAAATGCCCCAAAACACAACGTGGACACATCAAATTTTCCCAAAGAAAACAGAAGTGTTTTTTGAAAAGTGCCTACCTGTGGATTTTGGCTTCTAGCTCAGCCGCCACCTAGGGAAACCTACCAAACCTGGGCATTTTTAAAAACTAGAGACCTAGGGGAATCCAAGATGGGGTGACTTGTGGGGCTCTCACCAGGTTCTGTTACCCAGAATCATTTGCAAACCTCAAAATGTGGCTAAAAAAACACTTTTTCCTCACATTTCAGTGACAGAAAGTTCTGGAATCTGAGAGGAGCCACAAATTTCCTTCCACTCAGAGTTCCCCCAAGTTTCCCAATAAAAATGGTACCTCACTTGTGTGGGTAGGCCTAGTGCCCGCAACAGGAAATGCCCCAAAACACAAAGTGGACACATCACATTTTCTCAAAGAAAACAGAGGTGTTTTTTGCAAAGTGCCTACCTGTGGATTTTGGCCTCTAGCTCAGCCGCCACCTAGGGAAAGCTATCAAACCTGTGCATTTTTTTTAAACTAGAGACCTAGGGTAATCCAAGATGGGGTGACTTGGGCTCATACCAGGCTCTGTTACCCAGAATCCTTTGCAAACCTCAAAATGTGGCGAAAAAAATACTTTTTCATCACATTTCGGTGACAAAAAGTGCTGGAATCTGAGAGGAGCCACAAATTTCCTTCCACTCAGCGTTCCCCCAAGTCTCCCGATAACAATGGTACCTCACTTGTGTGTTCGTAGGCCTAGTGCCCGCAACAGGAAATGCCCCAAAACACAACGTGGACACATCAAATTTTCCCAAAGAAAACAGAAGTGTTTTTTGAAAAGTGCCTACCTGTGGATTTTGGCTTCTAGCTCAGCCGCCACCTAGGGAAACCTACCAAACCTGGGCATTTTTAACAACTAGAGACCTAGGGGAATCCAAGATGGGGTGACTTGTGGGGCTCTCACCAGGTTCTGTTACCCAGAATCCTTTGCAAGCCTCAAAATGTGGCTAAAAAACACTTTTTTCCTCACATTTCGGTGACTGAAAGTTCTGGAATCTGAGAGGAGCCACAAATTTCCTTCCACCCAGCGTTCCTCCAAGACTCCAGATAAAAATGGTACCTCACTTGTGTGGGTAAGCCTAATGCCCGCGACAGGAAATGCCCCAAAACCCAAAGTGGATACATCACATTTTCTCAAAGAAAACAGAGGTGTTTTTTGCAAAGTGCCTACCTGTGGATTTTGGCCTCTAGCTCAGCCGCCACCTAGTGAAACCTACCAAACATGTGCATTTTTGAAAACTAGAGACCTAGGGGACTCCAAGATGGGGTGACTTGTGGGGCTCTCACCAGGTTCTGTTACCAGAATCATTTGCAAACCTCAAAATGTGGCTAAAAAAACACTTTTTCCTCACATTTCAGTGACAGAAAGTTCTGGAATCTGAGAGGAGCCACAAATTTCCTTCCACTCAGAGTTCCCCCAAGTTTCCCAATAAAAATGGTACCTCACTTGTGTGGGTAGGCCTAGTGCCCGCAACAGGAAATGCCCCAAAACACAAAGTGGACACATCACATTTTCTCAAAGAAAACAGAGGTGTTTTTTGCAAAGTGCCTACCTGTGGATTTTGGCCTCTAGCTCAGCCGCCACCTAGGGAAAGCTATCAAACCTGTGCATTTTTTTTAAACTAGAGACCTAGGGTAATCCAAGATGGGGTGACTTGGGCTCATACCAGGCTCTGTTACCCAGAATCCTTTGCAAACCTCAAATTGTGGCTAAAAAAATACTTTTTCCTCACATTTCGGTGACAAAAAGTGCTGGAATCTGAGAGGAGCCACAAATTTCCTTCCACTCAGCGTTCCCCCAAGTCTCCCGATAACAATGGTACCTCACTTGTGTGTTCGTAGGCCTAGTGCCCGCGACAGGAAATGCCACAAAACACAACGTGGACACATTAAATTTTCCCAAAGAAAACAGAAGTGTTTTTTGTAAAGTGCCTACCTGTGGATTTTGGCTTCTAGCTCAGCCGCCACCTAGGGAAACCTACCAAACCTGGGCATTTTTAACAACTAGAGACCTAGGGGAATCCAAGATGGGGTGACTTGTGGGGCTCTCACCAGGTTCTGTTACCCAGAATCCTTTGCAAGCCTCAAAATGTAGCTAAAAAAACACTTTTTCCTCACATTTCAGTGACAGAAAGTTCTGGAATCTGAGAGGAGCCACAAATTTCCTTCCACCCAGCGTTCCCCCAAGTCTCCAGATAAAAATGGTACATCACTTGTGTGGGCAGGCCTTCTGCTCGCAACAGGAAATGCCCCAAAACACTATCTGGACACATCAAAATTATCAAATAGAAAACTACCTGTTTTTGCGGGGGGATCTGCGTTTTTGGTCCTGGGCTCAGCAGCCATCTAGGGAAACCTACCAAACCCAGACATTTCTGAAAAGTAGACACCCAAGGGACTCAAGGGAGGTGTGACTTGCGTGGATCCCCCAATGTTTTCTTACCCGGAATCCTCAGCAAACCTCAAATTTAGCTAAAAAATCACAATTTTCCCACATTTCTGTGTGGGATCACTGCACCGGGACACATTTCCTACCACCCATCGTTCCCCTTAGTCTCCCGGTAAAAATGATACCTCACTTGTGTAGGTGGGCCAAGTTTTTGTGACAGGGAAGAACCAAAAACACGTCAAAATTGAGGGGGATCCAAAGTGGGTCCAAAAGGGCAGTTTGAAACAAAACAGTTTTAGGCTGACAAGTGCAGCAGAAATTTTATCGGTATAGATGAGACAATGCTGGGTGGTAGGAATTTTGTGGATTCCTGCAGATTCCGGAAGGTTCCATCAGAAAAATGTGGGGAAAATGTGTGCTTTTCAGCAAAGATGCAGGTTTGCAGGGCATTGTGGGTAAGGAAATGGTGCGGGTGCATGTGAAGCACACCACCCTGGAATCAACTAGATGTCTGGTTTTCAGATGTGTCTAGGTCTTGTGGATTTTTCTACATAGCAGCGTTCCAAAGTAAAAAAAAGTGCAGCCCTCACCATTCCAAGTGGGACGATTTTGAGAGTTACCAAGATCTCATGGCCCAAATGTAAAATAAAAAACAAAAAAATCAAATGTCCTCTTGCTTGCCATGAGATAAGATGTTTTAGTGTGCAGGGGAGAGCTGAATGACTGTTAGCCCCTTCAGTTTGGGTAAGGGCATAACCAGGCCCATACTGGTTGGTAGTCACCACCCCACTATATATATATTTTTTTTAATTTCATGGCATCTAGTAGACTTTCTTCCCCCGGGGTGTGGATTGGGGTAATTGCCCCATCTGCCCACTGGTGGGCAGAACAACTTTGGCCTCTTTTATTTGGGGGTGGGGGTTTGGCCATAAACCCACCCTTTTATTTTGAAAAACAATCTTCCCCCGGTCTCTGGTGAGCTTTCTGCCCCCCTTGGGAGCAGATGGGCCTTCCATAAATAAGCCAATCTGCCCCCAACGGGGGTAGATGTGGCCAACAGTAATGTGTCCCCATGGGGAGCGACCCTTGCCCAAGCGGCTGCCCCCCCAAACAGAACACGCACATACACACACACCAATCCCTGGTGTCTAGTGGTTTCTGCCCCCCTTGGGGGCAGATTGGCCTAACAAAAATAGGCCGATCTGCCCCCAAGGGGGGCAGAAATGGCCCAAATACAATTTGCCCCCCCGCCCCAGGGAGCGACCCTTGCCTAAGGGGTCGCTCCCCATACATAAAAAAATAAAGTAAATAAAAATACATATATATCCCTGGTGTCTAGAGGTTTCCTCCCCCCCTGGAGTCAGATCGGCCTAATTATATTCCGGGGGGGGGCAGAAATGGCCTAAACACAATTTTGCCCCCCAGGAAGCAACCCTTGCCTTAGGGGTCGTTCCCTGCACATAAAAGAAAATAAAAAATCCCTGGTGTCTAGTGGGGATTTCTGCCCTCCCTGGGGGCAGATTGGCCTAATTAAATTAGGCCGATCCGCTCCCAGGTGGGGCAGAAAGGGCCTAAAAATAATATGGCCCCCTAGGGAGCGGCCCTTGCCCAAGGGGCCGCTCCCTTTATTAGAAAACACAAAAAAGAAATCCCTGGTGTCTAGTGGGCATCTAATAATATTAGGCCGATCTGCCCCCGGGGGGCAAAAATGGCCTAAACACAAGTTGGCCCCCCAGGGAGCAACCCTTGCCTAAGGGGTCGCTCCCTGGACATAAAAAAAAACAAAAAAAAACTGGTGTCTAGTGGGCATTTCTGCCCCCGGGGGGGCACAAATGGCCTAAAAATAATATGGCCCCCTAGGGCCGCTCCTTTTATTAGAAAAAACAAAACAAAAAAATTCCCTGGTGTCTAGTAGGCCGCTCCCCTCATGTAAATTTAAACAAAAAACTAAAGTCCCTGGTGTCTAGTGGGTATTTCGCGATCGGGCAGCAGAAATGCTCTGAATGGCATCGAAAGAAAGGAAAAGCCTTTCCTTTCTTCCGATGTCTCTCCTGCCCCCCTCCTCCTGAGCAGAAGAGAAATGCTTAGCATTTCTCTTCCGCATCGCGCTGGAAGCATGCTTTCAGCGTGACGGGAGGCGACCTCTGATGAGGTCAGCACGCGATCGTGTGCTGACGTCATCAGACATCACTGGGGGGGTTGGGGGTGAAAGGGGAAGCGATTCCCCTTTCATCCCTGACGGGGGGTGTGGGTGAGGGGCCCATGGGGGAGCGCTAGCGCTTCCCCCATGGGCCCGGTGCAGGACGAAGTGGTCTCGTCCCAGGCACACGGGAACCGTGTGCTGGGAAGAGACCACCTTGTCCAAGGCACAAGGGGGTTAACAGAAACAATCCCTCTTCACTCCCAGTGTAGTGAGTGGTCGGAATGTAAAGTCATTGGGCACTTACTATCATGTTCCTGAAATTTGTGTTCCTCCCATGTAGTATATCCTTTCTATCAACGCTCCCTGTACAATAGCAAGATTGTTGCACACTTCACGTCACAAACTCCTCTCATTTAATAGTGAGTAATTGTAATCAGCACTTCTGTCAATGCATTGAGTGACAACACTAAAACTAGGGATCTTTTTCAAAGGAATACCCTTTTCACCGAAAAAGATTTTCACAGACATCGTAGTATGCATTAACTTGTCTGTGACATATAATTTATGTGTTTGGTTGACACTACTAAATTATGTTGTATTTTTCCTTTTAGAATCTGGTAAAGCCTCACATACTTTACCTGATTTTTGGGCAAAGAACAAGAAGGTACAGAACCCAACCTCCTTTGCTGCTCTTGTACCCTTACAGCACAACAACCCCAACATTTAAGGTAAGTAAACTGATGCTACATTATTTTTACATTGTAGTTAAGGGATATGTATGTAGTCTACATAGTGGGTGGGTGCACACCAATATCAATTTGAGGCATGGAACTGTGTGATAGATATTAAAAGATAGATTTGAATGTTGGGAGTTCCACTGAAGACAATGAATTGGCTCAGGGATTATGATCCCTGGTATAAGCCTTCTGCATCAGCATTCCAATCTTTGTCTTTATGTTTGTCCTTATAATATTCTACCCTCAGTGGATGAAATGTAATAATAGCTTTATAGCCCTGCTGCCTCTGGCTATATCAATTGTTATAGGCCCTCTCTTGTGGTGCGAGTATGTCACACTGAGGCAGTAGGCTATAAGGCTACAACAGTCATGTTGTGCAAAGGGGAGCTTTTGGAGATATATTTCGTTAAAGCACAAGATATACATTACTACAGAAATATGAGTTATTTTTTTGTACCAAACCTTATAGATTGTATTGTGATTATTAACAGGAATCTTTAATATTAGTAGACATCATGAATACAGTAGAGCAGCTGATTGCAAAGCCATTCCTTGGACCGAGTCCTGAAAACGAACTAACTGTAAAAAGATTAGGACCTCACCGGACAAACTTAAAACTACTACAAAGAGCTCACAACAGAAGGAAGACATACAAACCTACATTGTCAAACTCTTAGTGCACAAAAGTTGATTGGCTTACAGGGAGTACTTCAAGAAATTCTCTGTTCTGCTTCCCCGTTTGCTGTTTGGTGGTGACAAAAAAGGAGTAATAGGCTTGAAGCATTTGTCGGATAAAATAAATAAGAATGCACACTACAGAACCCATATGGAAAACCTGACAAGACTGGGAATGTTGGGAGACACATCAATTGTAACCCACATAAGTGATGCATACCGAAAGCAATAAAGAAACATAATGAAGCTGTCAATAGGAATAGACACATACTGTCAAAATAATTGATTGTATTTGTTTCTGTGGTGCTTTTGGACTGGCTTTACGAGGGCATAATGAATCTGAAAGTTTCTCAAATCCTGGTATGTTCAGAGGCCTGGTGGATTTAATAGCAAGCATAGACAGTGAAATGGAAGCACATTTAGCAAGTGCTACAGTCTTTAAGGGCACCTCTAAAACGATGCAAAATGAACTTCTTGATAGTATTGTAGAGATTATAAGAAACTATATTGTCCAATAGTTAAGAATCACAGACTTTTTGGCTATTCAGGCTGATGACACCACAGATGTGGCCATTAAAACACAGTCCGTAATAATCTTTCAGTACCTTAACAATTATAGTAAAGTTGTTGAGAGGTTCTATGGTTTCACACATTTAAGAAAATCTAGCGCAGAATCCATTGCTTCAGCTATACTCCTTGAACTGAACTTGATTTTTCTGGAGCACCTTCCAAAAAACAAAAACTTATTACACAAAGCTAGGGTGGTGCTTTAGTAATGAGTGGAATCACTGGTGGAGTACAAAGAAAAAGAGATGTGTACCCTAATGCCCAATGTGTCCATTATTATGTCCACCAACTTAATCTTATTATGCAACTAGCAGTAACCAAAATCTCAGATGCAGAAATCTTATTTCTGGGTGTCACAGGCATGTCAGTATTCTTCTCATGTTTCCCCAAAAGAATGGAAATACTTCAGGACATTGTGGTCAGAAGGCTTTCAAAGGGATCCCCAACTCGGTGGAACTTTCACAAAAGCACCGAAGTACCAATATAGGGTTGATCTTGAGAAGTGTTTTGACACCGTAGAAGCCAGTGGTGACTTTGAATCCAAAGTCTAAATGAGGTCAGTGGCTTTGCTAGAACACTACAAGACAGTTTCAGTTATTTCTCTTTTTATTTCATGTCGATATATTATACAACAAATTGTTAAAAAGCAAAATAGATCCTGTCTTTATGCAAAAAAGCTACAATTCAGTTTGTCACCAGCATGAACAAAGTCAGAGAAAAGATTGATAATTTAGACAACAGACTGCCAAATGATTCTAGTTTCTTAAACTGCAGAAACACATCAGCAGTCAGGTCGGAACTGCACAGGAAATATGTGACGCTATAGTTGTGCCTGCAAAGGAGCATTTTTCTTTCGCAAAACATTTGGTGAATGTCACATTACTGCAAAGTGATCAGTTTGCAAATCATAATATTTCCTTCCCTGAGCGAGCACTGAATGAGTCTGTGGAAGTTTACACCATGCTCAACAAAGAGAATCTGAGAACTGAGTTATCTGTACTGTGTGCAATGTATGTTGATCGGCAGGCCATTGGTGCCATTTCTTTGCTCGCTTTAATTCAGAAACTTAATATGGAGAAATCATTTACAGAGACAATGCTTTACTAAAAATAGTCATTACCACTCCTATGATAACAGCAGAGTTTGAACAATGTTTTTCAACTTTAAACAGAATCAAGACATTCCTGAGAAACACCGTGATTAAGGAAATACTGACTACTTTAACAATGCTCTCTATAGTGAGAGACTTTGTTAAGGGAATCCCAGACTTTAATCTTCAAGACATTGAGAAGTTTGCAGCTATCAAAGACAGACATGCTCATTTCATCTACAAAAAGTGAACAATGTGTTAATTTTTGAATGCTGGTAGTTTGTAACCTGCTTAGTTTTTCCTCTTCTGCTGCACAGTTATTGGAGTCACTGAAATCACTAGTGTATGCTTGGCTTCAATCTGTCTAACGTTGATCATATGGTTGCACTGAAACTCAATCCTGAGCATTTGAGACATCACAGAGTCCTTCATTTTATGATTTTGTTTAAGCAGCACCTCTCTCATTAAGTTGTATGGATTCATACAGCTTTCTTTGTAATTGCTTTCCGATCCAAAAACACCTATTTCTTTTTTGATAACTTTGTTTTGCCTGTCAAGATCAGAAGGGTGCTGCAGAAGGTCATGATGGTTTTGCTAGACCAGCACTACTTCATGAACAACAGCAGTATCATTTGTAATGTTTGTAAATGATGCAGCTGTTTTTGATGATGTAGTGGACCAGCAAGGGGAGCTAATAGAGTTTCCACATCAGGTTGGGGGAGCTGTGATCATATTTCTTCATCCCGTCAATAGGACGTACAGTGCCTTGTAGGGTACCCTGCTGCCTTTTAATATTTATTTCTTGCTATCTCATTGTGCCCAGTCCAACCAATTACAATAACTTGTATTTCTTCATTAGATTTCATTTGTAAAGCTATAACAATATATAAGGAAATCTGTGAGGTACTCAGCATTGTTACCTCAAAGTATATTATTATGTTCTGTGGTTATACTGACTAATCAGCTACCTACATCATTATTCTATGAAATCTCTTTATTGATGTCATAACTTTACTTTCACAGTTGCCGTATTAACTTTCTTTCTTTCTCAAATTTGCCTGAAAATGTACCATTTGCCCACTCTTCATTCAAAAACATTTCAGCCGGAGAACACCGCCCTACCATCCTTATGATGTTCGGACTTGCTTGCTTTGCTCGCTCACCACCGGTCACTCATCCTAATTTTTTGTTCCCCACCACTTTCAAATACCACCGGCAGCCACCTACATTCTTGAAAGCCTAATGTCAAACACCCTGGCATATTCGTCATATTCGTGGGATGGTGGAAAGCAGCCTTGCTCCTCAATTTAGACTTCTGAGACAATCAGCAAGGCAGGCCTGATTAATGAATGCTCATTTTGACTGTTGCAGGCTGTGTTAGATCATATTCTTCTGAGGCGATGATGGCTACTTGCAAGTTATACTGTGAGACCTGTCAGCCTTGGGGTCGTCTTTCCCTAACTTCTTGCCTTCACCGTCCCGCTTTTCTGATCTCGTTTTAGTTGGCTTTAGGACTTTGTGCTCTTTACCAATGTTAACTAGTGCTGAAGTGCTTGTGCTTACTCCCTAAATCATGGTAAGATTGGCTCATATTATAAAAGACAGACATTTTTGAGTGGATTTTCTTCGCCAGCCGACCATTCAAGTTGCTTTTTAGTGTAAGAAGCCTTTATTAAAACTTGTTTTCCAACAGGAAGGAAGTGCCCCAAAGACTCCAACTTCCTGTTCCTGTCCAGCATACTCCTCCCAGTGTCTTCTCCATCTCCTGGTCACTTTTCACTTAGATTTCGAGGTGGAAAGATCACTCTACTTTCTGCTGGATATATACCTTTAGATTGAAGGACTTTGTTTTTGTGATATCACACAATTAAGTTAAAAAAAACAATTGTATAAGGGTGTTGGTTGTTTGATAGGGAAAACACCAGTATTTTTTTTTATTTCATTGTGGTGGGTGGCCTGAGTTTAAGTTGGGGACTAGTTTTTTTTGTTTTTTCACTTCCTGTAAAGAGAAAATGTTGCAGAGATCAGTATCTTTTCTCCATGTTTGTGACGTTTGCAATTTTCATTTATTTCATTATGTGGCATAGTCTTCCAACGGGACAGACAGTCAATAGGCCTAGTACTCGTCATCAGTGCATGAAAGAAATGTTTCTGTGGTATATGTTTTTAAAACATTATTTAGGGCAGGGATGGCATTGGATTAAATTAAAAATGTTGGCTATTGTTTGCATTTCATGTTTTTTCCTGCAAAAAGTGTATATGTAGGATAATATTTAATGCCATAGGAGGATGTGTGTTGTAAACTTTTTAGATCAGTTCATTTTTGTGTTTTGCATTGTTGAATTAATGGTAGTGTGTTCTTTAGTGTTACCATCATGCCTCCTTTTTCTGGTCAGAGTGTGTGTGTGTATTTGTCATCGCCCACCATGTGCCTTTGTTCGCCATGCCATGTGGACAGGGGCCATTTTCTGTAGTCTGTATCCATAGGCTTGACTGTGTTCTTTGATTTCCATGCCCCCTTGCTCGTTGTTGCTATTTCTTGTTGTTTGACTATGTGGTTGATGGGCATTTTTGTGCAGGCAGCCGGTGTGCTTTTTGGCATATGCTTGCATGTTTTTCTTTGTTCCCATGCCTCCTTGCTGCTGTTGTATTTGACCATGTGTCTGGCTGCAATTTGGTGCGCCGAGCCATTGAGTTTTTGTTATAGACTTGCATGTGTTCTTTGTTCCCCGAATTGTCATGCCTCCTTGTTCGCTGTTGTTATTTGACCATGTGCCAGGTGGCCATTTTGTGCATCCAGCCAGTATCCCTTTACCATATGCCTGCATATGTTCTTTGTTCTCATGCCTCCTTGCTCACAGTTGTTGTTTGATCATGTGGCTGGAGCCCATTTTGTGCATCTAGCCAGTGTGTGTGTTTCATAGGCTTGCATGTGTTCTTTGTTCCCCATGCCTCCTTGCTTGTTGTTGTTTGACCATGTGGCTGGCAGCAATTGTGTGCATTGAACCACTGTGTTTTTCTTATAGGCTTGCATGTGTTTTTTGTTCCCCAAATCCCCATGCCTCCTTGCTGGCTGATGTTATTTGACCATGTAGCTGGTGGCTATTTTGTGCATCCAGCCAGTATGCCTTTGCCATATGCTTGCATGTGTTCTTTTTTCCCCATGCCGCCTTGCTCGATGTTGTTGTTTGACCATGTGGCTGGCAGCCATTTGTGCATCCTGCCAGGAATGCATGGATGCATATGTTATCAGTTTAACCCTGCAATCCGGAGGCAGCTCAAAACCTGGCTCTTCGAGCAGCAGTAACCCCCTTCCCCTAGCGCCTTGAGACCCTCACGGGTGAGTAGCGCACTTTATAAATGTTTTTTGATTTGATTTGAACCCCTTCTGTGCCGGGAACGTAATGGTTACATCCACCGGCACAGTGCTCCTGTGCCGAGGACGTAACCATTACGTCCTCAGCACTGAGGTCAGAGGGAGCGCTAGCTCTCCCTCTGTGGGCTTCCCTCCCAACCCCCAATGCAGGGATGGAAGGGGAAGCCCTTCCCCTCCCCCCCTGACTCCCACCAGTGACATCTGATGATGTCAGCGAGCCTGGAATCCGCAACAAGGCACTTGACTGGATCTTGTCATTTCTCTCAGGCAGAACCCAGAGAGTCCGCCTCCCACCGTTCCTGTCAGAAGCCTCCAGAATCATATGTGGCGTTCCCCAAGGATCTTCCCTCAGCCCCACGCTCTTCAACGTTTACATGGCCCCCCTCGCCAACATCGCACAAACCCACCACATCAACATAGTTTCCTACGCAGACGACACTCAGCTCATCCTCTCCCTCACGAAAGACCCTACAACTCCAAAGAACAACCTCCACAACGGACTTTACGTCATCGCCAGCTGGATTGAATCAAGCCACCTCAAGTTAAACACATACAAGACAGAAATCCTCATCTTTGGCACCAACCCCTCAACTTGGAATGACTCCTGGTGGCCCACCTCCCTAGGTACCGCGCCCTCACCCACCACCCACGCACACAACCTGGGCTTCATCTTGGACTCCACACTCAGCATGACTCAGCAGGTCAATGCCATCTCCTCTTCCTGCTACAACACTCTCCGCAAAATCTTCAAGTGGATTCCCGTAGAAACCAGGAAAACTGTCACCCACGTCCTGGTCAGCAGCCGATTGGACTACGGAAAACACCCTATATGCAGGAATAACAACCAAACTCCTAACAAAGCTGCAAAGAATCCAGAACGCATCCACCCGCCTCATTCTGGACATCCCACACCGCAACCACCTTTCCCCCCACCTCAGAGACCTTCACTGGCTACCAGTATCAAAGACGATCACCTACAAACTCCTCATCCACGCACACAAGGCCCTCCACGACACAGGCCCAGCCTACCTCAATGACAGACTCACCTTCCACACCCCCACCCGCAATCTTTGCTCCGCCAGCCTCGCCCTCGCCTCCATCCCCCGCATCCTCCACACCACAGCCGGAGGAAGATCCTTCTCTCACCTAGCCGCCAAGACCTGGAACTCCCTACTGCTCCGCCTTCGCCAGACCCAAGACCTCTTGACATTCAGGAAACGCTTCAAGACATGGCTCTACGACCAGCAGCCACCCCCCAGCGCTTTGAGACCCTAACAGGTGATTGGTGCGCTCCATAAATCCTTGATTGATTGATTGATTTGCGAGCCAACCTCATCAGAGGCCACTTCATCGGAACAGGAATGCAAAGGAATTATGTGATGGGGGCCTGAGAGGCTTCAAAGGGAAGCAAAGGAATTTCCTTCCCTTTGAATTCTCTCAGAGCATTTCAGAAGCCGGATTATGAAGCAATCCGGCTTCTGAAATGCCAACTAGACTCCAGGGATTTATTTAAAAAAAGAAATTGGCATAAGGGGAGCGACCCCTTGGCAAGGGTCGCTCCCCAGGGGGGCAATTTTTTTCAGGGCCTTTTTTGCCCCCTTGGGGACAGATCGGCCTATTGCTATTAGGCCGATCTGTCCCCGGGGGGGGGGGTCAGAAACCACTAGGTGCCAGGGATCTTTTTTTTTTTTGTTTGTTTTTTTGTTTTTTAGATTTGGGGAGCGACCCCATAGGCAAGGGTCACTCACCTAGGGGGCAAATTATAATTAGGCCATTTCTTCAGATTGGCCTATTTTTATGAGGCCAGTCTGCCCCCAAGGCCGGAAGAAACCACTAGACAGCAGGGAGTTTCTTTTATGGCGAATTCACGTAAGGGGAGCAACCCCTTAGGCAAGGGGTTCCCTGGGGGGCAAATTAATTTTAGGCCATTTCTGCCCCATCTGGGGGCAGATCGGCCGTTTTTTGTTAGGCCAATCCACCCCAAGGGGGGCAGAAACCACGAGGCACCGGGAATTTATTTTAAGCCATTTCTGCCCCCCCTGGGGAGAGATCGGCCTATTATTATTAGGCGATCTGCCCCCAGGGGGGCAGAAACCTCAAGGCGCCAGGGATCTTTTTTTTTTTTTTTTTTTTTTAGAGGTGGGGAGTGAACTCTCAGCCAAGGGCCGCTCCCTTGGGGTGGCAAATTTATTTTTGGACATTTCTGATCCACTTGGGGGCAGATCGGCGTATTTGGGTGCAGCAATTGGTGTGTGTGTATGTGTGTGTTTTCTTTAGGAGGGCAGACCCTTGGGTAAGGGCTGCTCCCCATGTGGGCACATTACTGTTGGCCATATCTGCCCCCCTTGGGGGCAGATTGGCCTATTTTTGGAAGAGACCAGGGAAGTTTTTTTTTCTCCAAAATAAGAGCGTGAGGGTATCCATACGCCCACCCCAAATAAAGGGGGCCAAACTTGTTCTGCCCTCCAGTGGGAAGATGGGGCAGTATCCCCTGATCTACACCCAGGGGGGCAAAAAGTATACTAGATGCCAGGGATTTTTCTTTTTTTAAAGTGGGGTGGTGGCTACCAACCAGTATGGGCCTGGTTATGCCTCCACCCCAACTGAAGGGGGTACAAGTCTTTCAGCTCTCCCCCACACTCTAAAACATCTTATCCCACAGCAAGCAAGAAGACATTTTGAATATTTTGGGTTTTGGTTTTACATTTGGGCCATGAGTGCTTGGCTAACTCTCAAAATCGTCCCACTTGGAATAGGGAGGGCTGCACTTTATGGACTTTGGGACGCTGCTATGTAGAAAAATCCACAAGACCGAGACACATCTGAAAACTAAACATCTGGGTGATTCCAATGTGGTGTGTTTCACATGCACCCCGTACTATTTTTTTATTCCACAATGCCCTGCAAACCTCCAACCTGCAAACCTCACACATTTTTCCCACGTTTTTGTGATGGAACCTTCCGGAATCTGCAGGAATCCACACAATTCCTACCACCCAGCATTGTCTCATCTATACCGATAAAAATTCTGCTGCACTTGTCAGCCTAAAAATGTTTTTTTCAAACTGCCCTTTTGGACCTGCTTTGGTTCCCCATCAATTTCGACATGTTTTTGGCTCTTCCCTGTCACAAGCACTTGGCCCACCTACACAAATGAGGTATCATTTTTACCGGGAGACTGAGGAGGATGTTGGGTGGTATGAAATTTGTCACGGTGCGGTGATCTCACACAGAAATGTGGGAAAATGTGATTTTTTTAGCTAAATGTGAGGTTTGCTGAGGATTCTGGGTAAGAAAACATTGGGGGATCCACCCAAGTCACACCTAACTGGACTCCCTGGGTGTCTAGTTATCAGAAATGTCTGGGTTTGGTAGGTTTCCCTAGATGGCTGCTGAGCACAGGACCAAAAACGCAGGTGCCCCCACAAAAACAGGTAGTTTTGTATTTGATAATTCTGATGTGTCCATATAGTGTTTTGGGGCATTTACTTTCGCGGGCAGTAGGCCTACCCACAAAAGCGAGCTACCATTTTTATCGGGAGACTTAGGGGAACTCTGGGTGGAAGGACATTTGTGGCTCCTCTCTGATTCCAGAACTTTCTGTCACCGAAATGAGAGGAAAAAGTGTTTTTTTGGCCAAATTTTTAGGGTTGTAAACGATTCTCGGTAACAGAACCTGGTCAGAGCCACACAAGTTACCCCATCTTAGATTCCCCCAGGTGTCTAGTTTTCAAAAATGCACAGGTTTGCTAGGTTTCTCTAGGTGCCAGCTGAGCTAGAGGCCAAAATCCACAGCTAGGCACTTTGCAAACAACAGCTCTGTTTTCTTTGTGAAAATGTGATGTGTCCACGTTGTGTTTTGGGGCATTTCCTGTTACGGGCCCTAGGCCTACCCCCACAAGTGAGGTACCATTCTTATCAGAATACTTGGGGGAACGCTGAGTGGATGGAAATTTGTGGCTCCTCCATGATTCAATAACTTTCTGTCACCGAAATGAGAGGGAAAAGTGTTTTTTTGGCCAAATGTTGAGGTTTGCAAAGGATTCTGGGTAACAGAATCTGGTCAGAGCCCCACAAGTCACCCCATCTTGGATTCCCCTAGTTGTCTAGTTTTCAAAAATGCATAGTTTTTCTAGGTTTCCCTAGGTGCCGGCTGACCTAGAGGCCAAAATCCACAGCTAGGCACTTTGCAAAAAACAGCTCTGTTTTCTTTGTGAAAATGTGATGTGTCCACGTTGTGTTTTGGGGCATTTTCAGTTGCGGGCGCTAGGCCTAACCACGCAAGTGAGGTACCATTTTTATCGGGAGACCTGGGGGAACAAGTGTTATTGCCCCTTGTCTTTCTCTACATTTTTTTTTCCTTCCAAATGTTAAACAGTGTCTAAAAATGACATCTATTTGAGAAATGCTCTGTAATTCACATGCTAGTATGGGCACCCCGTAATTCAGAGATGTGCAAATAACCACTGCTTCTCAACACCTTATCTTGTGGCCATTTTGGAAATACAAAGGTTTTATTGATACCTATTTTTCACTTTTTATATTTCAGCGAATTAATTGCTGTATACCCGGTATTGAATGAAAACCCATTGCAAGGTGCAGCTCATTTACTGGCTCTGGGTACCTAGGGTTCTTGATGAACCTACAAGCCCAATATATCCCCACAACCAGAAGAGTACAGCTGACGTAATGGTATATTGATTTCAAAAATCTGTCATCACAGGAAAAAGTTTAAGAATAAGACATGGAGAAAAATGGCAGTTTTTTTCACCTCAATTTCAATATTTTTTTATTTCAGCTGTTAGTTTCTGTAGGAAACACTTGTAGGATCTACACAAATGACCCCATGCTGAATTCAGAATGTTGTCTACTTTTCAGAACCGTTTAGCTTTTTGGGATCACCCATTTCTGTCACTAACTGTAAAAAGGCTGAAAGCACAAAACATAGTAAAAATGGGGTATGTCCCAGTAAAATGTCAAAATCGTGTTGAAAAATTGGGTTTTCTAATTCACATCTGCCTGTTCCTGAAAGCTGGGAAGATGGTGATTTTACCACCACAAACCCATTTTCAGGGAAAAAGCCACGAGCCTTCTTCTGCACCCTTTTTTCCCATTTAAAAAAAAAAAATTGTCATTGTATTTTGGCTAATTTCTTGGTCTCCTTCAGGGGAACCCACAAAGTCTGATTACCTCTAGAATCCCTAGGATGTTGGAAACAATTTTGGCATGGGTAGCTTATGTGGAGAAAAAGTTGTAAGGCCCTAAGCGCGAACTGCCCCAAATAGCCCAAAAAATGCTCGCCACAGGAGGGGAAAAGCCCTGGTAGCGAAGGGGTTAATAATATGCTTGAGGATCATGGTAGTATATGCATATTATGAATATAATTTTGATGAGCAGTGCATATATTACATGCATTTTCATTTCATTTTTACCTCTTTGATTCACAATAGGTTTATTTTGATACTCACATACAAACATGGGAATTATTTGTTTTTAATTTAATTTGTTTATTTTATTTTTTACTTAACATTTTTTTTTTAGATTTGTTTATTTTTGGAATGTATTGTTTTATTCTAATTTGTTGTTATTTATGTTTTTTCTTTGCATTTTGCCTTGATCTATCTAACCTCCATAGGTGCACATCCGCAAAACAGCATTTATTTTTTTGGTATAATTCTATTTCCTCTTGGACACTCTGCCTCTAATGCACTGCAGACACATCAGCATCATTCATTTTTTTAATGATTATTCAATTTCCCCCTGGAACACTTTGCCAACCATATGCACACACTAACCTTCATTTTTTAAAGGATTATTTTATTTACCCATGCAACATTGCAGAAATGTTAGTGCTGGACCTCTTCCCTTTTTATTTTGTGAAAGGAGTGGGATTCTTAGAATTTGTGGCAGCCAACTGCCAATAAAGGAAGGTTCTAAGTTCAACCTGTTTTGCCAGAGTTGCTTTTCCAGCGCTGCATCACAATGTGCTGCAATTGGTTGGACCAGCTTTGTAGTAAAGTGGTGGGCACACTATCCACCAGATGACAGACATGTCAAATAGTTGTCAGGTGTCTGATTACATGTGCATCACTGCCCACGGGATCTTTTTTGTGGGAGTAAGACAACAGCTATCTATAGGTCTTGGCTCTGAAGAAAGTATTAAGATCATTCAGCGGCATGCAACAGTAGCCATGTTCACCATGGAGAAATCACATTCTGCTGCAAACATCTTGTACACATTTAACAGCAAGGTTTCTGAATGGCTTCCACCCAGTCGTTTCAGAATTGAATTTGTTGCCACAGAAAATGGCAGTAACATAGTCAAGGCCATGGTAGACAGTAGATATTTCAGGGTTCTGTGTTTTGGGCATTACGTCAGCCTTGTTTTGCAAGACTTTCTTATAAAAGAAGACATAGTTAGCAACATACTGACCATCTGCAGAGTAATCTGCACTCATGTCACCCATTATTTTAAAGCCCTGAAGGAGTTGTGGATTATTCAGTGTTAATCCAGTACCAGTAAAAACCCTGATACAGGAGGTGCCAACATGTTTGAACTCAACCTATTACATATTGCAACTTTTGTTTGAGCAGCACAGACTGATTAATGACTAAGGCCCCCATTTCAACTTTGGCGGGCAGCAACCCCCGCCCGCCAAGTTGAAACCGCTGGACGGCCGCCAATGCAGCCGCACTCCCACGGGGTCTATTTTGAGATCCCTGCTGGAGCTGGCGGTGTTGCGGCTGTGCGACGGGTGCAGTTGCACCCGTCACGCTTTTCACTGTCTGGTATGCAGACAGTGAAAAGCTCCATGGGGCCGTGGCAGGGGGCCCTGTGACTCCCCTTTCCACCAGCCTTTTCATGGTGGTTCATACCGCCATGAAAAGGCTGGCGGGAGGGGGACTCATAATTCCCTGGGCAGGGGGATTACAACCGCCAGGACAAAAGTGGCTGGAAACCGCCGGGACAAAAGTGGCGGGAAACCGCCGGTCCCGGCAGTGTGACCGCGGTGCTTCCTCCGCAGTCGTAATGCCCAAGTTTGTACCGCCAGCCTGTTGGCGGTACAAACTCCAAAACAGCCCTGGCGGTCTTTGATCGCCAGGGATGTAATGAGGGCCTATGTCATTAAAAGAGGAGGGGCTGCAACTGGGAAAGCTATGCCCATGGTTGCGGACACACGGGGTCTTCTCAGATGCCTGCCACAGATGCTACTCCCTTTTGAGGTTTTCACATGGGAAGTTAATCAGGAGGACAGTAAAATGGGCCAACTTTCCCATTGTTGCATCTTCTACAGGACCAGCTAAACAGGGTGTCTGAAAGGTTCACAGTTGCAAATGTGAATGTAAACCCAGAAGCACATGCCTTGGTTGAGAGCGTAATCTTTCACTTAGCTTGCAAATGCAAGGTTGCAAAGTGACATCATCTTGTCCAGAGCACATCTGTGCCACACTACTTGATCCATGGTTCAAAAAAATTCTGCCCACTTTCATTCCTTTTTCTGAAGGGGATGTTTCAAAATACAAGAGGTGGATTGTTGCGCAAGCTGGAGACCTGTAAAAAGAATGGCTGGAACTTAGAGTCCCACTCTGCAGTTCTGGGATCAATCAATCAATCAATCAGTAATTTGTATAGCGCTGCTTGTCACCCATGGGAACTCAAGATGCTGTCATGGGGTGCCAGGGATTGAGGTTCTTCTTTAACTGATTCAGTGAGGGGGCCTGCCCAAGGTGGATTGGTAGCATGTTCCAGGTCTGTGCTGAGAGGTAGGAGAAGGATCTGCATCCCACTGTGCTTCCTGATTCTAGAGATGGAGGCAAGGGCAAGTTGAGAAGATCGGAGTTGTCTGGCAGAGGTGTATGAAGATAGGCGGTTGTTCGATTTTTTTCAGGGCCTTGTAGGAGTGTGTCAGGAGCTTGAAGGTGATGCGTTTGATGAATGGGTGCCTGTACAGGTCTCTAAAGTAGGTGGGATGTGGCTGAGGCGGGGGATGTCTAGGATGAGTCTGGCCACTGTGTTCTGAATTTTCTTGGAGCTTCTTTGTGATGCCAGCATAGAGAGATTTGCCATAGTTGAGTTAGCTGCTGATAAGTGTGTGGGTGACAGTCCTTCTTGTCTCAGTGGGGATCGATGCTGCTTACAACTTCCAGGGAGAAAAAACTTGTCTCACAGCAGCCAACAGCAGCATCAAGAACACTGAATGGGACCCAACCTCTGCATTGGCTTGGCTTTAAGTGGCAGGTCTTAAGTCCAGTGCAGAGTTGAAGGCAAACAAGGTCAAGCAAGTGGCAGCACCAATTAACATTCAGAGGACATTCCAGGAGTATCTGGATGACCCAAAAGAGGTCTATATGGATCAAAACCCATTGGTGTATTGGTATGTGAAGAAGCACCAATGGCCAGAGTTCTGCAGTCTGGCATAAAAAGTTCCTGTCTTTTTCTGTAGCCAGTGTGTCTGATGAGCATGTGTTCAGTGCAGCTGGCACAGTTAATACACTGAGAAGGACCAGTCTCTTGCCTCAGAACATAGGGCCATATGTATGAAAAATGGGGTCTGCGAATCGCAAAATGTGATTATTAAGAAATCGCTATTTGCGAGTCTCAATTGGCCATGTAACAAAATTGTGATTCGGAATTAGCGATTTCTTAATAATCGTTATTTGTGGTTTGCGAGGCCCATATACCGAATCGCAATTTGCATTATCGCAATTTGCGGGAATGCAAATTGCGCTTCGGTATATGGGCCTCGCAAACCACAAATAGCGATTATCAAGAAATCGCTAATTCCGATAAAAAATCGCAAAATGCGAGAAAGTTCGAGAATGCACACCTTGAGGAGCCTGATGACATCACCAGCAGGAAATGAGTCATCCCAGGCAGTTTCAGGTGCCACACCCAAACCAGCATACTGAGTGAGAGCAGCCCAGCACATTGAGCAGCACTCCGAAGGAGCAGCATCACCTGAGCCACAATGGAGCCCCAAGGTACATCACAGGAGAAGCAGGAGAGGAAGCACAAACTCAAGTTCAGTGAACAGGAGCTGGAGGTACTAACAGAAGAAGTTGTGAGGAGCCATGACCGCCTGTTTGGTAAATCATCATTCCAGGTTCCTGAGAGCGAGAAGAGAAGGCTATGGCTTGAGAACCAGGGTAAAATCTACGCCAATGGAGTGGCACAGCGCTATATTGAGGAGATTAAGAAATTGTGGTACGACCTGCGGTCCCGGGCAAAGGAGAGGGTGGCAAGGAGACTTGCAGAGGCCAGGGGCACAGGTGGAGGACCACCAACCGAGCCAGCTGCCACACCACTGGAGGACCTGGTGGAATCGACACTCCTCCCGGAAGCAGTGACAGGGGTCACAGATATAGACACCTCCGCTCAACCGAGTACCAGCCAAGGTAAGTGCAATGTTGTCGTGTGAACCCAATATGTGCATGCATAAAAGCCCCTTAGGAATTAGCATGTAATGTGAAGTAGTGTGTGAAGTAGTTCAGTCCACATCTTAGAAGCATAACAACAATGCATTATGGGAGTTGTGGTCCACAAACTAGTACAGACAGTAGCATGACAATGTAAGCAAGCATAGTGACACCCAAGGTAACACAACACACACTACACCATGTAGAGCATTACCTGTAGCTTTATTGCCATTTTTGGACAGAGAATGTAACATACAGAACTGACATGCTGCATATTGTTGTTGCAGGTGGGCCTAGCCCAGCAGCCACAGAAATTCCGTGTGTAGGGGAGACGGACACACAGCAGCCCTCTGACACCAACACCAGTGGATCCGTCAACATCGCCACTGTGCGCCGCAGGCCCAGGCCATTGCCACTTCCAGACCTCAGTGGCGACTCCGATGTGCAGCAGGAGAGGGCAAGCACACCATCTGCACAAGATAGGCGCAGCCAGATACCGGAAGACAGGGGTCATGCAGCACACTGCAGAAGTGCCACAGTGTCCCAGCAGCAACCGCAGAAGGCAGGTGAGGGTCCATCCTTGTTCGGGGGACTTGAGGCTGCTATGTTGCAGCAACAGCGCCTGCAAAACAGGAGAATATTGAGTCTGGACAGGAACCTGAGAGTCCACAACAGACATATGATGGGCCTGCATCGGCGACTTGACACCCTAAACAGCAATATCACCCAGCTGCGTGAGGGACAGGTGCAGGCCTCTCAGGACACTAGGGAGCTTACCAGTGCAGTGCGTGACCTGTGTGAGGAGCTGCGCCACGAAAGGGTGAGCCGACGCAGACATGAACACCGCTTCAGAACCATGTTTGCAAACTACTGCAGGTCCTCCAACAGGGATGGCAACCTCCACAGCACTCATCGTCCATCGCGCTGTGGCGGCCCAAGTGGAGGCTGCACACACCAGCAGGGATGTGGTCCAGGGCCTTGTCCAAATCACTAATGTGATTGAACTAGTCATGGGACAGAGATCGGCCACTCCCAGTGAGGTAGCCTTGGGGGACACTGAGGACAGTTCGAGCCTTAGTAGTGTGGCAGTACCTGCATCAGACGCAAGACGGCGCAGTGCCAGGCGCAGCACTGCCACTGAGGGTGACATTCAGGGTGCCAGTGAGTCAACTGGGCACCCCAGTGGTGTGCGTGGGAGGAGGAAGTGACTGTTGCCGAATTGACACAGGTGTTCCCACTATGATGTAATAGTGTGGGACTCAGTTCTTTTGCTACAATTAGTTTTTTTAGTCACCTGTTTACTTCATTTTTCACAATTCATTACCTGACGTAAGGTAATGAATTTCTATCACTACAGGTACAGTTGTCAGTGGAGTTTTGTCATTCATACTCACGTCTGAAATGGTTGTGTGTGATGTCAGCACACCGTTGCTTTCCCTCTGCTGCACTGGTCCTGTCTGCTGGCTGTAGAGGTGGTATGGGATCGTCATCCTCATTTGATTCAGTGTCACTGATTTCTATAGGTATGCCCCTGGTTGTAGCTATATTGTGCAAAATTGCACAAGTAGCCACTATTCTACATGTGGTTTCTGGACTGTACTGTAGTGCCCCTTCACTCTTGTGGAGGCAACGGAAGCGACTCTTCAGGAGGCCAAATGTGCGCTCCACCACGTTGCGGGTTGCCTTGTGTGCTGCATTGTATCTCCGTTCTGCCAGTGTTGTGGGATTGAGGTAGGGCGTCATCATGTAGGTGCGCACTACGTAGGCACTGTTTCCTGGAAGGGAAAGAAGGTTTGATGAGTACCTCAGCCATCTGACATGGGTTTGTTATCTATGCGCCAGTGTAAAGAGTGACATTATCTAGTAGATATCCTTCACCAAACTCCCCAGCTAGCAATCTTGTGTGAATGCCACTGTGACGAAAGATGTATGAATCATGTGTGTTCCCTGGGTACCTGGCCACGAGATCAGTTATGATATAGGAGGCATTGCAAATCACCTGTATATTAATTGAATGTTAGTATTTCCTGTTGCGGTACACATACTCTGTGGCTGATGGTGGACATATTGCCACATGTGTGCCATCTATGGCACATAGGACGTGGGGGAACTGTGCTCTCTGATAAAACTAAATTTTTGTCTGCTGTATTTCCTGTGGGGTGTGGGGAAATCGGATGTACTGTTGGAGTTTGCTTAGCATGGCGTTGATAAATGCATTGAAAAATCTGGAGAGGGTGCTCTGTGACACCCCCCCAGCCGCTGCTATGACCCCTTGATAGCTCCCTGAGGCGAGTAGGTGTAAGAAGCATAACACCTGCACATGGGTGGGTATGCTATGGGTCCTTAGTGTTCTGCGCTGCAGTATGGGTTGTAGCTCAGCTATCAGATCAAGAATCATGGCTGAGTTCAACCTATACCTCTCATATATTTCCTCCCCTGTCAGGTCAAAAAGTGTAATGCGCACTCTGAAAATGTGCTCCTGTCTCCTCCTCCCTCTCCTCAAACCTGCCAGGATCCTCCTCGCCATGACGTAGAGTGCAGCCATTGTGGAACAGAGTTTGAGGCATTCTGGGCCTCTTTATATAGGTTGCACCTGGTTACCACCTGCTTTCACTTAGTGGTATTTTGCATGTGCAAAATGCCATTCTACGAATAATCGCTAATTGCGATTTTTTGCTGCATCTATTTGTGATTGGGATTTTGTGATTCGCATTTTGCACCTCGCAATTTCCTACTGGAAATACCGAATCGCAAAATGCATACATCTGGCCCATAGAGAGATATACCAGGATCAAAATGAACCAACATTTCATAACACACAATTGCACCATTTCTGAAACAGCACAGGAGGAGGAGTAGGATGATTGGTCAGAGTCAAGTGTGTTAGCTCACCAATTTCTGGGTGAACCACCTAAGTTTGAGTATAGTGAAGAAGCCTCCACAATTCCTTCATCACATTGGAGGCAATGCCGATCCTTTTTTTGCATTACTCTGTAGGGTTGCACCATAAGGTTATTGATTTACAAGAGTGCCACTACCAAGCGTGCTGCCTGCGTGAAGGATAAAATGGTGTACTTACCTATGTTTGCATTGGAAGCAGAAGCTACAACTATTGCACCATTGAGTGTGTGATTGTGAGTAATGATTTATGGTTTATGTGATGGCAGACAATGAGGGAGGGTGTTCAATTAATAGTAATCCTGACTTTGATGGATTGCAAGGTTTGGTGCCTGATGGGTGTAATTTTTCCTGAAGGTGATTTGCCTTTACAAACTTACTTAGCTAAAATTTACCTGTATGGTTCTCCTTTTTTCTGGTTCTTCAAAGACCAGAATAAACCAGTCACTTTAGTTAACAAACACAAATCTATAAAAAATACTGCAACTGCAGTTCTGTTTCTTTACTTGTTCTTCAGCAGCAGTGCACTGTCATGAGTTTATCTTAGTACCTTGCTTGGGCACGTATATTTTAGCCTAGCTTAGGCCTGTGCCCTTTTACCTAGATAATATGCTCTATTCTCATGTATTCATTTTATTTATTTTAAAATAGCTTGCATTTTAGTGATGATGTTTTTTTTCCTAATCAGTTGCTATTCTGCGAGTGCATTGCTATTAGTATGCATGACAGTTCTCATTATGTTCCTGACCCAAGGTTGACAAGGAACAGTACGAGAACAACACAAGATAATGTTTGGCCTTGCCACCACAAGATGTCACACACAGTCTAACGCTTAGGCACATGCCCACGTCAGGCCTATTTCTCAGAACAAAACATGCTTTTCTATAAAACACCAAGTAGGCCAAAAGGGGGTTCCAACCAGGATTTCCATCTATGCTGCATGCCAATTTTCAGAAAGACCTCAGCCTTGTCTCTGCAAACCAGCTAAGGAGACAAAGTGCAGACCTTCATTCTAAGGTAATGGGTGGGGGTGCTCCTCTCATGGACTGAATATGGACAGATTGGGCTAACACCGCTGTGCACCTGCAAGAAGCTAGATGCAAGGCATAGGTAGGAATTCTAAATACATGTTTATTGTGAAAGGTTGAGATTGTTCATTCTTTTCTCACTAACCATTGCAAACTTAATTTTGTTATGCCTCATTATCCTAATAATTGCAGCTCATATATTTTATAGTAGATTGCAGTCTTTTTAATAAAAATATATTGAAAACCACCCTGCATCTCTTTATTGCCTGTGTGTGTATCTGAGCCATTTTGTCTAACAACAGAAAGGGGGGGGGGTGAAATCTGTTCACTGCAACTTCCCGAGAAATCTGTTCACCACAACTTCCTGAGAGGTCACCAAAAGTGTTATGCAATAGGCTGCCATGATTCACCTTTCCTTTTTGGGTTAGGTGCGGTGCAGAGAAGTAGGGTTGGGCAGTCAGCTGCCAACTAGTATGGAAATAACTCAGTCACACACAAGCGATGGTGCTGCCACCCCAAATCCAGCAGTATTGTTCAAATAACGAGAGTCGTATGATACCTCTACAGGTCTATCTTGCTCGGTTTGGGACTGGGAAGGAGTTACTCGGAGTCAGGAAAGAGATAGAAGGACTCAGGGCAGGAATACCTAAACAGCTAGAAGAAGGAAGTTATCAACTTCAAAGGTAAACCATGACTCTGATGTCTAGTACTCAGCTACATGGAATGGAGAGAAGTGCATTGCGTTGGGAAATTCTGCTATATGTGTGTTTTGAATTAATGGCAAATGTGAAACTCCAAGTCCTGTTGTTTTTGCTGAGTCTTCTTGGTACACTCGTCATGAAGCTTACCATCCTTCTGTCCTTCTCCTTGACTCTACAATACAGTTTCTGTATTACAATCCAAAGGCCTTCTCCTCCACTGCATGGACATAAGTCAAAATCTGAGCTCAACACTCCTGTTCACCTACGGGACCAGATCAGACAGGCACCCAAGAGTTACGGATATTCCTGAGCAGAATGCAGATGCACGGCTCAATTTGGCAGTACAGTATAGCTTTTCTTTTAACAATTATATTTTTTAGAATTGGGTGGGTTCCATTCACTCCTCCATAATTTAATTTTTTCAACCCTAGAATACAGAACATTTAGATATCTAATAACTTGGGTCTCTTGGGCAGAAGGACTGTTTGTAATGCATTTAACTGAACTGTGTCATACTCATTCCTTCGTTTCCTTCCACAACAGATTGACGATGATGTGCTGCTCATTGCCATGATGAATATTGTTCTTGTGTTGTGTCTGTCTTTGTCACATCTTTTCCCAAGTCCTCTTTCCGATACACTCATCAAACCCCTAACCTTCTTCCCACAGGGTATGGGATTTTTGTTTAGGTGTATCTTTAGTTACACAAAATAGATCACAAACCTGATTGTGCAGATGTGGTTAAATGAGACACCAACTCACTGTCGGAACTTTTATTACCTGAGCAATAGTCCATACCAGCTCCACTTACCCAACCATGCATAAGTGAGAATGCCATTTCTCAATGTCAACATCATCTTTCAGGCCTGTGTTATGCGTAAATAAAAGCTTAACCTCGTCAACTACAGAGTGCAGACATTGAGCATATTTTCCTGACTTGAGGATTTCATAACTTTGGTTTTCAAATTCCATTCTCACCACTACTCAGAAGAAATGACTATTTCTAGTTTCTGCTACAACCTGTGGTATTCTTTGATGTGTCATGGTGGTAGTAGTCTGTCCTCAGTCTTCCGAAAGCTATTATATAAATGTATATGTGTAACTTACCAACTCTTGGTTTTTCTTTCAATTTACAGTTATAGATCACCAAGGCGGGAGTGGGACCTCACTTGTTGTGATGCATTCCCTGTTAGTGCACTACCACTACCATAAAGAAGGCACCTTGGGAAACCCTCTACTAAGGTGTTTGAACATTGACAGAGGGAGCAGATGCCAGCCGTCACTTCACCTTTTCTGGTAAGAGAAATATGGGTTGAAGTGAACTACTGTATTTAGTAAGAAGCTAACATTAATTTCTTTTTTGTAACACTTTATTAATTTTCAAGAATAAGAGAAAAAGCAGCAGTATACTTCTGCACAGAGAGAATAAAAAATGCACACACATGTCATTATAGTGGTTAGTCAGTGGTACACAGCATAGCTTATGAGAGGAAAAATCAGGGCTATACACAATCAGAAAGACATCCAGGGAACTATAGATGAACAAATATTGCAACTGTGGGGAATGTAAGGGCGCTTAGAAGAGTGAGGGGAAAGAGTTAAGGGGTTGGGGATAATAAGGATGGACTATTATGTCTAACTGACAAGATGCCATTACAAAGGGGTTGCCATATATTTTTAGGCTGTGATGTCAGGGGCTGCAAGGATGCCTGTAGTTCACTAATGGTATCACAGAAGACCAGGACATTAAGCCAGGCCTTGGTGGTGGTGGGGTGTCTGGAGCCCTAGTGGAGTGTTATGTCACACTTAGCTAGTAATAGTGCAATAGCGGTAAAGGGATGTACCAACTTAGGAATGTCATGCATATAGCCCAACAACTCAACTAAGGGTTCAGGGACAAGATTCAGGTCAATCATTTGAGTCAAAAGGGTATGAACAGCCTGCTGGAAAGGGGCAACTTGGATACACATCCATGACAGATGGAAGGAGTTGGCATTGGGGCTGCAACATTTGGGGCAGGCCAAGGATTTAGAGGGCTCTAAATGCACCAGAAAGCTTGGTGTGACATACGCTCTGTGCTGGAATTGGTAATGTGTGAGTTTGGGTGGTGACTGGGTGAGACGAGACATGTTTGAGTGCATTACCCCAACCACATTTTGTCCATAATCTGTTACCCTAAATCAGACTCCCACAAGCTGCGGAGCTTCTCATCACTTGGGACAAGGAGGGCAATACTTGTGTCATATAGTTTAGAGACAAGTCACCTCCAGTCTGCATCGGCAATTAGAGAAGTCAAGGGAGGAAAGTGAGCTGGGGCCAAGAGATAAGAGGGAAGGGTGTCCCGAAGCACACTCTGTGTCGCACATGGAATGAATCCATATACAAGGCAATAGGAAGATGGATCTCGTCAGATAGATTTAGCAAGTGTCCAGTAGGAAAAAGGTCACTGAAGAAGGGTAGTGCACAGTGCTAATTTTTCTCTAGTGACGGGCAGCTAGGGTTTGGATGCTAAGCACAACAATAGGAAATAAAGGAGGTCCCCTCTAAGGAGCCTTTGAAGCTTCCTACATGCCCAACAAGTGGTGGATAAAGGCTAAACGTCCCTAGAGTCCAATTGAAGACCAATGAGGAAAAGGGATGCAAGGGGTTTGGGGAGGCCAAGTAAAATTCAGGCTTTCTATATGGGATTCTGGCATCAGCATGAAAACAGTGGTGGGCAAATTGGTATTGGGCTGCCAGGTGATATAATTGTAGGTGTGGGAAACCAAATCTGCCCCGCTCATATGAGTTTTAGGAGAAAGCCCTGTAGAGTAGAGATAAAAGAATTAGTTAAGAGGATGGGGATTTTGAAGAACATGTACAGGAGACGGGGCAAGACCACCATTTTTATTATGTCAATGCAGGGGGCCACAGAGAGAGGGAGGCAAATTTAATAGTCTACCCGGGAGATCAATTTATCTACCACTGGGCCATAGTTAGCTTTGACCATTTGTTCTTCATCTGGATGGAGCAGTACACCAAAGTATCGAATGGGACCCGTGAACCAGGTCAAGGGGAATTCACTCTGAAAGGGGTAATAGCGTTGCTAAGAGGAAAGAGGTCGGATTTAGACCATTTGATGTGGAGACCAGAGGCACCCCATAGCCAGTTATCTCAGGAAGGATAGGCGACAGGTTGTCCGAGGGGTGTCGAACAAATAACAGGATATCGTCAGCATATAGGAGAGAAGGAGCAGCTCAAAGTTAGATTGCAAGCTGAAATGCATATGTTTTTACTGTAGATGCTGCACTGGGAATCCATTGTGATAATAAAAAGTAGCAGGACAAGGAGGCAGTCCTATCAGATTCCTCCTGTTACAGCATAAAGGGCCATCAAGGAGCCATTGGCACAGATTCGAGCCATAGGTTGAAAATACAAAAGGATGATCAGGGAAATGAGATTGCTTGATATGCCCAATTTAAGGAGTGTATCACATAAGAGGGACAATTCTAATGAATCAAAGGTCTTTTCTGCACCAACTAGAGCCACAGCTGCGGGGGTATCCATGGAGATTAGGTTAAGGACTGGAAAGACAGTACTCAGGTTCAAGCATGTGGAACGGTGGGGAACAAAGCCTGATTGGACAGGGGAAATGATCTGCTCCATCAGGAGGGAGAGTTGATTTGATAGGACCTTAGCCAATATCTTATTGTCTAAGTGTAGCAGTGATATAGGATAATAAGAGCCACAGTGGAAGGTGTCCTTACCGGGTTTAAGCAAGAGGTAAATGACTGCTTTGTGAAGAGTCAGCAAGAGTGTCCCCTACTCAAGGGATTCCATATACACGGCAAGGAGATGAGGGGCAGGAAGATGTTTAAATAGCTTATAAAATGTCCCAGTAAACCCATCGAATCAATGGCCTGCACTATCTCTTTGCAAGAGATAGGCTTACTGAGAAATTGTTGCTGAGCCCTAGGGAACCAGACCACGTCTGCCCCTTCTAAATACAAGGAGAGATTGGTGGTGTTGCCTGTCCCATGGGCTTAGTAGAGGTGATTATAATAGTGAAGCAGGGCAGACAAGACACCCTTGTTATTGGCCAGGTACCATCAGGGAGGTGAAGTTTTGGGATTTAGGAAGCAACTCTAGCAATCGGGGCAAAGTACACCCTGGGCATTCTCCCTCCCCATAGCTATGAGCTGTAGCATATTTCCCTGTTAAATTTACTTCACAATCTGCTAAGAACCGGAATTAAGCCAAGAGAGAGATGCACGGAGTATTCAGTGCTGCTCCACGCTGTTAAGCAGAGAGGTTGACCAAATCCACCAGCTCTGACTCCATGTGTGCCAGGCTATTATGGATGTCACACAGCACCCCGGTCCGTTTGGATATACACAAGCCTCAAATGTACACTTTAAAGGATTCCCATAGTGTGGCCAGGGAAGAAATGGAGCCCACATTCAGAGCAAAGCATTCCACCATCACAGAGTGCAAGAGCTCATTGTGTAGTGCCACAGCAAGAAAACGCCACTGCCCCCCAGTCTGCCACCAAACAGCAGAACAGTGATAATCACACAGGGATGTGCTTTGACAGTGTGTGAGCCAAATGGGAAACATCCTCCGGCCATGGGGTTAGAGTGGTAAACAGTAACCAATAGTCGATGCAGGACAAAGGCCCACATTTATACTCTGTGTTGAATTAGCGTCATTTTTTGTTTATGCCAATTCAGCGCAAACCTAACTCCATATTTATATTTTGACGCTAGACTAGTCCAACGTCAAAATATTGGAGTTAAAGTCATTTTTTGGTAGCGGGAAACTACCTAGCGTCAATCAGATAGAAGGTAGGCATTCCCGGCCAAAAAATGACTCTAAGGCCCTAGCGCCTTCCTTATCCTCCCTTGCAAAAATAGTGCACGGGAGGGAGGCGGGCCTAAATAATGATGTTAAGCTTTCTTAGCACCATTATTCAATGCCTGGGTCAGGGCAGGCGTTAGGGGACCAGTGGGCCTATTTCCATGGTGGAACACCATGGAATAAGCCCATAGATGCCCTCCCCAGGCTACAGGGACACCCCCACCTACACCAGAGGAACAGCGGAGGATGGGAGACCATCCCAGGTAAGTGTAGGTCAGTAGAGGTAAGTATTTGGTTTAATTTTTATAATTGCCTTTGGGGGCCTTGAAATGGGCCCTCTACATGGCACTGGGTGCAATGAGCATGCCCAGGGGATCCTTGTACCCTGTGCTGGCCTTTGGGGTGGAGAGCATGACTCCTGTCTTTTCTAAGACAGGAGTCATGTGGTATGGTAGGTTTTGCTTTGAGAAATGACACTAGGCTGGTAAGAGTCATTTTTACTCTAACCAGCCTAACGTCATTTTACAGTGCAAAACCCCATTCCCCCATACTACCACCGACACCCGGCTAATGTCATTTTCTTATCGTTAACCCTTAGCACCAGGTAGCGCCATTCCTTAAATATTGTGCATGGCTGGTGCTCTGGAATGGCGCTAGCCAGCGGTACACTTTTTCACTCAAAACTGCATTAGCGTAGTTTTGCGTGAAAAAGCATAAATATGGGCCCAAGTGTGTGGTGTAAAGTGATGTGTGAATGCCAGGGTAGAGGCATGGATCAGGCGCCAGGGGTCACAAAGGAGAAATGTACAGCAGAGGTCTCTGAGAACTTGTAGGGATCTTGGCTTGTTTGTGGGTGTTGGTGCTGTGGAATCCAACTGGTGGTCAAGAAGGAGATTAAGGTTACCACCGAATTATACATGATCATATTCCAGCCGTCCCATGTGTGTCATGAGGGTGGAGAAGAAATCAGGTGTGTCCACATTTGGAGCATAGATGTTGGTTAACAACAACCTATGACCCGCCAGGGACCATGTGATGAGAACTTACCTATCCTCATCATCCAAAAGAATGGAAGAGTGTAGTATGGAAGATTCTTGTGAATTAAGGTACAGACCTCCAAGAATATGTACTATAACAAGAAAAGTACTGGTGGGGACGCCAGGTGAAAGCAAATGTATGGGACCCTCCTGGGGAGAGATGTGTCTCTTGTAGAAAGGCTACCTGTACGCCATGTCTAGTGAGGAATTGTAAACCTTGTTTGCCCTTGCATTGAATATTAAGGCCCCATATGTTCCAGGAGAGAAAACAAATGCTCACTATTGGGATAAAACAACCTCTAGGTGTACACATTGGGGAGAAGTTGTGGGAAGTGACAACAATGTGTGTCCATTAGGAGCTTCACCTGATGGAGAATAATGTGAAGAATTACTGAATTACTGAACAAACTGAAAAAAAAAGTTAACCCTAGTACTACCTCCCCCCAACCCGCACCCGGACGATGCAGAAACAAGCCCAGCAAGTCCTAAAAGAACCAATCCCAACAGAAAAGGCAGCATATTTGTCTGTGCCTTGACGGAGCCTGCCCAGGCATTCCAGTGAAATTGATGGCCCTTAATTTCAGGACCCATAGACAAAGGCAATGAAATGTGATTCGGTGTAGTTGTTGTGGCCAGGACAGAAGGGAGGGCATCAAGTGCAATTATTTGGCCAGTCTGCCAATGTATAGGTATTGGGTGACACAAAGCAGAATCTGCAGGGCATCTGCATGTGTGTCTAAAAAATGGGCTTTGCTGCTCTCATCAACCTGAAGACGGTCCCAGTACAACATGCCAGATTGTAAGTCCAGGTCCTGCAGCTGTGCGGCAGGTATCCTGGACCAACACAGTGAAGGCCAGGCATCTGGAGATTATAGACCCTTGCTCTTAGGTGAGCCGGAGCATGACACCTCAGTCACGGAAATTAAGCAGTCTAGCCAGAATTGGACATGGTGGGCACCAGGAGGAGGAAAGGGACTCAAGGAGCAGTCTGCCGTCTCAACCACAAAGGTAGAAGTAAAGTTTTTGTGATTGTGCGGGTCTGAAAGCAAGCATTATATAAAGAGATCCAGATGACCAGTGTCAGTGGATTTGGCTATTCCAAGCATGGGAAGATTGTTCCGGTAGCCTCAGGCTTCCAAATCTTTGTTTTCAATAGCCACTGATTTGAGTAAACAATTAAGTTAATCCAAACGTTTGATCCCTGATGAGGCACTGTCTTCCAGACTGGATAATCATTCTTCAGGCGATTCAAGCCTGGTCTGTTGGCAATTCAGGCATTCTCCCATTCGATGGAGGTGGCCAACTAAAGCATTATACTTACTGTCAATGACACAAAAATATGACAAAGTTCTGCCATGATGGCATCTGTACCCGTCAATGGGGCACCATTGTAGCTCGCTACAACCCCTTCTACATTGTTGCTACATAAACACGTGTCAATGGGCTTATTTTTTTCAAAGGTAGCTTGCGCTACCGGGATTAACTGCGCACCATGGCTAGTTAACAAGCAATACCGTGGCACCATTATTGATTAAATCTAGGAGGGCAGGATATAGTCAGGGGCCCAGCTGCAGTCTTTAACCAGTAGCAGTGCAAGAAGGGGGTAGATCAATTAATCAGGGTATATGGTAGAGTGAGAACGTTGTTTTCCGAGTCCCCAGGCCCCCAAATGCAGTGAAGCAGCATGAAGGGCAGATCCAGTCCTGTGAAGAGCCAAAGTACACATTAGGGGAGCTGAGGGCAACTGCACGGGAGGTACATACAGTGGACCAGAAGATGAGTGTGCCGCAGAGGTCCGATGTTGAGCTTGTGTGGCAGAGTGCAGGTGGGGTCCAGGCGGGATGCACCAAGAGGCACTGCAGCATGCGATATGGGGCAGAGACTAGGAGAGGTCAACATGGGGCCTTACCCCATGGTCCCGTGGAGCCGCACCCATGAGGCTGGAGGCGGCCAGCATTTTTAGTGAGAAGTCAGATGAGAAGGGTGGTCCCCTCTGAGGTGCCAGCGGTCACTGTAGAGCCAACATGGCCACTGAGGTAAGCAGAAACACAGAGCTTCAGGTCCACCAGGATTGCAGATTACAGGAATAGGAGGCACCACCCTAGTTCAGGGTTTGGCGCAGTCCCGAAAACGTGAGCGCTGCACAGCTCCCAACAGCCGTGGGTGCCGGGAAGCTCCAAAAAGTTGTGGAAGGGGGCAGCAGTGGCCCAGCAAGGCCTGGCAGCCTTAGGCCTCATTCTCACCCATGGCTCCTGTCACTGCAGGGCCTCTGAGGCAGGGTAGGTGGTGCATCCCAGTCCAGCAATAAAAAAATCAGGGTGCCCATGTGGCCCCAATACACCACTATCCAGGTACTGCCAAGGTCACCGGAGTGTAGAGGTGTGTGGGATCAGCAAGGAAGTGAGCTGGGGTCCATTTAGAGGTGATGCCGGGGACTGCAGCACTGGAGATTCAAAGCCACGCAACCATCTTGGTTGGTGGTTGCCACGCCCTCTAAGTGGCATACAATTTGAGGAGTAGATCAAAAAGCCAGGCTGCATGAAAAGGCATCAGTGCAAAGTTAAAGTAAAAGACAAAAAAACTAATTCTTCAGACATATTGTAGATTAGAAATATTTTCCCATACTAACATATAAAAATAGACCCACCTTTTCCACCCACCCACAACAGGCCCATCTCTCTTCCACTTCTCTCCCCATCCCCAACCAAAGTTCAAAATAAATAAAAATGTCCAAAAAGAAAAATCCCCTGACCAAGTTCCCACTCTCTCCACCCACAACAAAACTCCCTCACCAAAACAAAAAATAAAAAAAGGGCTACTAGAGGACATTCTCGATGAGGGTCGTCAGGTGTTTGATCTGGGCCTCAAGGTGTGCCATGCTAAGGCCAAAGTGCACCTGCTCATGTAGCACTCAGAGCTGATGTGTGTGAGTCTGAATGGGGGGGTGGCAATGGTGGTACAGGAGCAGAGAATGGAAGCTCCAAGTCTAGAGGCTGGATCACAGGCAGTTGGCTGGTAGCACTGGGTCCTGTAGCAGGGTCATGTGCCTAGTCCTCCTCGTCCACCAGCTGCTGGTAATGGGCCCTGGTGGCCTGCAGCCTCTGCCACCAGAGCTGGGCTGCTATCTCCTGGCAGGTCAGTAGTGGTGGTGGACCAGCAGAAAAAGCTCTATCAAAACAGAAAAAAAGAAAAAAGACAAATTGTAAAGAATGCTCTGTGCAAACACTTTTTTAAAATTATATAGAGGCACAGTATAAGTACACTGCTGGTCCCATAGGGCCAGCGGAATTTTTATGTGATTAGGAAAGTCACAGGGACATGATTTTACCAACATATGCCTCTCATAAAAGCACTGACTGGCTGAAGGGAGGCAGCATAAGATTTGAAAAAAAGATTTCCTAAAACTTGCCTAAAGAAATTAAACCAAGCAGACACTTTGGGGGTCATTCTGACCCCGGCGGCCAGCGGGCGCCGCCCGCCGGGCGGAAACCGCCCAAAGACCGCACCGCGGTCAAATGACCGCGGGGGTCATTTTAACTTTCCTACTGGGCCGGCGGGAAAGCCCCTGCAATGAGGAAGCCGGCTCCGAATGGAGCCGGCGGATTTGCAGGGGTGCGACGGGTGTCTGCTAAGCAGACAGTGAAAATCTTTGTGGGGCCCTGTTAGGGGGCCCCTGCACTGCCCATGCCAGCGGCATGGGCAGTGCAGGGGCCCCCAGGGGCCCCACGACACCCGTTCCCGCCATCCTGTTCCTGGCGGGTTTTACCGCCAGGAACAGGATAGCGGGAAGGGGGTCGGAATCCCCATGGCGGCGCTGCAAGCAGGGCCAGGGGAAATCCGGCAGGAAACCGCCGGATCCCCTTTTCTGACCGCGGCTTTACCGCCGTGGTCAGAATAGCCCAGGAACCACCGCCAGCCTGTTGGCGGTGCTTCCGTTGCCCTCCACCCTGGCAGTTTGAAACCGCCAGGGTCGGAATGAGGGCCTTTGTGTTGAAGAATGAAAAATAGCTCTGATTAATAAGTAAGTCATCATCCACTTTGGAGTACAAGTATTTTATTTTTGTTGTGCTAAATGACTGGAAACGCACTAGCTAGAGCATTGGGTACAAATTTTCTACTATCTGCAGCTGGGGCAGGTTCAATAGACAAAAAATTCACTTTGATTCCAATGGCCTTGCTTTTCTCCAAATGCCTTTCAATTCTACTGTGACTCCAAAGAAGCAGATGATTAATATGTCACGTATAACATGCAGATAATAGATATCCTATCTGCCGTAAGAAGACTGTGGAACAAATTATGCACTCCAGTGCAGGGAAAGGAGCGGTGTATATAGTTTTTATTGGGCATGTTCATCACAGAGTATTCCATCCGCAAAACACGAAATCCCAAACACTTAATCCCACTTTACTTCCTGGCCTCTCCCTTAAATACAAATTATTTCAATCAAAAGCATTAGCTTGGCAGTAAGAGAAGGAAAGTTGACTTAGGGCCTGATATAGATCTTGGCAGTTGCACCGCCAAGCCGCCTCGCCCATGAACCCAAGAAGACCGCCAAGTCAATGGTCTTCCGCCCACCATATTTAGATGTTACAGCTCTGCAAGCAGATTTACTGGCAGCAGATTGCTGACAGAGGGAGGACGGCAGTGGGACCCAATGGACTTCGTACAATGGCAAGAGCTATGGAAGAAAGGTAAGAGACACAGACACACTCTACCTTAGCCATACACACTACACAACACTTCACATTCACACAATAACCCATTGCCAGTCCAACACAACACAACCCATACATGCCAAAAACACACATTTACATACATCAGTGACACAGCATACATACACCATTGATACTGCACCTACAAACAACACAACCACAACAAACAACACAACTACACATTCAGCTACACAAACACTCACACACAAGCAAAACTACGATTGTCATGACAATGTCTGCCACACAATAACCACACTCACCTGAGTGTGCCACATGACAACATAACATAATCAACAACATTGGTCTCACATGCAAGTGACACACACATAGACACAACCACATCACCCCCCACCTCACCCAGCCAATTTCATTGGACCATATACACACATACACACACTGACTCACACACACAACTCACAGCACAACATGATACAGATCCCCTGGCAATGTGCACACATGGACACAGTTTGCATAATGGCACCATAATGACAGTTGTGTATGTTTGCGATATGTGTTGGGTACCAGTATGTCTCCATCCGTGTCTGACCCACTCGTATCCACAAGATATGCATGTCACAGCGATTGTAAAAGATTACTGTGACATGTATATGCCTGCAATGGTCCGGACCTCCTGTGCAGTGCCCATCGAACGTACCCTGGCAATGCGGCATCCCAACCTTCGAGTCTGGCGACGTGGGGGTTGTGTTTTCTCCGTGGGTCGGTGGCAGATGTGACGGTAGGTGTCGTCAAGTCATTTCCAGTCAAAGACAGAGGTGAAATTGGGGAAAATGTGAGTTTTCACCCTGCCCCCCCCCCAATTTGCCAACTCAAACATGAAGGTTGGACCGCCAGTTTTTTCTTGGCGGTAATGCACTTCCAAATCTGCACAGTGGTAAGGGTGTCTGGGTTTTCGCCAGCATGCCCTTTTCTCTCTACCGCCATCAACGCGGATGTTATTTCTTGGCAGAGACAGCAGATTAAATGTGGGCTTTCATCTATGGGACCACCAACATCTAAATACAGAGGGGGGACTGTCACAGAGGCGGATGAGCTTCCAGTCAAAAAGTCGAAGGCAGGATCATTACTACCAAGATCTAAATCAGGCCCATAGCTGCAGCAGGGTAATGTACATGGAAAAGGCCAGGTAGGTACAGTAGAGGTTTTGCTATAGAATAGTTGGGGGGGAGGTCCTGATGTGACTAAGCTTAGGCTTAGTCGTTCACTGTAGATGAAACTGAAAGTTAATGAATGTCAAAAGGTAAACATGTGAACAGGGGTAAACCCATTTCAGAAGCAATATGAATCACTTGTTCCTTAACATATAGCACTTGCCTAAAATGCTTTTTTCCAATGTTTTTGGCAAGCTGGAGAGAATTTAGGAATAAATAAAGGAGTGCAGTACTGTTTCAGTTTGTAATCCATTGAAAAATTTATAAATGCCACAGTAAAGAATCAGATGCACATTACACAGCCAACACTGCAGTGTTGGCTTAAACCATGCTGCAGTTAGGTGGGGTCATGGCCCATGGGTCGCAAATTGCCATGGGCAGAGAAATCATGGATGATGATGGATGGAATCTGCCTCACTTAACAAATACAGTGAGCATACTAGTTATAGTCAATAACCAAGCATTGTGCCTTACCATCGCCAGTTCCTGCCGGGGCAGAGACTCCCCCTTCAGCTGCTGCATCATTTGGTGCACTGGTACTGACCCCGGCAGTGGTAGTCTGTGCAGCTAGAATAAACTTTACACATTAAAAGCCAGAGACTCATCCCCCTTTCTATTTTTTTCACAAAATACCACTGCAATACATGACTACAGTTCAGTTTGCTTTATCTTCTCTCCCATCTACAATATCACTTTGGGCAATTTTGTTGGTAGACAATATTAGAAAAGGCAGTAGTTTAGGCAACCGTAATGAAGCAGCAGAGATATGGTGAGTCATTTCAAGTACAATGAAGGGGTAGAATAAATTAGTCAATGAGCCAATGTGGTCAACGAAAGACATATGATTTTGGTTGGCAAATGCAAAGGGACCGTCCTCATACTACTTTAATGCCATGGTGCACTGCCATCGAAACTGCTGGAATACTGAATAATAATACATACAACACAGCATTCTGGGGTTCAACATAACCATTGCTCTCTTACTTTGAGTATGAGCAACAAATAGAAAGCCTTTTAAACAAAGGAGCATAGAAAAGCGTGCTTGGGTCGGCAAACTCTGAAATCTTCACATTAGACTACCTAACCTATTGTCTTAGTCTTACAGTACTAATCCATAAGGTATAAAAGTAAGAGGAGAGGGACAGCTTACTAACCAAACAGAAGAAAGCTTAAGCTACAGACTAGTCCAGAAAGGAGGATTTCAGCTACAAAAACAAGAAATATAGAAAAAGGACAATGCATTGAGTGATAACAAGAATAAACATTGAATAGAGCAAAGAGGATTTGAAAACAAAGTCACAGCATAAGAGAAAGGAGGAAATATAATTCTAACTGGGAGAGGTAAAAGTTAGAGAAATTTTCATGAGAACTTAGTAGGGCCAGCAGAGCCGTCAGCCACGGAGCTGTTGGTAGCGATGAAACTTCCACCCGCCATGGCACTGGCTGTGGCAACCTCTTTGGCCCGAACCTCTGATGTCCGCTTGTTTCCCTTAGGTGCTGATGTAAGAAATAAAGAAGGTAACAAAAATAGATTAGTGGTACAGTTAATTTCCTAGAAAATATTTTGACAGGCAAAGACAAAGGCAGTAGCATATTAACATTGTACTTTTCTAAATCAGATTGCCAACAATATCAAGTTGCCTATTCTAAATTTCCTAAGCCACATTCGGAAATACTTATGCATTATTACAAATGATCTTTGCTTCGAAAATCGCAACCTCCTTAAATATGCCAATTCAGTCAGTTTCCTTTTTCAATGCATACTACACATTACTCGGAGATTGCTTGGGACTGTATGAGCTACATAAAAAGAAAGACACAAAGGCCCATATTTAACCGCTTTTGTGCCTTGGACGAGATGATCTCGTCCAAGGCTACAGTTCCCCTGTGCCTTGGACGAGATCATCTCGTCCATGGCACAGGGGAACTTGGGGGCGCGCTAGCGCGCCCCCCGTGCACCCCCCTCCCCCCCCAAGTCGGGGATGGATGGGGAAGAACTTCCCCTTCCACCCCCGACCCCCCCCCCCCACCCCCCCTGTGACGTCAGCGCGCGCGCGCTGATTAGTCACAGGGGCCTCCCTCGTCGCGCTGGAAGCTCTGCTTCCAGCGCGACGATTGAAAGAGAAATGCTTTGCATTTCTCTTTCAATCACTGGGAGGCCCGGAGGGGCTTCAAAGGGAAGGAAAAGTATTTCCTTCCCTTTGAAGTCCCTCCGAAGGTTTCAAAAGCCAGGGATTTTTTTTTTTTTGTACTGATATTGACAAAAGGGAGCGACCCCTTGGGCAAGGGTCGCTCTCAGGGGGGCATATTTTCGGGAAGGCCTTTTCTGCCCCCCCTGGGGGCAGAAACCTCTAGGCACCAGGGACCTTTTTTTTTTTTTTATGTTTCATTTTATTTTTTTTGGTGGGGAGCGACTCCTTAGGCAAGGGTCGCTCCCCTTGGGGGAAAATTATATTTTGGCCATTTCTGCCCCCCTTGGGGGCAGATTGGCCTATTTTGATGAGGCCAATCTGCCCCCAAGGGGGGTAGAAACCACTAGACACCAGGGAGTTTTTTCTTTGCGTGAATTTCACGCAAAGGGAGCGACCCCTTAGGCAAGGGTCGCTCCCTGGGGGGGAGGGCAATTTATTTTAGGCCATTTCTGCCCCCCCTGGGGGCAGTTCGGCCTATTATTAGGCCGATCTGCCCCCAGGGGGGGCAGACACCTCTAGGCGCCAAGGCAAATTTTTATTTGTGTTTTTTTTTTGTTTTTGTTGTTTCTTTTTTTAGAGCTGGGGAGCGACCCATCAGGCAAGGGTCGCTCCCCTGGGGGGCAAATTGTATTTAGACCATTTCTGCCCCCCTGGGGGCAGATTAGCTGATTTTAGGTCAATCTGCCCCCAAGGGGGCAGAAACCACTAGGCACCGGGGATTTGTTTTTTGGCGCCAATGTCACGCAGGGGGAGCAACCCCGTAGGCAAGGGTCGCTCCCGGCGGGGGGGGGGCAAATTTATTGTAGGCCATTTCTGCCCCCCCGGGGGGCAGATCGGCCTATTATTAGGCCGAACTGCCCCCAGGGGGGGCAGAACCCTCAGGGCACCAGGGCAAATTTTTTTGTTGTGTTTTTTTTTTTGTTTGTTTGTTTTGTTCGAGATGGGGAGCGACCCATCAGGCAAGGGTCGCTCCCCTGGGGGCAAATTGTATTTAGGCCATTTCTGCCCCCCTTGGGGCAGATTGGCCGATTTTAGGTCAATCTGCCCCCAAGGGGGCAGAAACCACTAGGCACCGGGGATTTGTTTTTTGGCGCCAATGTCACGCAGGGGGAGCGACCCCGTAGGCAAGGGTCGCTCCCGGGGGGGGATGGGGGCAAATTTATTTTAGGCCATTTCTGCCCCCCCGGGGGGCAGATCGGCCTATTATTAGGCCGAACTGCGCCCAGGGGGGCAGAAACCTCTAGGCGCCAAGGCAAATTTTTTTTGGGTGTTTTTTTTTTTTTGTTGTTTCTATTTTTAGAGATGGGGAGCGACCCATCAGGCAAGGGTCGCTCCCCTGGGGGGCAAATTGTATTTAGACCATTTCTGCCCCTCTGGAGGCAGATTGGCTGATTTTAGGTTTGGCGCCAATGTCACGCAGGGGGAGCGACCGGGGGGGGGGTGGGGGGTGGGCGGTCAAATTTATTTTAGGCCATTTCTGCCCCCCCCTCCCGGGGCCGGCTGAGCTAGAGGCCAAACTCCACAGGTAGGCACTTTGCAAAAAACACCTCTGTTTTCTGTGAAAAAATATGTTCTGTCCACGTTGTGTTTTGGGCCATTTCCTTTCGTGGACGCTAGGCCTACCCACAGAAGTGAGGTACCATTTTTATCGAGAGACTTAGGGGAATGCTGGGTGGAAGGAAATTTGTGGCTCCTCTCAGATTCCCGAACTTTCTGCCACAGAAATGTGAGGAACATGTGTTTTTTTAGCCAAATTTTGAGGTTTGCAAAGGATTCTGGGTAACAGAACCTGGTCCGAGCCCCGCAAGTCACCCCTCCTTGGATTCCCCTAGGTCTCTAGTTTTCAGAAATGCACAGGTTTGGTAGGTTTCCCTAGGTGCCGGCTGAGCTACAGGCCAAAATCCACAGGTAGGCACTGTTTTCTTTCAAAAATTTGGATGTGTCCACGTTGCGCTTTGGGGCGTTTCCTGTCGCGGGCGCTAGGCCTACCCACACAAGTGAGGTATCATTTTTATCGGGAGACTTGGGGGAACGCTGGGTGGAAGGAAATTTGTGGCTCCTCTCAGATTCCCGAACTTTCTGCCACAGAAATGTGAGGAACATGTGTTTTTTTAGCCAAATTTTGAGGTTTGCAAAGGATTCTGGGTAACAGAACCTAGTCAGAGCCCCGCAAGTCACCCCTCCTTGGATTCCCCTAGGTCTCTAGTTTTCAGAAATGCACAGGTTTGGTAGGTTTCCCTAGGTGCCGGCTGAGCTAGAGGCCAAAATCTACAGGTAGGCACTTCGCAAAAAACACCTCTGTTTTCTTCCAAAAATTTGGATGTGTCCACGTTGCGCTTTGGGGCGTTTCCTGTCGCGGGCGCTAGGCCTACCCACACAAGTGAGGTATCATTTTTATCGGGAGACTTGGGGGAACGCTGGGTGGAAGGAAATTTGTGGCTCCTCTCAGATTCCCAAACTTTCTGCCACAGAAATGTGAGGAACATGTGTTTTTTTAGCCAAATTTTGAGGTTTGCAAAGGATTCTGGGTAACAGAACCTGGTCCGAGCCCCGCCAGTCACCCCTCCTTGGATTCCCCTAGGTCTCTAGTTTTCAGAAATGCACAGGTTTGGTAGGTTTCTCTAGGTGCCGGCTGAGCTAGAGGCCAAAATCTACAGGTAGGTACTTCGCAAAAAACACCTCTGTTTTCTTCCAAAAATTTGGATGTGTTCACGTTGCGCTTTGGGGCGTTTCTTGTCGCGGGCGCTAGGCCTACCCACACAAGTGAGGTATCATTTTTATCGGGAGACTTGGGGGAACGCTGGGTGGAAGGAAATTTGTGGCTCCTCTCAGATTCCCGAACTTTCTGCCACAGAAATGTGAGGAACATGTGTTTTTTTAGCCAAATTTTGAGGTTTGCAAAGGATTCTGGGTAACAGAACCTAGTCAGAGCCCCGCAAGTCACCCCTCCTTGGATTCCCCTAGGTCTCTAGTTTTCAGAAATGCACAGGTTTGGTAGGTTTCCCAAGGTGCCGGCTGAGCTAGAGGCCAAAATCTACAGGTAGGCACTTCGCAAAAAACACCTCTGTTTTCTTCCAAAAATGTGGATGTGTCCACGTTGCGCTTTGGGGCGTTTCCTGTCGCGGGCGCTAGGCCTACCCACACAAGTGAGGTATCATTTTTATCGGGAGACTTGGGGGAGCGCTGGGTGGAAGGAAATTTGTGGCTCCTCTCAGATTCCCGAACTTTCTGCCACAGAAATGTGAGGAACATGTGTTTTTTTAGCCAAATTTTGAGGTTTGCAAAGGATTCTGGGTAACAGAACTTGGTCCGAGCCCCGCAAGTCACCCCTCCTTGGATTCCCCTAGGTCTCTAGTTTTCAGAAATGCACAGGTTTGGTAGGTTTCCCTAGGTGCCGGCTGAGCTAGAGGCCAAAATCTACAGGTAGGCACTTCGCCAAAAACACCTCTGTTTTCTTCCAAAAATTTGGATGTGTCCACGTTGCGCTTTGGGGCGTTTCCTGTTGCGGGCGCTAGGCCTACCCACACAAGTGAGGTATCATTTTTATCGGGAGACTTGGGGGAACATAGATTAGCAAAACAAGTGTTATTGCCCCTTGTCTTTCTCTACATTTTTTCCTTCCAAATATAGGAGAGTGTGTAAAAAAGACATCTATTTGAGAAATGCCCTGTAATTCACATGCTAGTATGGTCACCCCGGAATTCAGAGATGTGCAAATAACCACTGCTCCTCAACACCTTATCTTGTGCCCTTTTTGGAAATACAAAGGTTTTCTTGATAGCAATTTTTTACTCTTTATATTTCAGCAAATGAATTGCTGTATACCCGGTATAGAATGAAAACGCACTGCAGGGTGCAGCTCATTTATTGGCTCTGGGTTCCTCAGGTTCTTGATGAACCTACAAGCCCTATATATCCCCGCAACCAGAGGAGTCCAGCAGACGTAACGGTATATTGCTTTCGATAATCTGACATTGCAGGGAAAAGTTACAGAGTAAAACGTAGAGAAAAATTGATGTTTTTTTCACCTCAATTTCAATATTTTTCTTTTTCAGTTGTTATTTTCTGTAGGAAACCCTTGTAGGATCTACACAAATGACCCCTTGCTGAATTCAGAATTTTGTCTACTTTTCAGAAATGTTTAGGTTTCTGGGATCCAGCATTGGTTCCATGCCCATTTCTGTCACTGACTGGAAGGAGGCTGAAAGCACAAAAAATTGCAAAAATGGGGTATGTCCCAGTAAAATGCCAAAATTGTGTTGAAAAATTGGGTTTTCTGATTCTAGTCTGCCTGTTCCTGAAAGCTGGGAAGCTGCTGAGTTTAGCACCGCAAACCCTTTGTTGATGCCATTTTCAGGGGAAAAACCACAAGCCTTCTTCTGCAGCCACTTTTTTCAATTATTTTGAAAAAAACGAAATTTTCCCTGTATTTTGGCCAATTTCTTGGCCTCCTTCAAGGGAACCCACAAAGTCTGGGTACCTTTAGAATCCTTAGGATGTTGGAAAAAAAGGACGCAAATTTGGCTTGGTTAGCTTATGTGCACAAAAAGTTATGAGGGCCTAAGCGCGAACTGCCCCAAATAGGCAAAAAAAGGCCTGGCACAGGAGGGGGAAAAGGCCTGGCAGCGAAGGGGTTAAAGAATCTGGTGCATCAGTATTAAAGCATGTGTTAAAAATGACGCCAAGAATAGCGCAATGTAATCTTGTAGATTTCATTGCACCGTTTATGCGGGCCTCCTAACACCTGGTGCAGGCATAATGTAGCGCCACAGGTTACAAAGTGGCACAGTGCATGAATTGCCCCACTTTCTAAATATGGCGCAGTGATTTTTGCCTCATTGAGCCACATTGGTGTAAAAGAATTACACTAATGTGGCGCAAGGAGGTGCTAGGGCCTTGTAAATCTGGCCCAGAGAATACTAAGTCACTGATATTATATTACTATCACTACCACTGTACCACTATCTCAGTGACAGGAGGACAGAGGAGTCAGCATAACTCGTTAAATAATCAGCCCAAGTGAGCGCCTACTCCAATCTGGATCACATAATATTTGTAACATTATGTGAACTTAAGTTACCTCTGAGTGTGAGCAGCATGCTATTGGAAAACAATAGCATTGTAGGACATAACAATATTAGTAATAATTACTAGTATTCACCAAACCCTGCAACCTGGAGGCCCAGCCAGTTCCTGGTCCAGGATATCAGCCCAACAGTGCATGAGCTGCTGCAGGGTCCACCAAACAACAGTACTTTGATGAACACAACGGTAAACCATCCCCCACAGCAGCTGATGCTCCTGCAGGCCGCACCCATTCTAGGCCTGCAGCCTGCTGTCAGCATGGAGAGGAGGTGGTGCTGCACAGATAAAACAAGGGCTGTTACCTCCTTCTCGCTAAAAATGTCACAATGTTACCTCCCCCTGAGGCGCTAGAGCCTTCATGGCGTACTATTTGCTGCACCACCCGCATTGGCGCTGCCTCTCCCATGCTCTGACATGGCACTGTGTGGGAATAAAAAAAGACAGAAGGAAAGAGAAGGAAATAGAGGAAGAAATTGGGAAGTTAAGGAAAAACAAACAAATGAACAAAGAGTCACAAAAACTAATAAAAGAGGCAAATTCATAAAATATACCAAAGCAAATACACACACTAAGGGAATACATGTAAAACAAGGGAGGATAAGTAGGATAAAGAAAGGATGGCAAAGATATAGTATAGAATGAAAAGTAGGCCCAGCACCATACACAGGACTAGAAAAAACAAGATGACCACACACGGGTGACATTGTGGTGCGGTTCGCACTCGTGTTGCAACGGAGAGTGTGCTACTCGAATCAATCAGCGCAAATGGGCAGCCAAGCACAACTCCGCCTGTTTGCACGGAGTGAGGCGGAGTTCGAGGAGTATTTTTGGCAGTCAGCACAATCCCAAGTAGCGGACCTCCAAGAGCTCCACCCACCCCTGTTGTGAAGCCTACCTCTCCTATAAAAAGACATTGGCTTACCATATTCCATTTCCTCACTCAGCCATGGCTTTGACAATATTACTGTTGTTGTTAGTGGCAATTAATCTAGTGCTGAGATCTCTGGGTTGGAACCATTCATATACTTTGGTGTTATATTCATCCAGGATGCTGGCAGATCTATGTAAGTTCTAAGTGGTGAGAACTGCAACAGTTGTATGCAATTGAATGTCTTGAAAAGCATTATCAGTGATGAGACCAGGAGTTAGCCATTGCTTCACCCCCTTGAAGAAGATCTAGTGTGCAGTGATGTGCATGTGATCTGTTGTTTAACAACTGATTCACATGTTGGCTGCTGGATCGCTTTGGGGTCACTTTATCAGTCTGTCCCTTGTGACATTGTGAGGTTCCTGCAGATGATGACTTTATACTATGAGCAACTTTAATAAGGCTGCCTCAGAAGATTCACTGCCACGTAGTATCTATCTAATTGGCCCCTGGTATTGTACTGTCCAGCTGGCTTACAGCTACACATTGAACATTTTGTGATGTGCTCTTCATGCAGGCTAAGCATGAAGAAGTTACAAACTGGGGGGCTACCTTTATTATTGAGCCCATGCTTGAACAACTTCCTGAGGCTAAACTTGGTAGCTGTTTTGACCTTTATCCAGGCTGCGTTGCGACTTCAGTAGAGGTGATGGTTGCTGCTAGGTTTTTGTGTCTTCTTGCAAAGATTGAAGCAGGCCCTGTTGGTGGAACTATATGATTGAGAGCAGGCTGAATAGAGGTGAGCTTGAGTTGTTGAGTTTCCAACAAAGAATAGGTTTGTTTGCAGGATAAGTTGATTTCAGACTTGTAGCTCTCCATGACTGCAGTCAATGCAGTGCTGAGGGACTTGGCTTTAGTTGTGCCAGTACCATTCCTCTAGGGATGATCCTCCTCTAATCCTCTTCCTGCTCAAAGGAGGGTGCAGCAGGCATGCTGTATTTCTGGAAAATTGAGGGGGGCTTGATGCCAGTGCTGGTGCTGGCAACATTCATCTTCTAGTTTTCAGTGGCCGCTTTCTTGGCAAAAAGTGTCTTCTTTGGGGCCATTTTCTTTTCTTTTTACAAGGGTTAGCACTTAGCACACACAGCAGCATTTACCAGGGGACTCTAGCCTTGCTGTGAGCTAATTCACAAGCTTCTGTCCACCTCAGTATTGTATGTTGCTTCTCATGCACCTGCAGGCAATCAAAATAAAGCAGGAAATTAGTGAAATCTAGTCAGTGTAATACATGACATCCTCAATCATTATACATGTTTAACAATAGTACACCCATTGCTTTCTGCCAAGGCCCATGGGACCCCTTTTGGAGGTAAAGAGAGGCAGAGAAAAATCTAAATAAAATAATTAAATATTTGATAGTGTCCCTCCAGGGTCCATGGATGCCCTATCGCAGACACTGGTAGTCAGGCAAAAATGTAATACCTTAGTTAAAAAAATACCTAGTATCTTACAGTTCCAGTGCACATGGGAGGCAGGCAAAAATTGATGAATGCCACCTAAGAACAAACAACCAGAAAGAGAAAAGCCCTTATAAGGAACAGAAATAGTGACATTTGGTGTCCCTCAAACAAACATCGTTTTGCAAGGTAACAGATATTGGTTTAGCTGGGGCTGAATGAAACACATATAGGCCCTCATTACAACATTGGCGGTAAAAGCCGCTTACCGCCGTGCAGAAGACCGCCAACACACCGCAGCGGCCGTGGAATTCCGCCACAGCTATTATGACCCACAGTTCTGAATCCGCCAAAATTCAGACACCCACACAAGTCCGCCACACCAAAGGTCAGTGATAAACTGGCGATAACAAAACCTCCACCGTCACGCCAACAGAAATACACCCACACTATCACGACACACGAATCCACGCGGCGGTCTTTAAACCGCGGTATTCCATTGGGGGTACACACCACCGCGCTCAAAATACACACACTCTTACAAAACACAGCCACATTGGACAATTCGAAATACACACACCTGATACACATACACGCACCACTCCCACACACCCAATACAATATAAAACACACACCCACATCACCCACAAACCCCTACGACAAAAAAATCCGAAAGAAGGCCAAGGAGAGACAGCACCACCAAGAACAACAGCATCCACAGGCACACACCATCACCCATAGAACTTCCACGCACCTCACACAACACCCCACTACATATCAGCACACTTATCACCACACACTCCACCCCACACATCACCTACACCACCCCCTGGCACGGCAAAGACACCCGAGGTTCTCGGAGGAGGAGCTCAGGGTCATGGTGGAGGAAATCGTCCGGGTAGAGCCACAGCTATTCGGATCACAGGTGCAGCACACCTCCATTGCAAGGAAGATGGAGCTATGGCGAAGAATAGTGGACAGGTTCAATGCAGTGGGACAGCACCCAAGAAATTGGGAGGACATCAGAAAGAGGTGGAACGACCTACGGGGGAAGGTGCGTTCCGTGATCTCAAGACACCACCTGGCGGTTCAGCGGACTGGCGGCGGACCCCCACCTCCTCCCCCACAACTAACAACATGGTAGGAGCAGGTCTTGGCGATTCTGCATCCTGAGGGCCTCGCAGGAGTAGCTGGAGGAATGGACTCTGGTAAGACAAATCTTAATTATTACATCCCCCACCCTACCTGCATGCCAGCACATACCCCCACCCTCACCCTCACCCCCAACTCATCACATATGTCCCACTATCACAAACCACCCATCCCAACACAAAGCACTGCATGCAACAACAATGCATGGACACCCATCACTAAAGCATGCCCACTGCACAAACTCATACAACCCCCTAAACCATTATCACACAAGGTCCCACACAGGAATGCAAGCACTGGGGTACATGGTCACCCACCCATTGCACACGATGACACACACATATGTAATAACCATCCGTTTATACCCCTGCAGGACCCCTACCAAACGTCACCGGACAGGAGGGTCCACACATGTCCACACCACCAACAGAAGAGGCTCACAGTGATGACAGCAGCTCTGTCCAACTGGATCAAGATGACCAGCCCGGCCCATCGGGGACCTCGGGACAGTCAGTTCCCATCACCCAGTCACAGGCCACCACAGACCTTCCCCCCTCTGGAAACACCAGCACAGCACCCATCCAGCGGGCCCATACCTCCGTCCCCAGGACACGTCAATCAGCTGTGTGTCCACCACTACAGGGAACCCAGGATAACCCACCACCCCAACAACAACAGGGACCTAGGGGCAGTGGCAGTGGGCACACAGTCCAGGGGACGGAGGCCCAGAAACACAGGGGAACTGGGAGGGCTGCTGTGCGACCGGGGCGGACAGGCCAAGGGAACCCACTCTCCATGAGGCCCTCTCCTCCATCATGGGAGCCTACCACCACTCCCAGGAGACGATGGCAACGTACTGGCCAAGTTTCAGGAGACCCAGCGCCTGCAGGAGGAACAGTATATGGGCTTCAGGGAGGAACTCAGAACCATCAGCTCCACCCTGGGCACCATCGTAGGGGTGCTGAAGGAAGTACTCAACACCAGGAGGGACACTGTGGCACTACAAGGGACCCTTGACACTAGCATGGACGATGAACTGCCCACCACCTCCGCCGGCGCTAGTGGACAGGACGCCCCGCCACAGGACCACCCTGAGATCCAGGACAAAGACAGAGCACGATGCCAAGACCCCGCCAAGAAATGAGACCACCCTGATTGTTATCCTACTGTCCCACTTTGTCACCCTGTCCATACTTAAACTGCCCCAGCTCCACGTCCTATGCTCATATGGGCAATGCACCTGTGAGACTAATAGACTAGACTCTGCCATGGACATTTCTCCGCCATCACCCCTCACCATTTCACTACCCCCTCCAATAATGAGCACTTAAATAAACACACTTAAAGCACAAAATAATCTGGAGTCTGTCTGTGATTTCAAATTAGTGTAATAGCAATTACAGTGACAGAATGCTCTTTCAATTGTAATGTCAACATACCTATGTCACACAGCTCTAGTCCATGAGGAATCTAAGCAGATGTCACACAGTGGGACCCATATCTGTGAAATCATAAGGGAAAGTGACAACTCAGTGACCATACACTGGGTGAAAATGACAGACAGTAGAGGGGTAGTAGTGTTAAAGTACATGTAGTAGGCAGGTCTGTACTCTTACCTGTGTCTCACTGGAAATATTGCTGGATCACTGAGTCCCTGTTGTTCATGTATTCTTCCTCTGCTTCCTCGTCTTCACTGTCCACAGGCTCCACAGCTGCCACAACACCGCTATCTGGACCATCCTCCTGCAGAAAAGGCACCTGTTGTCGCAAAGCCAAGTTGTGAAGCATACAGCAGGCCACGATGATCTGGCACACCTTCTTTGGTGAGTAGAATAGGGATCCACCTGTCATATGGAGGCACCTGAACCTGGCCTTCAGGAGGCCGAAGGTCCGCTCGATCACACTCCTAGTTCGCCCATGGGCCTCATTGTAGCATTTCTCTGCCCTTGTCCTGGGATTCCTCACTGGGGGCAGTAGCCATGACAGGTTGGGGTAACCAGTCACCTGCAAATGGTGAGGGACAACTGTTAGACACGCACTAACCTAGAGGGATGTCCCCAGACCCAGACAGCCATTCCCACTGACTTTTTTCCAGGTGCTCACCTAATAGCCACACACGGTGCCTCTGGAGTTGACACATCACATAAGGGATGCTGCTAATCCGCAGGATGTAGGCGTCATGCAATGAGCCATGGAACATGGCATTCACATGGGAGATGTACTGGTCTGCCAAACATACCATCTGTACATTCATCGAATGATAACTCTTCCGGTTTCT